>NC_089794.1:947500-1247500 GCF_040412425.1 Macrobrachium rosenbergii
ATCACAGAAGGGGAATTTATAAGTGACAAATGGACTGGTACTGCCAAGTCTCGATCCCAAGACACAGATACTTATCCAGCGAAATTTGTTGCTTCATGATTATACATTTTACATTTTATATATATATATATATATATATATATATTATATATATATATATATATATATATATATATATATATATATATATATATATGTATATATATATATACTGTCATGAAGTGTACAAAGTACCTGGTTATTACACAAAAATTTACCTCACTTCAGACAGATACCTGAACCCTCATAACAATAAAATTACAACTGAACATTGTCGAATGATTCCTTTAGTCCCCTGATCGCGTTCCAGATACGTGAAAGATTGTTATTTGCTTCCTCAATTTTTTCTAAGAGAAACTTTGTCGTTTGGAAGGCATTTGCTACTGCATTATACACTGCAGGAAGGCTTAGATCAGCAGGTCCCTTTTTGGGGCATAGTGAAGGGGTCATCAGAGTAGATTTTCACTAAGCAGGTCCTTAGCCACTGAGTGATATATGATATTCTCTTGGGAGAGGAAAAGTTTTTCATCGATCGCCCCAAAAGAATGGATTTTGGTATCAGATCTTTGCAGACTGATTTTATAAGACTCGACGATGGAACGGTTCCAATGGTACTGTACAAAGTAAAGACAATTGTTCTTGAGCACAGGATTTGTGTGTGAGGCACAGGTATCGTTAAGTGCCAGGGTCTCTGGCACGATGGTTGGAGGTTGGTCGGATGACATTTTTCTGGTTAAGAGAGGGCCAAGCACTAATACATACACAGCACTTTTTTACCCATATCCCAGAGTCAATAGGCCTTAATGAATGTATGTTTGTTGCCCAAAGGGAATGCTCCCGATCCTGTTTACGTTGTATCAAAATGTCTGAATTATTCTTAAAGTCTACTGTTTTTAAGAAGTACATATTGAATAACTGTTAAAGATTTTCTTATATGACAATTATAGAATGTGTATAATCTTTGTAATTTGTTGTACTAATTGATTTGTGTGTCTTGTCTGTACAATAAATGTGATTTTTTGAATGAATTGAGATATGTAAAGGAACTTTAAGAGGTGCAAAAGAAACGAGCAGGAAAAATTTACTGCTGCTTTTTTTGGTGACCCAGGCGGTTTATATAGCGGCAGACTGACTTCACACCTCGGAACACAATGAGAACAAGGGTGACCTTGAATCATACAAATGGACAGAAATGGAGTTGAATACAATCTGATGCCTGCGAAAGAAGAATACATGATATACAAATTGGAGACAGGTAAATAATTATATACACAGTTTAAATGATTGGATCTGCGTGACCCGTCGCCAGGTGTGACGAATTGTAGAGGCAAAGAAAATGGGACGTCACCATAGAAAACTCGCTCAGCAGAGACTTTACAAATACTCCCCCCCCCTAAGACATGGGTAACGTCTGATTAGTCGGCGTATCTGCTGGGACACTGAAGGGTGCCGTGGCTACGTGAGGACATCGGGGAAACACCCTGTGTGTGGGGGCAGCTGGCTGTGGGTGTTTCCGGGGGCGGTCGCATGCCCGCTTCTTACGGGGGGCCGGCTGCGGTGACGACTGTCCAGGTGGAGGGTGCGGTGTGGTGACGTCTGTGTCCTCCTCCAGGAGGGCGGGCTTGATGAGGTCTACCGACACCCAGTCGTTCTTCCCGTGAAGGGCGAGCAGGAATGCATTGTTGTTCCTCTCCAGCACACGGAAGGGCCCCCTGTAGGGCCTGGTCAGTGGCGGGTGGATGGCGTCATCCCTGAAGAAGACGTGGGTGGTGGAGGACAAGCTGGGCGGCATGAAGGTGACCGACCTGTCGGTATATGTCTCGCTTGCAGGGCGAACTTGCCGACTATGTCGCGAAGCCTCTGGACAGATGGGTTGTGGCTGTCGTCTGTAACTAGCTCGCCCGTGACCACGAGGGGCTCGCCGTAGGTTTTCTCAGTTGCGGACGGGGTGCCGTCAGCCCTGGGGGCGGTTCTCAACCCGAGGAGGACCCACGGCAGCTGGTATTTCCAATCCTCAGTGGTGCAGCAGGCCATGAGGGACACCTTCAGGGACCTGTAAAACCGCTCGACCAAGCCGTTGGCTGCTGGGTTGTAGGCCGTGGTGGTGTGATGAGCTGTCCCCAGCAGCCGTGGCTGGGTGGATCACAATTTGGACAGGAAGGCGGGGCCCCTGTCGGTTGTAATGTTGTCAGGGACGCCGAAGCGGCTGATCCAGCTGGAGAGTAGCGCCTCAGCGCACGCGCTGGCGGTGGCTTCTTGCATGGGTGTGGCTTCGGCCCACCTTGTTGAGAGGTCGACCACCGTCAGGAGATATCTGGCCCCGCCTGACGGGGGATGGGGCCCGACGATGTTGATGTGAACATGGCTGAACCACTGCCCTGGCTTTGGAAACTCGCCTATTCCAGACTCGGTGTGATGCGCCACTTTGCTGGTTTGGCACTGCAGGCACTGCCTCGCCCAGGTCCTCGCGTCCTTCTGCACTCCATGCCAGATGAACTTCTCCGTCAGCAGCTTGGCCGTCGTCCTGCAGGAGGGGTGGGACAGCCCGTGGATGACGTCGAATACCTGGCGGCGGCGGGAGGCGGGCACCAGGGGGCGGGGCTGACCGGTAGGCTGGGGTCTCTGGGTCGGCGGCCTGCTCCCCGGTGAGGTCCTTGCAGTTGATCCCGAGCTGCACTGCATTAAGCTAGACTCTGGAGAGGGCGTCTGCTACAGGGTTCTTCCTGCCGGGGAGGTACTTGACGGAGCAGGTGAACTCCGCGATGACTGCGAGGTGTCGCTGCTGCCTGGAAGACCATGCGTCACCCTGCTTGGTGAAGGCGTGGATCAGCGGCTGGTGGTCCATGTAGATTGTGAAGGGCGTGCCCTCCAGGAGGAACTTGAAGTGCCGGACTGCCCGGTATACTGCGCAGAGTTCCCTGTCGAAGGTGCTGTAGCGGGCCACTGCGTGGTTGAACCTCTTGCTGAAGAAGGCGATGGGCTGGGGGGCGCCGTCGACGACCTGCTCCAGGACGACTCCACAGGCGATGCTGCTGGCATCCATCATCAGCTGGAGGGGAGCGGTGGGGTCCTGGTGGGCCAAGGCTGTTGCCTCGGTGAGGGCGGCCTTCGTCAGGGAGAAGGCCTGCTGCTGGCTGGGTCCCCACTCTAAGGATTTTGGTTGGCCTCTCAGGGTTTCCGTCAGGGGGGCCATGGTGTGTGCATTCCCTGGGATGAACCTCCTGTAGTAGTTCACCATCCCGAGGAACTCCTGGACAGCCTTGACGGAGATGGGGACGGGAAACCTGGTGATGCCGCGACTTCAGATGTGAGCAGGCAGACACCATCTGGGGATATCTCGTAGCCCAGGAAGTCAGCTTTCTGGATGCCGAAGGTGTACTTGTCGAACCTTACGATGAGGCCATTCTCCTGCAGGCGCTGCAGGACTGCCTGGATGTGCCTCTGGTGCTCCTTGTGGGACCTGGAAAATATAAGGATATCATCCACGTAGCAGACGCAGAACTTCAGGTCTCCCAGGATGCTGTCCATGAGCCGCTGGAAAGTCGCCCCCGTGTTCCTCAGGCTGAAGGTGGAGAAGGCGAAGACGTAGGACCTGAAAGGCGTGATGATGGCGGTCTTCAGGACGTCCTTTGGCGTGACTGGTACCTGGAAATAAGATTTCAAGAGATCCAACTTAGAAAATATTTTGGCCCTGTGGAAGGAGGCCGTGAGATCCTGCATGTTCAGCAGGGGGTAATGGTCAGGTTCCCTTGCAAGGTTGAGCCACCTGTAGTCGCAGCAGGGTCTCCAGGAGCCGTCCGGTTTCTGCACCATGTGGAGAGGGGAGGCCCACGGGCTGGAGGCCTTCTTGCATATTCCCATCTGTTCCATTTCGGCGAAGGCATTCTTGGCCTCCTGAAGGTGCCGAGGGGGAAGCCTCCGGAACCTGGTGTGTGCAGGGGGGCCCTTTGTTTTTATGTGGTGGTAGATGCCATGTTTAGCTGGGGCCCCGGGTACCTGGCGGAGCTCGGGCCTGAACACGTCAGGGAACTCCTTCAGCAGCTGTGAGTACTGGTGGGGGGCGACGGAGGAGATGGTGAGCGCCTTGGGTCCCATTGCTAACGGGAGGGACTAGCAGGAGTCGGTGTCGAGGAGGCGCTTCCGACCGACGTCGACTGCCAGCCTGAAGTGGGCAAGGAAATCCGCACCCAGGAGCGGGGTCCTTACGTCCGCGACGACGAAGTCCCAGGAATACCCCCGGCCAAGGATGGAGATCGACAGGAGCCTGGTGCCATAGGAGAGGATGGGGGACCCGTGGGTGGCCGTCAAGAAGGCAGCCGGTCCGGTGCAGGCTTGCAGTCCTCTCTGGACAGCGGGAGATTGATCTAACAGCCCCTGTGTCGCCCAACATCATCCTGCCAGAGACGGTGTCGTGGACGTAGAAGCCTACTGGCTCTGGGCCCCTGGGTTCTTCTGTTGCCATGGCGGCCTGTCCTGCTGGCCGCTGCCTCCCCCGTTTTTATGGATGGGCGAATGAACACGGCGGCTGGCAGTTCCGGGCGTCACTGCCGAACCGCCTGTGGTAGTGGCAA
The DNA here is from genome assembly GCF_040412425.1 of Macrobrachium rosenbergii. Classification (NCBI taxonomy): domain Eukaryota; kingdom Metazoa; phylum Arthropoda; class Malacostraca; order Decapoda; family Palaemonidae; genus Macrobrachium; species Macrobrachium rosenbergii. The sequence goes on from NC_089794.1 coordinate 952,111, forward strand.
GGACCCAGGGGATTCCACCTGCTGTGAGGCATTGGGCTCCTCCTGGTGACGGTGTTTACCCCATCCTCTGCGCCCTCCTCCTGCTGGATGGCGCTTACGGGGAGTGCAGGCGCTGGTGCCCGCTTCGTTGCCTTCACGGAGTCTGTTAGGTGCTGCGCCGTGCGAATCAGGACCTCAAGGGGCATGGCGTAGGGCTCAGGGATTTGAGTGCGGACCTCCGGGAGGAGCTGACGGAGGAGGAGCTCCTGCGACAGGCTTATTTCGAGTTGTTTTCCACTGCCGTTGGTGTCGGGGAGGGTGAGGAGGTCCTGTATCATGCCCAATGACTCCATGACGCTCTGATCCTGACGCGGGCTGACAGCGAGGTCGAGGGCGCGGGTGGCCCGCTTGGCGACCAGCAGGGAGCATGTCTCGAGGAGGGACTTTTTCAGGAGGTGGTTGGTGAGGGGGTGTGCAGCGGACACCCACGGGACGAGTTTCCTGTAGATCTCCTCCAGCAGGGCATTGAGTACTGTGTCTGCTTGTAGCACCTCGTCGTTGAGTTCCGCCAGCCTGAATTGACTCTCGACCTTGTACAGCCACGCCGACGGGTTCCCCTGTGTGAAAGGCGGCAGCTTTATGGTCAGGGCGGCTTTTGCTTGTCCTACCAGGCAGGGCCCCGGGCAGGGGATAGTGCAGGGTGTGGGCAGGGATGTGGAGGAGCGCGAGAGCCTCGGCGCGGGGGCGGGCGCGTGTGACATGGGCGGGAGGTAGACATTCTAATCCACGAGGTTAGCAGTTAATTGAATGAGGGAGGGGATGCCCGTGTCCAAGCCTGCTCTTGCCCTCTTAACTGGAGTGGGATACTCGAGTCCGTTAATGACACTGGTGATTTGCCGACGAGAGTCAGCACGCCCGAACGCTGGTTACAGTGCCGTTGTGAGTCCATTAGGGGCGTGAGTAGTTCCTGGAGCCAAGACTGAGTCGCCGTGTGAGTCCGCTAATGGCTCCGGGAGCCACTCCGGGGTCACCACTTTAAGAGGTGCAAAAGAAACGAGCAGGAAAAATTTACTGCTGCTTTATTGGTGAACCAGGCGGTTTATATAGCAGCAGACTGACTTCACGCCGCGGAGCACAATGAGAACAAGGGTGACCTGAGGTCGATAATAATTAACAATAAATACAGTGAACGAATACACTTTGAATCATACAAATGGACAGAAATGGAGTTGAATACAATCTGATGCCTGCGAAAGAAGAATACATGATATACAAATTGGAGACAGGTAAATACTTATATACACAGTTTAAATGACTGGATCTGCGTGACCCGTTGCCAGGTGTGACGAATTGTAGAGGCAAAAAAATGGGACATCACCATAGAAAACTCGCTTGGCAGAGACTTTACAGAACTATGGGACCCGCGTGCTCCCCAAGTCATTTTTAAAATTTTTGTAGAGAGAGAGAGAGAGAGAGAGAGAAGAGAGAGAGAGAGAGAGAGAGAGAAGCCACGAGTTTCCTTTCTCTTGAGTTTTTTTTTTTTTTTGTAATTTGAGGAGACTATGTCTGAAAACGACGGGCTCGTTGCCCGACAACGGGCCTCGAGTAGCTGTAACTTGAAAGATTTCGAAGGCACTGATTGATATATCTGCAATTACATAACACTATCTGGCTTACATGCCAGGTATTACATACAGACACTATTAATACATCACCCTATGTGAGAGGTATAGGCACTAAGGGCAAAAAACTCTTTTTTGGTAAAAAACGTGAGACCTCCAACACATCCGCTCTCCACACACACTCATGCTGTCAGTGAGGCATGAAGCTATCAAGGAAAGGTAAAAGGAACAGCCACTGCAAAATTGGATGGAAGGCGATGCATGACTGTATTACCCTAGTTTTCTTTTCAGAATACTTTGCATGTTAACATCATTTTTTATTGAACTTACAAATCTTTATAATAGCCCAGTGACTGGGCAATTTCAGGAGTATTTTGCCAACTAACTTATAGAGCAAAATTTTGAAATCTAACACTGGGGAACAATTTAAAAACAATTTTTTGTTGAGTTGGATTTTTGAGCTTATGTAGACTAAAATTGACATGCTGATTCCAAATCTGTAGTTAGTTTTTTTCTAGCACGTCAAGTTTTTTCTAAACAGCTTACCTACCAGATAAGCAAAATTCCACTGGTTAGCTGTAGTAAAACTTGCCAGCTGATAACGATTTGACTCATCTAGAGCTATGTGGCAACTTGTTTGTGCAGTCACAATTGAGACAGTGCGGTGAGAGGTGTGTGCAGCTCCCAATAGATCAGTACTGTCAATATCTGCAAACAGGAAGCTGGGATAGTAGGAATTAGGATGATTTGTTATGGCTTTTCTATTAACCTTGTAAAAACATTCCATTGTAATTTCTATTTCGTTTAATGCTTTTTTCTCGTTTTTAAGCTTGTAACTATTCCAGCCTAGTGTTTTATTTACACAGGTATATATTTCTTTTGTTTCAGATCATGTCTGCTCCTGCTACATCTCATCGTAAATGCCTAAACAACCCTGACTCCTTCTGCTATATATGTGGTAGTTTCACCATTCAAAGTCAGAGAGCATCCATCAGCGTATTTATCAAACAAGCATATTTTAAAGTGAAACTCGGTGACCAAGAAAAGCCATGGGCCCCTCATAAAGTTTGCAAGCAGTGTGTCGAGAGTTTACGGGTGTGGACCAAAGGAACACGTGAAAAGATGCCATTTGGTATCCCCATGGTTTGGCGAGAGCAAAAAGATCATTCCACAGACTGTTACTTTTGTTCAGTGAAAACATCAGGATTTAACAAGAAAAATAAAAGTAAAATAGAATATCCTAATATACCGTCAGCTATAAGACCAATGCCTCATTCAGCTGAAATTCCAGTGCCAGTTTTCGAACAACTACCTCCTCTAGAAGATCTAAGTGATGTTGAAGAACGCAGTGACAGCAATAATGCAGATTTTGACATTCACGAGGATCCAGTTCGTAGGGAATTTGATCAGCACGAGTTGAATGATTTAGCACGTGATTTGGGCCTATCAAAAAAAGCTTCAGAAATACTAGCATCAAGACTGAACGAGAAAAACCTACTTGAACAAGGGGTGAAGGTATCATACTTTCGAACCAGAGAAAGTACATTTCTGCAGTACTTTCGAAGTGACAGGGGTTTTGTGTTTTGCCATAACATTCCTGGTTTACTGAAGGAATTAAGGCTTTCAAACTACAATCCAAATGAATGGCGAAAGTTTACTGATAGCTCAAAGCGGAGCTTGAAGTGTGTCCTTCTAAACAATGGCAATTTGTTTGGCCCAGTCCCTATTGGGCATTCGGTCTGTCTTCGTGAAGAATATGGAGGTGTAAAGAGTTATTGAGTTATTGCAATATGACAAACACAATTGTATCATCTGTGTTGACCTTAAGATGGTGTCCTTCCTTCTTGGTCAGCAACGTGGATATACAAAGTATCCCTGCTTTCTCTGTATGTGGGATAGCAGAGCTCGAGAGAAGCATTGGGTTGAGAAGAATTGGCCTCCGAGATCTGATCTTAAACCTGGAGATCCTAACATTGTATATGAGCCACTTGTTGACAGGAAGAAAATATTATTCCCACCTCTGCACATAAAACTAGGTCTCATGAAACAATTTGTAAAAGCATTGTCAACTGATGGCGACTGTTTGAAGTACATCATCTTGACATTTCCTGGACTGTCAATTGAAAAAATCAAGGCCGGTGTGTTTGATGGTCCAAAAATTCGACAGTTCATCAAAGATGAACAGTTCGCCGCTACTATGTCAGACCTTGAAAAGAATGCTTGGCTATCATTCAAAGACGTCGTCAATAACTTTCTTGGAAATACACGTGCAAGTAATTACACAGAAATTGTTCAGAAACTATTAGAGAGCTACAAAGCGCTTGGTTGCACCATGAGTATTAAGTTACATATTTTGCATTGCCATCTTGCTAACTTTCCAGAAAATCTTGGTGCTGCTAGCGACAAGTAAGGTGAACGATTTCACCAAGATTTGAAGGTTATGGAAGAACGTTACCAGGGTAGATGGGATGTCCATATGATGGCTAACTATTGTTGGAGCATCAAACGCGATTGTCCTCAAGTTGAACACTCCAGAAATGCAACAAGCGTAAATTTTTACCCTAACCTGCACAAAATTATAGCCTTATCCTTTGTAAAAACATAATAATGTTAAATAAACATTCTATTCATGCCTATTTCTTTCATTTTTCATTGTATATTAATATTTGCAACTTTTTATAAAACAAGCACTGTAACTGTTATGTACAGTATTTTTCATATTTTTTAAGAAAACGAATATCTTATAGTTCAAAAACTTGATGTGATAGAGAAAAACTGAGATCAGTTTTGGATTCAGCACCCAAAAATTACTTAATAACAACTGTCAGACCTAACTCAACAAAAATTATGTTCCTCTGTGTTATAATTGAGGTCCCCATCACCCTTTGCATATTAATGATATATATATATATATATATATATATATATATATATATATATATATATATATATATATATATATATATATATATATATATATATATATATATATATATATATATATATATATATATATATATATATATATATATATATATATATATATATATATATATATATATATATATATATATATATATATATATATATATATATATATATATATATAGCATAAAAGGCTTACCTAGGCTTTTTATTTTTTAAATTATAAATTTTTAAAGTAATTAGTATTTTCCATAACTATACAAACCTGAGGTCTTTACATAGAAATATGCTTCAGCGCAGCTAGAGACCAGCAGTTTAACTTTAATGAAGATGGTTAAGTATGTAGTTGACTACCGACTACGGGTGGGAGTCCCGCCCACTCAGTCAGTGTGCATTCACTTTGCCTTTTGGCCCAGGGAGCAGAATGAGGGGTGGCTTGAAGTGGGCATTTAACTGTAAAGACCTGAGGTTTGTATAGTTAGGAAAAATACAAATTACTCTAAAAATCTGTCATTTGTTCCTACACAATGCAGTATACAAACCATTGGTCTTTACACAGGAAGACTTACTTTCTTGGTGGGAGGATTCTGAGTTAGCTTTTAAACTGACTGGTAGTTTGCCTCACCTGGGCATCATTCCTGGTCATATAAGAGCAAAGGAAGGAGACCATGCCTCTGACATGTTGAGCAAAGGTGTGAACAACTGTGTGGTCAACTGTCAGACTTCTGGACCTTTCAAAATAAAGTTTGTGTAGCAACATTGCTTCGAAAATGGCTTGGATGAGCCCAGAGTGTTGGAGACAATAAAACTAGAGATAACCAACGGGTTGTTTTATCGTCAGCCCCTCTCTCCCCTTGCTACAGAGAGGGGAGGACTTGCATCTATTAATCTACCTAAGATTATAGACAAGGTACTCAGTTATGTAGGCTCACCTGAGGAGGAAAGATAAAAGAGAGAATCGAGGGGACCATTCCCCCACTCACATTCACTCATCGCCACCGAACACCTTAGGAGAGATGTAAACTATCCACTATGGGAACTGGGCGAGCTACACAATTTGTTGAGCAGCCACCACAGGACCCAGGGGTAAAAGTGTCCCTTGGCCTGTGAGCAATGTCCTGAAGGTAGAAAGATGTGCGAGTGGATATTCTAGACCACTTTCTGTATTAATACCTGTAGAACCGACAGGTTCTTCCAGAATGCAAGGGACGAACTAATGTCCCTACCCTCATGAGGTACTCGAAACGAACTCCTGGCTACATGTTGGGCATAGAGTCCACTCGTTGATAGCCTCAAGAGGCTAGAAAGAAATCGTGTTCTTGAACACTTCGTTCTTAGCTGAGCCAGTGCTAATAAAGGGTCATCGACACTCAGGCCTGAGATGTTGAGTCCTCTGAAGATAGTACTGTAGCACTCTAAATGGACACAGTAGTATTGGGTAAGCTACACAACTTGTTGAGCAGCCACCACAGGACCCAGGGAAAAGTGTCCCTGGGCCTGTGGGCAATGTCCTGACGGTAGAAAGATGTGAGAGTGGATAGCCTAGGCCATTTTCTGTCTTAATACATGTAGAACCGACAGGTTCTTCCAGAATGCAAGGGATGGACTAATGTCCCTGTCCTCATGAGGTACTCTGAACGAACTCCTAGCTACATGTTGGGCGTTTAGAGTCAGCTCATTGATAGCCTCACAAGATTTCTTAGTCAAGCTAGTACTAATGAAGAGCCATCGACACTCAGGCCTGAGATGTCAAGTCCTCTGAAGACAGTACTGTAGCACTCTAACTGGACAGGATAGTATCTTGTTACAATCACTACCAACCAGTTCCACCTCCTTCACTGGATGAGCTTCCCTGTGGGTCTGCATCACCTCTCTGGGACCCTGGCACCACTCCCATGCGAGAACATCCAGGGGGGTGAGGCCACACCTGTGCGCTGGGCCTTCACTCTCCTTGATAGGTTGGTCCCAAGTCCGTTGACCAGGGGTCCTTACCAGTGTCATGGGAGTCCGTGGGACTCTGCAGTGGCAGAGGAACCTTTACCTGCCCGGGGAAAGATTTCTCAGGGCTGATATTGGTGACATGGGGGTCTACTGGATCCCCATTCACCTCTGGTGACACAGGTGTCCATGGAGATCCGTGCACCTTTGGGACTCCATGCAACAGCTGCTACCGACAGACAAAAGATGGGGATCTGAGAAGCCCAGTGCAGCGGTGGAAAGTTCTTCACTAGCCTGGGAAAGTGACTTACATGGATCGGTGTCAGAGGCATGGGTGTCCAAGGAGGCCCGTACCTCTGTTGCTCCCGTGGCACAGGGGTCTAAAGAGCAACTGAGAGATCCCTTTGCCTCTTCCGTGGCCTCAAGATTGTTCCATGGGTGTTGGGAGATGTTTCTAGCAACGACCATGGAATGGGAATGGTGGAACCACACAGTGACAGCTTCTGTTGTGTTGATCTATTGCTGGGAGTTTCCACAGATTGGAAAATTCTAAGTCATGACTGGGTGACTGAGCTTATCTGCCATGGCGTTCTGGTTCCCCATAATGTACCTGGCTAACAGCTCTACCGAGTGTGCAACCACCCACTCGTACACCTGCACTGCCAACAAGTAGAGATAAAGGTAAACCAGTCCCCCAACCTGTTTGTTGACAAAAAATACCCTCGTGGTGATGGGGGTACTGACACTCATCAGCACCCAAGAGTGGCTCACTAAAATCTTGAACTTCTCGAAGAGCTAAGGAAGCTGCCTTAAAGTTCCGGGCTGTTGATGTGGAGATGTTTGCCATTCCGGTTCCACTCATCTGAAAGCAGCAACTCTTCCAGGTGTGTGCCTCGTCCCTTGGTCGATGTACCTGAGAACAGGAGCATGATGGGGGGAGGAGTGTGAAGAGACACTCCAATGAGGTTCTTGTCATCTAGCCACCAGGCTAATTCCCGATTCCCAATTCCCTTCCTCCCTTATCAAAGACTAGAACTCCTGCATTCTTCATTGAAGGGAATGAGGAAGAATGCACTCATGAGGGCCCAGCTTCTCCAAGGGTGACAGGTGAACGAGGATGACTTGTCACTGTCAAGCTGGTTGTTCCTGTGAAACAGGAATAACTGTACTCGTCTCTGAAACCGCTGATATAAGACTAAGACCGCAACACCAGCATGTCCGGACACTAAGTGTTCTGCTCGAGTGTGAGATCAGGCTTCTCAAACTTGAATGAGACTGCCAAGTCCTGACAAATTAGAGAAGTCATTTCTTGCCCCCAGACAAAGATGGGTATATTCGAAAATATGCATCCTAACGAGTACTAACTGTACCGTCTTCAGCAAAGCCTTCACCTCTTCCTGAGGGTGAGGCTGAAGATGAACTGGAAACTGAAGTCTGGAAGTGGCCTGCACATTGGAGAGGCATGGTGGGAACTCAAAGGTTTCTGCCCTGTACAGTTCCATGTTGCTTCATAGCTTGTCAGGTACCACCCTCTTTAAAAGCATGAGGCGGAAAAGAACGCTGCCCCTAATGTCCTTCCCCTTTCCTCATACCCTTGCCCCTTTCCCAGGGCGGAGAGGGTGCTAAAAGGAGCGCTGCTGTGCACCTTTCTCGTAGGGTAGAAGAAAATTGTGTGTATTTTCACAGGCCCTTAGAAGCCTGGGGCTTCCTCAGAACCGGAGAAGAAGAAACAGTCTGGCCCGAAGGCAGACCTGTAAAATCATGCGAAGACCTGTAGGTCTCGGCTTGAGGCGTCAACGTAGACCGCTAGCCAGAGGAAAGTGGAACCCAGTATTGATCCGTTCCCAAGAACCAGCAACAACTCACAACCGACGAACCTGGTAACCTGAGTCAAGACTGTCTCTCCTCTTGGCACCAGATTTGCACACAGGTTAGCTGTCTGGTGGGCTAGGTAGAAGGTTTTACCTCCAGACAACATCAGTCTCTTGAATGTGACTTCCTTTCCTGAACTACAAGAACTTAGAAAAGGAAGCAGTTATCTTCGCCACGTAATGGAACCAAGATCCATTCAGGGGACTGTATGGAATGCTGCCATGGCCATCAATTCCATTGTCACTAACCTGTGGAAGGAAAGTTGCCTCTGCAGGGTGGCGGTTAGCAATGGACTTGAACATGGGGTTAATCTGTTTGGTTGGCAAAGGACTCTCCGGGGTATTGAGAAATTCTTCTGGTGATTCAAAGGCTGAGGAAGTGTCCTGCATGATAGGTGAGACCTGAGTGAACTGTCCTGGTCATACAAGAGAAAATTCACCTTTCAGCAAGTTGCGACCATGACGACTCCATCGACTTTGGTTTCCGATAGGGGATCCCAAAAAGCTTTGATAGACAAAGAACAGTCTACAGGGAAGCCAAGTTTCTTTCTTGAGAACTTAAACTGCTGAATTCAAAGACGGTCCCTGGGAAAAACCCTCCAGAGGAGCCCCGTGATCTCTCTACCACTCAAGTATACAACTGGTTTGGTCCACAGACCGAATCCAGAGTATATGTTACCGTGGTTAGGAAAGGATGGAAGCGTAAACGTTTCCATTCTCGAACCCAAAACCTGTCTCATACCCAGTCTTCGAAGACTCCAAGGAGGTAAGAGTACAGGTGAAAGAGTCCAGCACTCTTACGATACCTCCAGAAGTCAAGGACCCTGCAGGTGTGTAAGACCGTGGGCGGTCGTCAGCTTATGTTGATGACGGCCATACAGTTTCTGGGAGAGTGAACATAATCACACAAACATGCATGGATGCTATCCTAGGTAAGCAGGTTCGTTTGCACGAACGCAGGTGAGGTCTTACCCAGGGAGAGCGACCATGCACTCGGGCGTGAACGCGGGCTATCCTGAAGACATGCTAAGTCTTCTTCAAGGCCATGGCCTCTGCAAGTGAAGAAGATCAAATCAACGAAGCTTTGGGTTCCTCCTTGGTCCCCAAAAACTTCGAGGGCAGATTTACTATCCAAGGAAGCAGCCATGGTTTCTTCCCAAGATCATTGACACATCAGTGACATGATCTCCGAATAAGTTTCCCGAAGATTAGGGGTGTCTGTGTCCTGAGGAAAAAGCCCTAAAGCCTTTCCAGGTCACGTAACCCCTAGACTACTCTCGGCAAGAGAGGAGCCTTGATAGAACCCCCATACCTTCTCTTGAACACTTGAGCAAACGACTGGCCCGATCCTGGGATCGAACCCCGAGTGTAAGCTTCTTGTGAGAGCTGCTTTGGGACATGGCATCCCAGTCATGAACCCTTCTGTCCAACTTGTGGCTCATGGTGTAACCAGGGGGCTGAGGGGGCAGGTGAGAGGGGCTGAGCACCTTTCTTTGACCTGCCAGTCAAAGCCCTGTCATGGTTATATTATTTGTTGCTATATTAAGTATTCTTTGAGCATGTCTCAGAGAATAACTTGAATAATATATTACAAAATCATCCACATACAAACTATTTTGTACACCCTCAGGCAGGTTCACTGTAATATCATCTATCGCCAGGGCAAATAAGATGCAGCTCAAAACACTGCCTTAGGGGATACCCTCCTCTTGTATGTAGGAATTTGAATATGTACTTTCTATGCGTACTCGAAATGTATGATTTGTTACAAAATTGTTGATAAATATTAGAAGGTGGCCTCGAATATCGGATTTGTGGAGTTTGTGCATAATATTGTATCTCCATGTGGTATTGTAAAGTTTTAAGAGGTGCAAAAAACGAGCAGGTAAAAGAGTACTGCTACTTTATTCATGATCCAGGCAGTTTATATAGCGGCAGACTGACGTCGCGCCGCAGAATACAATGGGAGCAAGGGTGACCTGAGGTTGATAATAATTAACAATAAATACAGCAAACGAGTACACTTTACAATATGCAAATAGACAGAATTGAAGCTGAATACAATCTTGATGCCTGCGAAAGAAGAATACATGGTACACAAATCGAAGACAGGTAAACAATTATATGCATAGTTTAAATGATTGGATTTACGTGACCTGGAATGCCAGGTGTGACGAATTGTAGAGGCAAAGAAAATGGGACATCACCATAGAAAACTTGCTCAGCAGAGACTTTACAAATAACATGTTCAGCAGAGACTTTACAAATGACTTTACAAATACTCCCCCCCTCAAAGACGTGGGTAGCGTCTGATTAGTTGGCATATCTGCTGGGGCGCTGAAGGGTGCCACGGCTACGTGAGGACATCGGGGGGACGCCCTGTGTGTGGGGGTGGCTGACTGCGGGTGTGGGCGGGTGCTTCAGGGGGATGCCGCATGCTCGCTTCTTATGAGGGGCCAGCTGCAGCGACGGCTGCCCAGGTGGAGGGTGCGGTGTGGTGACATCTGTGTCCTCCTCCAGGAGGGCGGACTTGACGCGGTCTACTGACACCCAGTCATTCTTCCCGTGAAGGGCGAGCAGGAACGCCTTGTTGTTCCGCTCCAGCATGCGGAAGGGGACCCTGTAGGGCCTGGTTAGTGGTGGGCGGACGGCATCATCCCTGACGAAGATGTGGGTGGTGGAGGACAGCCCGGGCGGCATGAAGGTGGCCGACCTGTTGGTATATGTCTGCTTGCAGGGGGTGAACTTGCCGACTATGTCGCGAAGCCTCTGGACAGATGGGTTGAGGAGGTCCTCTGTAACTAGCTCGCCCAGGACCACGAGGGGCTCACCGTAGGTTTTCTCAGCTGTGGACGGGGCACCGTTGGCGCTGGGGGAGGTTCTCAACCCAAGGAGGACCCATGGCAGCTAGTACTTCCAGTCCTCGGCGGTGCAGTGGGCCATAAGGGACGCCTTCAGGGATCTGTGAAACCGCTCGACCAAGCCATTGGCAGCGGGGTTGTAGGCTGTGGTGGTGTGATGAGCTGTCCCCAGCAGCCGAGCCAGGGCGGACCACAACTCGGACAGGAAGGCGGGACCCCTGTCGGTTGTGATGTGGTCTGGGACACCAAAGCAGCTGATCCAACTGGAGAGCAGGGCCTCGGCGCATACGCTGGAGGTGGCTTCTTGCATTGGTGTGGCTTCAGGCCACCTCGTTGAGCAGTTGACCACCATCAGGAGATATCTGGACCTGCCTGACGGGGGAAGGGGCCCGACGACGTCGATGTGAACATGGCTGAACCACCGCCCTGGCTGTGGGAACTCGCCTACCCCGGACTCGGTGTGACGCCCCACCTTGCTGGTTTGGCACTGCAGGCACTAGGGCAGCAGGCAGTTCCGGGCATCCTTGCCGAACTGCCTGTGGTAGTGGCAAAGACCCAGGGAATTCCACCTGCTGTGAGGCGCTGGGCGCCTCCTGGTGACGGTGTTGACCTCCTGCTCTGTGCCCTCCTCCTGCTGGATGGTGCTGACTGGGAGTGCAGGCGCTGGTACCCGCTTCGTTGCCTTCACGGAGTCCGTCAGGTAAACAAGCAGGTAAAAGAGTACTGCTACTTTATTCATGATCCAGGCAGTTTATATAGCAGCAGACTGACGTCGCACCACGGAATACAATGGGAGCAAGGGTGACCTGAGGTCGATAATTATTAACAATAAATACAGCGAACGAGTACACTTTACAACATGCAAATAGACAGAATTGACGTTGAATACAATCTTGATGCCTGCGAAAGAAGAATACATGGTACACAAATCGAAGACAGGTAAATAATTATATACATAGTTTAAATGATTGGATTTATGTGACCCGGCACGCCAGGCGTGACGAATTGTAGAGGCAAAGAAAATGGGATGTCACCATAGAAAACTTGCTCAGCAGAGACTTTACAAATAACATGTTCAGCAGAGACTTTACAAATGACTTTACAAAGTCCCCGCTAAGAGGGTTTTCTATGTTGAACCGCCCGTTTTCTATGGTAACGCACCATGTAAATATGTATCTACTACTAATTCATTTGCTCCTGTTTCCTTTGCACATGTGTTAGAATATTGTTGTGTCAATTCTTGTTAACTTATCTTTTGTGTTACTTGTATTTACATATTATAATTAACACCAAGAGTAATTGACCTTGGGTCACCTGTATTCTATTGTATTCCTCTGTGTGACGCCCGCACGCTGCCTTATAAGTGGCCTGCGTTCTGAATAAACTAGCAGTACATGTCCACCCCGATCAGATCCTCGACCAGCAGGGTGTATGCCTCTGTGATCTGCCCATGGACCTCTGATAGTAGCTGCCGCAGGAAGATCTCCCTCGACAGGCTGATCTCTTTGCGCCTGCCGCTGCTGTCAGTCTCGGAGAGGAGGAGGAGGTCCTGGAGGGGATGCCATCTTTCCAAGAGGTTTCCTTCCTGCCAGGGATTGAGGGCAATCTTCTTGTATATCTCCTCCGGGAGGGCGTTGATGGCCATGTCCGCCTTCAACACCTCGTTGGTTAGGCCTGCTACCCTGAATTGCCCCTCGACCCTGTAAAACCAGGATGCTGCGTTTTGATGGGTGAATGGTGGCAGGCTTATGCTGAGGGCCACCTTTGCTTGGTCCGTCAGGGGGGTCATTGCACGGGGTGCAGGTACCGTTGTGGAGGAGCGTGTGGGAGGGGGTTGTACGAGGGAGACGTCTGCTTCCGAGAAGTTCGCGGTAATTTGTATGTGGTTGGGAATGTCTGCGTCCATGCTCATTCTGCGCTCTCACTTGGAGTGTGAGGGAACACTCGCGTCAATACATGCTTGGGAGCATGCTGTGTGGGTCCACTAATGACACCGGTGACCTGCCGATGAGGGTCGGTAATGCCCGAACGCTTTGTTAGAGCACCATAGTTAGTCTGTTAGGGGCGTGGGTTGGTTCGTCAGGCCAAGACTAAGTCGCCGTCTGGGTCTGTTAATGGCTTCCGGGAACCACTCCGGGGGTCACCACTGTGAGAAAGGTGCGAAATAATGAGCAGGAAGACAAGCACCGCTAGTTTATTGATGAAGCGACCAGCTTATAAAGCGGCGTGCGGACGTCTGCATATAACGCAGAGACCGCTGGTACAAAGATTTACAACTATTTCTCTACCAAAACAGGACAGGTACATACAGGAAACATAATGATTAATAATGTCTGGTCTGTTACAAAAATACTCTGTTACATATACATAATGCATGGTCACTTGAACAGACAATAAATATACAATTCACAATAATGATAATAATTTGTGTTCGGCCGACCCTAGGTCGAATGTGAAGGCACCGCAGAAAACGGGATGTTCATTACAGAGAACTCATTGAGCGGGGACTTTACAAAGTCATGAACAGATTTAGTTAAAAACTGCAAAAGCATTGGGGAGATAACAACGAAATGAAAGCTAATATCTTTCTTTTCTCAGGTCAGTTTACGAAAAGAAAATAAACGTCAGAAAATTAAAATAAACCTATCAAAAGTGTTGTATTTATGGTATACAGTGACTCCCATTTTTACGTGTTTCACACTTCTGCGTTACATTTTGTTGTGGATTGTTGTGGAACACATTACAGTAAACCCCCCGTATTTGCGTTCTCATGATTCGCGGACTCATGCATTCGCAGGATTCTCCGTTGAACGTATCTAGCCATTATTCGCGGAAAATTTGCCCATTTGCGGTATTTTTCACTGAGAAATATTCATTAATTACTGTATTTTCATATAACTTTCATGAATAAATGCCTTTTTTGTGATAAAACTATTAAAATACAGTAAGCCCCCGTATTCGCGTTCTCATGATTCGCGGACTCACGCATTCGCGGGTTTCTCTGTAGGACATATCTAGCCATCATTCGTGGAAAATTCGCCCATTCGTGGTATTTTTCACCGAGAAATATTCACTAATTACTGTATTTTCATATAATTTTCATGAATAAATGCACTTTTTGTGATAAAACTATTAAAATACTCAGGTATATGCATTTTTACTGGGTTTTTCTGTGTTTAAACTATCAAAATGGGCAGTTCTAAGTGCTTTTAGAGGGGTTTTAAGTATTTGCGGATTTTAACTATTTGCGGGGGGGTGTGGTACGTGGGGAATTTTCACGAATTCGCAAATTTTTTTGTAGAGCAATATTTGCTAATTACTTTATTTTCATTTTGTTTTCATGACTACATTTTTATGATAAATGATTTACTAATTTTCAAATGTTAATATTAATAATTTAAACACAGCAAAATATCTATATGTTTAATACAAATTGAATAAATCTGTAATACAAACCATAGACTTCTTAAGCTCATTCTGGGGCCACCCTGGAATGGCAGGTGGGCCCCAGAATGAGCTTAACAAGTTTGTGATTCCCTCTCTCTCTCTCTCTCTAAAAACACAGCAAAATATCTATAAAATGTTTACAGTAATACAAATTAAATAAACCTTTAATACAAATTGTAAACTATTTAAGCTCATTCTGGAGCCCACCCAGTAATGATAGCGTAAGGGACCGCATGGTGGTCCTAGGGCACACAGACAAATCATCCCGCTCTCTCTCCCTCCCGTGCGTCAGCGGCGATTGCTTGAAGGAACGCAACTTCTTCCATACAACATTCCTTTATATTTCTCTTAACCATTGTCTCAAATCATTTACGATCACCACTACTTGCATTGCCATGCAAGCATTCCGATCATGTACTCATAATGTTCCACCAAATCTTCTGTATCAAGCCGTATGTATGTTCCTGTTTGTGAAGACACCAAACGTCTCACCATTTCACATATATTATGCTACTGTATTGTATTCATTAATCTGTCTCAAATCTCATGCAAATGTCCATATGTGGAATTTCCTGGGTTTTCCGTTTGATATATATTTTAGCATTGTATGTTTATTATGTCTCTCACAATCACCATCTGTTTGTCTGTCGACAAGCACAGATGTCCGAAACATAATCTCTGTTTTGTCTTGTCTGTGTGTAGAAACTACATTGCGGCTCGTGCCAGCCAATAACCCTGCCCCCCTCAAATTAGGACCACCTTGACGTGGTGAGGGGCTCTCAAACCTAGAGATTAATTTAATTTTTTTCCTAAGTTTGATCCCAAGTGTCCCATATAATTATATATTCTAGGAGTAATTTTGTGGATTTTTCCACTTTGTCAAAATTACCAAACTTAATAAATGGGAAAACATATAGCATGGAGTGGAGTTGAATATGAAGCTAAATAGTGGGAACTGGTAGAACCATCATCTACTTGATAATGTTCGGTCCTCTTTTTTCAGGTGGAACTATTCTGTGGAGTTGGACCACGGATTCCAGGGGGGGCCTGGTTCTAGGAATAGGACTCTTGGCTTTCTGTCCAGTTAGCCCATATTGTGATTAGGATGGGGATGACTGTATTATTACAATACACTCAGTCCTAGCAAGCAGGTTTTGCTTACACTTGGGCCATACTAATCATGATATGCCATCCCCTTTTTGTGGTAGGGTAGGGACGCGGATATTTGGGAGTCAGTTCCCACTTGTTCCATAAATGGAAGATTCAACTCCATAAAAAGCCAATGATATCTTTTCAAGATTTATTAATTTTTTTTTCTTCCTTCTTAGGGAAAGTAGTAGTCAAAAAGATTTCAGTACCCCTGGACCCCATGATGGTAAAATTCTGGCACAGTTGATGACTATTGGAACGTCACTCCCGAATCTCCTTAGTATAGATATAAATGTTACAAAAGAACACCCTGTTCCAAGTAAAATATCAATTCTTAAAGAATCAGAGAGTTTAGAAAATCAAAAAGTAACAAATAAAACAAATTGGTAAACTCCAGTATCATAACACTGGAACCATACACAATAGACAATAATTCTAAAATAGACACAAGTAATCCTCCTAAAACCCTATCAACACAAGACAACTCATCACCGATGAATGTGAAAAAATAAAAAGGAAATAACCGACTCAATCCAACGCTAGTTCATTTTGAACATATTTTTGGACCAGACAATTGATCCAGATTTTTAGTATTAAAAGCAGAAAAACAAATCTCACCAGCCATATTAGAGAACAAATTATTAAATATACACCCCACACAAGATATGGAATGTAGACATATCAGAAACAATGAATGGCTAATACAAACAACAACCAAAGCCCAATCAACAACCTTTCTACAAATAACCAACATAAATGAAATAAAAGTAACAGTAACCAGCAATGAAACACTAAACTGTACACAAGGAACAGTGATGCTCCCAGACAATGATGAAAAAGAGGTACCATCAAAACAAATCTTAATTGACTCCCTTAAATTAAGATACAACAACATACATGACTTAGAAGTATATACTGTCCCAAGTAGAAAGGATGCAAATAAACATATTAAAATAGCCAAAATAAAATTTACAAACCGGGAACTACCACGAAAAATAAAAATTCTAGGACTAAATAGAGAAGTTCACCCTTTTGTCCTTAAACCTCTCCAATGTTCTAAGTGTCTAAAATATGGCCATTCAACAAAAAGATGTAGAAGTAACGCTGTATGTGCTTTCTGGGTTCGACCTGTGTCACCCGGTGAAATATCCATATAGTACATATTTCTAGGTATAAGTATTGCTAAAAATACCAGAGAAAAAGCTAAACATGATGCCAGGGTTACGACCCCCAGTTCGAGCGCCAATTAATGGCGTCAGTATACACAAAGGGTGAGTGTTGCCACTGCCACAGGCCTCTGCCCTATAGAGATCTCCAATCTCAAAATCCCGAAAAATGAGGAGCCGTCACATACCCCACGTTCTTCTCCCAGCCAACCAACACCTTAGCCGCCATCTTATCGTCATTCCAACTTAGCACGCTTCAAAACATCACCGTGTTTTTTCTTGGTGCTAATTTTTGGTGATTTTTTATCTTACATCATGTCATCCCTCCCAGAGTTTGCATCACCTAAGTTGAGTACCATCTCCTTTTGGTTTTTTCTTACAGAGGCATCTTTTTGACCTATAATTTATTGTTTACCAGGTAAATAACATGACGCCGCTGATCGTGGCGCCTCTCGCCTTGGCCATGCTGGACCCTCAGTCTTCGCATGGTTTTAGCAGGAGTTTCTGCTAGTTTTTTCTATATAATTTTATATATATATATATACTTCTTTCATTGGAGTTTCATTATTTGATCACCCTTTCGCTGGTAGGGGGTTGGGAGCCCGTTTCATGATTGAGCTTGACTAGAGTTGGAGGTTTTTTCCTCCTCCCTCCTTTCTGATCATAAATTCCCTTTTTCTCTGGTCCCCTTCCTCTGCCAGCGAGTAGGTACATTTTCCATGTTGGTACTGTTATGCTCATGACATTTTCGGATGTGTACGGTGATGGATGACATGTAAATTTTTTTATTAATTTTAATTGTGATTCAGCGTTAGGGTCGGCCATATTGGATATCCCCGCTTCCCATATTCCACGGGTTGCTTGGCCTTTTCTACATCTGAATCTTTTACGTATCCATAAATATATTCAGTGTATATATATATGTTTTTGTGTTTCACACATCATCTGGTTAACTGGTTATTTTAGTACTTGAAGTCAGATAGTTTATTCATTTAGGTATTTTCTAGCCTAGCCTGCTCGACTGTTCCATAATCGGTTTCGGCGAGTTAGGCTAGCCAGGATAGGCTCTTTTCACGATGCTCATGCTTCCTAGCTCTCCTGACCAGGTCGTTTTGAGGCTTTGGAGGGAGATGTTAGGTTGTTGAGGGAGTTCCTCGTTCTCTCTTGGCCCACCTGACCATGCTGTCACTTTTTCGGAAGGTGAGGTTAGGCTAGTGAGGCCCTTCCCCCAACCCCCCCCTTTTTTAGCCCACCTGACCAGGCTGCCAGGTTTTTGGAAGGTGAGGTTAGAATAGTGAAGGGTCTCCTCAATTCATAGCCTCCCACCTGACCAGACTTTCAGTGTTGGAGGGTGTGGCCAGACATTGCGTGGTTTCCTGCCACCCCCCCCTCCTGTAGCACCTTTTCTGGCCTTCCTGTCCAAGTCAAAAAGTTTTGACCTTGGAAGATGGTTGGGGATCTAAGGTTGCACAGATCTTTTCGTGTATGTAGCCTAGTCCTTCCTTACCTATCGATTAGCATTTGGCGTGTGACCTTGACATCTCCCTATGCGAGGGACGCTGATCACTTATGATCAGCACCCCGTGGGGAGTTTCTGTCGGCTTCCAGAGGGTGTTACCCACCCTTCTGGCCACCGCTTATCGGTTTCCGCCACTCCGCTTCCTCTTCCCATTGGCGGCAAGTGTTTCGTTTGTTCGCTTCCCTCAGGGTTAGCTGGAGCATCGAACACAGTCCCAGGGATGCTATCTTGACTTTCGCTATGTTCATTCTCCGCCGGGTTAGTCAGATCTCTCATTGTCATAGTACACGTTACCACTCCGGTGGGTATGGTTTTCGGTTGGTCGGCGCTTTCCATACATGGTTCCCACCCCACGCGTTGAGAGTTGAGCCAGATATGAAGACTCCTCTCCGCCTCTTCCGCCGCTTCCATAGGTGTGAGATAATGAGATTTCCGTGGCAATCAGGGCGGAGTATTATAACACTAGCGTATCTTACAAGTACTCTGCTTTTCTGAGTTCAGCCCCGTGTCAGCCGGTGAAATTCCATACTAACACGAATTTCTAGGTATAAATTGCTAGATATACCAGAGAAAAAAGAGCTTTCAGGAATGCTGGGGTTACTACCCCAGATCGAGCGTCTTCCTAAGGAAGACGTCGGTATAACCAAGGGTGAGTGAAAGGATCACAAACACAGAGCTACACTCGATAGATATCCCTATGTCAAAACCCCAGTAGAGAGAGCGGTGAGCCGTTACAGCTCCCACACACAGGCGTCCGCCAGACCGGCGACACCAGCGCCACCTACTTCATTCCAGGCTAGCACCATCCCCAGGCTTGGCATGTGCAAGTAGGGGGAGCTGAAGCCACTTCTGGGAGGGTCACCGGGTGACATGGGACCTTCCTCAGAAATAGATTTTTCCTTTGTCAAAATCCCTTTCTGAGTCCAGCCCCGTGTCAGCTGGTGAAATAGTGATAGAGAATCATGCCAAGACTGCAAACTACGAGGAAACAAGGTAATCTGAAGAAAAACACAAGCTATGAGAATGGATTTAATGAGGATATCTCTCACATGAAAAAATGAATATTAATACGCAAAAATACAGTAATACGACCTTAAAATTAGAGTAGAAAGTCAATACACTAAACAACATGGCAGGGAAATACATCAAAAATACTTAAGACTATAAGGCAAAATACATTCAAAAATACTTAAGATTAAGGAGTAAATATGAACTTATAACTAAACATAAGAGAGACATCTACAACATGAGAAAATATACAGTATATACATATGGGGTACATGGAGCAAAATAAAAACAGCCCAGTACCCCTAAGACAATCCAGAATCACAGCATGTCAAAATTACAGTTCCCAAAATATAAAAAAAGACAAGAATAATATCAATATGAGGAGCAAGGCAGTGAGGCATGATCAACCAGAAGGGCAGGCAGAGAAGTAAATGAGGCAGGCGGGCGGGGGGGTAGGGAGAGGATAAAGGATAATGGGTAATTAAGGTGGGGAAATGACACTCCCCACAGCCACTGTAGAAAATTTCAGGGCTTCGAGTGATTTTAAATAATGGCGTTTAAACACTAGAGGTGATTTCCAACCCGTATATTTGGATAAGTTCTGAAAAATCCATATTATGAAAGTAATTAGTGGAAGTAGCTACTGCTCGAATATCATGAACCTTAGGAACTGAATCTGGGTTAGCTTGTTTAATGAAATACAAAATTTGTTGCCTTATTGCATTTAACGATAGAGTACCACCTTTCTCCCTGATAAAAAGAGGACCCGACTTACACTGTGGAGTTCTTAAAAGGTAAGACTTTAAGTGTATAGACTGGGCATAAGGACTGGTCCTGTGGAAGGGGCACCACCTTCCAAGGAGACCACCTGTCTTGAGGGTCCTCATTTTTGGCTAAAAATTTATGATCAGGAGAAAGGAGGGCTTCTCAGGTCGGGAGGAAACTAACAAAATCATCACCTCTAGAGAGAGCCGACAGCTCTGAGATTCAGGCACCTGAAGCCAAGCTAATCAGAAATAAAGTTTTCCTTAACAGATCCAAATAAGAGCATTGAGAGTTGTCAATCTCTGATGCTAACTTAAGGACATCATTGAGGAAACATGTAATAGAATGCGGGCGTGATACTGGTCTCAGACGAGCGCATGCTCTAGGAGATAGATGAAAAGTAAGAATCTGTAAGGTCAATTTTAAAACCATATAAGAATACCTTCTTCAGGGCTGACTTAGCTGTGGTAATAGTGGCCGGGCAAGGCCTTTTTCAAACAATGATCTAAAGAAGGTAACTGCTAGGTTAGTAGTCATGGTTTGGGCTTCAGATGTCTTTCAAAAAGGAGGCCAATTTCTTGACTGCTGAGTCATATTGTCTGAGAGTAGAATCTCTTTTGTCTGATTCTAAAAACAGAGTGTTAACGGGGTCAATGTTTGCTCCCTTTTGAGCTGCGAACTTTAAAAAGTCCATAAAACTAGGGCATTCTGAATTCTTGAGGAAGCTGACACAGTCTTGGTTTGTACTGTTTGGGTCAGTTTGGGATTGGGAATCCGAAGACTCCATAACCCAAGTTCCTGAAGAAGAGGAACCAATTGCTCTTCGGCCAGTACGGGCTACCAGGGCTGGTTGACCTTTGAATGACCTGAGTTTGTGCAGTACTTTCAACAGCAAGTTTATTGGGGAAATAGATAAATCTTCTCCCAATTGTTCCAGTCTACTGGTCATTGCGTCCGTGGTGTACACCTGAGGATCCAGGTTCGGAGCCACATAACAGGGAAGCTTGAAGTTGCTCTCCGTCGCGAACAGATCCACTTGGAGACCCGGAACCCGGCGGCAAATCCAATTGAAAGACTCTCCGTCCAGAGACCACTCCGTCTCCAACGGAGTGGCCCTGGACAGGGAATCCGCCACCACGTTCTGCACCCCCGCTAGGTGGGTGGCTGACAGATGCCAGCTGTGCTTGTTCGCCAGGGAGAAAATAGCTACCATAACCTGGTTCACTCGACCTGATTTGGAGCCGCCCTGTTGATGCAATGAACTACCACTGCGCTGTCCAACACCAGCCTGATATGAATCCGGCTGGGGGCGGATTTTCTTTAAGGTTAGAAATACCGCCATAGCTTCCAGGTGTTTATATGGAACCGCTGAAACATTGTAGACCACGTTCCTTGTACTTTTGTTTTGGTGAATACCCTCCCAGCCGCTTAATGAGGCGTCCGTGTGAACTACCAGCGCGGAGGGGGAAACTGAAGTGGAACTGTTTTGGACAGGCCGCTGACTGTGGACCAAGGCCGCAGTCTTGTCTTTAAAATCCGAGGAATGGAGGAGACCTTGTCTCTGAGCCTGACATTGGCTCGACTCCGCCACACTCTGTTTATGTCTTTTAATTTTGCTTTTAAGAGCAGGTCCGTCACTGAGGCAAATTGAAGGGAACCGAGGATTCTTTCTTGGGATCCGGCGGGATGCTGATTTGTCTTTCAGGAATTTCCTGGTAAGGATGCTATCTCCTTCTGCTTGGGAGGCGGGAGGGATAACGTGTGAGAGGACAGATCCACTGGAGACCCAGCCACTGAAACCGGGACTCGAGTCAGGCGGGACTTCTCTCTGTTCAGTTGAAAACCCAACGACTCCAGGAAGTTGATGACCGTGGCCGTGGCCTTCCGGCATTCTAGAACTGTTGGAGCCGAAATTATCCAATCGTCTAGGTACGCTGCTAGGGATATCCCTCGGGACCGGAGTTGCTGAACTACAGTGTCCGCCAGTTTTGTAAATATCCTGGGTGCAATATTTAGACCGAAAGGCATGACCCTGAAGGAGTAGGCTTGATTCCCAAGTCTGAAACCCAGGAACAGAGAGAAGCTCCGCGCAACCGGGACGTGATGGTAAGCGTCTGAAAGATCGATAGAGGTGGTGACGGCTCCACGCGGAAGTAGAGTCCGTACCTGTGCTACCGTAAGCATGCGAAATTTGTCGCATTTTATGTAATGATTTAGACGCGACAGATCCAGGATCACTCTTTGCTGATCGGAGTCTTTCTTGGGAACAGTGAACAACATGCCTTGAAACTTGAGGTGCCTTACTTTCTTTATTGCTCGCTTGTTGAGCAATTCCGCCACGTAGTCCTGTAGGACTCTTGAGGGTGGCTGGTAAAACCTGATCAGAGGAGGGGGGTCTTTGGTCCAGCTCCATCCTAGACCTTTGGACACAATGCTGTGTGCCCAAGGGCTGAAGGACCACTGGTCTCTGAACCAGTAAAGGCGACCACCTACCTGATTGTTCTCAGTGGGAGGAAGCGGGTTTGTTCCCTCTACCACGTCCAGGTTTTCCTCTTGGGGTGGTGTTGGGCTTTGCCTCTGTAAGGGGCCCTGCCTCTTCCCCCTTGCATTCCTATTAAGGCCGTGAAAGAACCCACGGCCTTCATAGGTAGGGTTGTACGCTGGTGAGGCAACGTACGAGGGTGCAGCAAGGGAATGGGCTGGTTGGACCAGCACATATTGTTGGGGATGGGCTTTCGAGGTGGAGGGCTGTGCAACTGCCGAGACCGGGACGGCTTGAACTACCGTTTGATGATGAGGCCTCTTGTGTCTCCTGAACCGTTTACCACCTTTAGTCTGGGGGCCACCAGATTCTGGGGTCTTACGCTTATAAGCTGAGATACCCCAGCGAGAGCGAAGACTCTGGTTAGCTCTTGTAGCCTCCCTGAGTACACTGGCTACCTCTTCTTCTGGGAAGAGGTTAGGGCCCCAGATGGAGCTCTTCATGAGCTTGTTAGTCTCATGACGTATGGTGGCATCGGCAAAGATGAACTTTCTGCACTCAAGCTTAGCCATCATGAAATCGAAGAGGTCTGTCTGAAACCCTGCTAACAGGGATTTAGCCAAGACCTGAAAGAAGAGCTCGTCTGCACAGGAGACGGCAGTCGCTTCTGTGAGGCAGACGGAGTTCAATGACCGGGCTAGCCTAGTCCGGGCCTCAAATTCAGACTTCAGCAGAGCTTCCGGGAGCTTAGGAAGCTGCTCGCTGAATTGGGTTGATGCACAGTAAGCGTCCAGCTTTCCCACAGTAAAAGTGGACGGGGCGTCAACCCAGAACTCCTCACCCCCTGGGAATACCAGGGATGTGGAGTCTGTCTCCCTTAGTTGAGGCAAGGGGTTGCCGTCAAAGCACGCTCGAGCCATAGCCAGAGCCACTTTGTTTAGGCAAGGAGTCGGCAACTTATCACCCAGGGCGAACATGGTATAGTTGCCCTTGAAAGGTGTAAGTTTCGTGTTGTCTGCCTGCCACTCCGTCAGAGTGCCCAGGAGAGCCGACTGAGCTTGGTCCCTAGGGAAGATCACTGTCTCTCTAGGGACTTTGTCTGAGCGTACCCAGGCTTCTTCTGTCAGCCTAACGAAGCCTGGATAAAGGGGCAGGAGATCGGGAGGAAAGAACTCAAGTTCCTCTAACCGTCTCGTGCCAAGACCTTCAACAGTCAGAGTACCCTCGTGTTGAATAGCACGGAAGGCAAAACGCCAAGGGTTCCCGACGTCAAAAGGAGGGAGATCAGCCGTGTCAGGAATAGCATACTGCGGTTCGGCTCCGCCAGGGCGAGCCATTCCCGCCAGTATGTTATCATGGCTGGTAAGTTTTTCGGAGATCTTCGTAAACTTAGACTCGACCTCCGCCGAGAACCTCTCGAACAACGAGTTTGCAAACGCCTCCGGATCAAAGGCAGGCTGGCGAGGAGGGCTTGGTTTTGATGTCCTCTTACTCGCGCCTTTGCCGGAGGTTCCAGGTTTGCTCCCGGAGGCTACAGGTACGGAGACCTTAGCCTTCGACGGGGGGAAAGGCGATGCTTTCCTGGAAGACGAGGACTTAAAGCCCTTCGCCTTCCATGAAGTCTTCAGCTTCAGCTTGGGGACAGCTGATGGAGCCCTGTCACCCAAGGTGGAAGACTTTGCAAAACCTGCAAAAGAAGAAACAGAGGAAGATGGGGAGTCAAAAAGGGGGCCCGCCCCCACAACCTCACTTACCTCGCTACCTACCACCTGGTCCTGTTCCGTGTTCATTGGTTCCAGGTCCAAGTCTAACGCGGCGACATCCTCCGACACCTCCGCGTACAGGATGTCCTCTTGGGGTGGCTGGGTCGCATCCCGGATCTGCTGTATGATAGGGGTAGCCAGTTCTTCTGGAACCGCAGAAGCCACCCGGGCGCCGGGGTAAAGCAGGTCACTCAACTTCGCGTCGAGGACATAAGGCTTCCCCGACGGAACGTTTCTCCCGAACCCAGCCACCCAGGCGCGGAGAGACTCAAGAAAAGTCTTCTTGGAGGACTCGTCCGCCTGTAAGAGAACGGACAATTAGGGTTGAACGGAAAGTAGGTTCGAAAACCATATAAGCACTACACTGATATGAGGAACGTAATAAGGAGAAGCTATATCTTACCGACTCATCCTGGATGCCAGCGCACAGAGCGAAGCAAACCTCACAGCCGTCGGGGTGCCAGACAATTAGGTCATCCAACCGGACCGCACAGCCAGCGTGGGTCCGGCACACCACGTGTCCATATGGTTGCTGGAGAGAAGCGGTGCACCCCGGCTCCTCACAACGAACAGTCTGTAAGTGTAAAAAGTACATGAACCTACCACTCTAAGCAATCTAAAGTCAAGGCCGGCAAGGCCGAATTTCGACTACAAAATATATCAAATACTCCGGTGGAGGAGAAATCCTCGTTATACACTAGGCCAATAAGCTCTAAAATATATATATATATATATATATATATATATATATATATATATATATATATATATATATATATATATATATAAATTTTTACTTGGGTCTCTTTTGTGTAAGCAAAAAACCTCATATTCTGGTGATATTCAATCCTTTACCTTCAATTTGCAACAAACGGAAAGTCTCTAGCACAATATTTAGAATTTTGGTGAATTTTTGAAAAAAATTTCCTCCGCTCATGGTACAATCAAATGACTCCGCTGAAAATCCTGTCATTTCTTGCGTCACATTGCCGTAATTTTTTCGCCGTTTCATATTATTCGTTACATAAAGTGTTATACATCAAAATGTGCGCAATTTCATGTAGAATACAACAAAAAATAAATCATTCCTTTAGCTCTTCACAGTTTTTTAATATTTTCGCCGAAATCACGATAACTGACAAAATTTTAACAATCGGTCAACTTTGACTCGACCTAAATGATCGAAAAACGCATCCGAAAGCCATAATTATTACATTCGAGTAACAATCAATCACTTACCTTCATTTTGCAACAAACGGAAAGTCTCTAGCACAATACTTAGATTTTTGGTGAATTTTTGAAAAAACAAATTTCCTCCGCTCCGCGCGCGCGGACTCCGCTGAAAATCGTGGCATTTCTTGCGTCAGTTTGCCGTCATTTTTTCGCCGTTTCATATTATTCGTTACATAAAGTGTTATACATCAAAATGTGCGAAATTCCATGTAGAATACAACAAAAAATAAATCATTCCTTTAGATCTTCACAGTTTTTAAATATTTACATCGAAATAACGATAAATAGAAAAAAATCAACCTTCGGTCAAATTTGACTCGACCGAAATGATCGAAAAACGCATCCGTAAGCCATAATTATTACATTCGAGTAACAATCAATCACCTACCTTCATTTTGCAACAAACGGAAAGTCTCTAGCACAATATTTAGATTTTTGGTGAATTTTTGAAAAAAATAATTTCCTCCGCTCCGCGCGCGCGGAATCCGCTGAAAATCCTGGCATTTCTTGCGTCAGCTTGCCGTCATTTTTTCGCCGTTTCATATTATTCGTTACATAAAGTGTTATACATCATAATGTGCGCAATTTCATGTAGAATACAACAAAAAATAAATAATTCCTTTAGCTCTTCACAGTTTTTTAATATTTTCGCCGAAATCACGATAACTGACAAAATTTTAACATTCGGTCAAATTTGACTCGACCGAAATGATCGGAAAACGCATCCGTAAGCCATAATTATCACATTCGAGTAACAATCAATCATTTACCTTCCACAATATTTAGATTTTTGGTGAATCTTTGAAAAAAAAATTTTCCTTCGCTCCGCACGCGCGGAATCCGCTGAAAATAATGGCATTTCTTGAGTCAGCTTGACGTAATTTTTTCGCCGTTTCATATTATTCGTTACATAAAGTGTTATACATCAAAATGTGCGCAAGTTCATGTAGAATACAACAAAAAATAAATCATTCCTTTAGCTCTTCACAGTTTTTTAATATTTTCGCTGAAATCACGATAACTGACAAAATTTTAACATTCGGTCAACTTTGACTCGACCGAAATGATCAAAAAACGCATCCGTAAGCCATAATATTACATTCGAGTAACAATCAATCACTTACCTTCATTTTGCGACAAACTGAAAGTCTCTAGCACAATATTTAGATTTTTGGTGAATTTTTGAAAAAAATAATTTCCTCCGCTCCGCGCGCGCGGAATCCGCTGAAAATAATGGCATTTCTTGCGTCAGATTGCCGTCATTTTTTCGCCGTTTCATATTATTCGTTACATAAAGTGTTATACATCAAAATGTGCGAAATTCCATGTAGAATACAACAAAAAATAAATCATTCCTTTAGCTCTTCACAGTTTTTAAATATTTACATCGAAATAACGATAAATAGAAAAAAATCAACCTTCGGTCAACTTTGACTCGACCGAAATGATCGAAAAACGCATCCGTAAGCCATAATTATTGCATTCGAGTAACAATCAATCACCTTCCTTCATTTTGCAACAAACTGAAAGTCTCTAGCACAATATTTAGATTTTTGGTGAATTTTTGAAAAAAATAATTTCCTCCGCTCCGCGCGCGCGGAATCCGCTGAAAATAATGGCATTTCTTGCGTCAGCTTGCCGTCATTTTTTTTTATATTTCATATTATTCGTTACATAAAGTGTTATACATCAAAATGTGCGCAATTTCATGTAGAATACAACAAAAAATAAATAATTCCTTTAGCTCTTCACAGTTTTTTAATATTTTCGCCGAAATCACGATAACTGACAAAATTTTAACATTCGGTCAACTTTGACTCGACCGAAATGATAAAAAAAACGCATCCGTAAGCCATAATTATTACATTCGAGTAACAATCTATCATTTACCTTCATTTTGCAACAAACGGAAAGTATCTAGCACAATATTTAGATTTTTGGTGAATTTTTGAAAAAAAATAATTTCCTCCGCTCCGCGCGCGCGGAATCCGCTGAAAATAATGGCATTTCTTGCGTCAGCTTGCCGTCATTTTTTCGCCGTTTCATATTATTCGTTACATAAAGTATTATACATCAAAATGTGCGCAATTTCATGTAGAATACAACACAAAATAAATCATTCCTTTAGCTCTTCACAGTTTTTTAATATTTTCGCCGAAATCACGATAACTGTCAACATTTTAACGTTCGGTCAACTTTGACTCGACCGAAATGATCGAAAAACGCATTCGTAAGCCATAATTATTACATTCGAGTAACAATCAATCACTTACCTTCATTTTGCAACAAACGGAAAGTCTCTAGCACAATATTTAGATTTTTGGTGAATTTTTGAAAAAAATAATTTCCTCCGCTCCGCGCGCGCGGAATCCGCTGAAAATAATGGCATTTCTTGCGTCAGCTTGCCGTAATTTTTTCGCCGTTTCATATTATTCGTTACATAAAGTGTTATACATCAAAATGTGCACAATTTCATGTAGAATACAACAAAAAATAAATAATTCCTTTAGCTCTTCACAGTTTTTTAATATTTTCGCTGAAATCACGATAACTGACAAAATTTTAACGTTCGGTCAACTTTGACTCGACCGAAATGATAAAAAAACGCATTCGTAAGCCATAATTATTACATTCGAGTAACAATCAATCACTTACCTTCATTTTGCAACAAATGGAAAGTCTCTAGCACAATATTTAGATTTTTGGTGAATTTTTGAAAAAAATAATTTCCATCGCTCCGCGCGCGCGGACTCCGCTGAAAATCATGTCATTTCTTGCGTCCGTTTGCCGTAATTTTTTCGCCGTTTCATATTATTCGTTACACAAAGTTTTATACATCAAAATGTGCGCAATTTCATGTAGAATACAACAAAAAATAAATCATTCCTATAGCTCTTCACAGTTTTTAAATATTTACATCGAAATAACGATAAATATAAAAAAATCAACCTTCGGTCAACTTTAACTCGATCGAAATGGTTCAAAAATGCAATTGTAAGCTAAAACACTTACAGTCTAGTAATATTCAATCAATTTCCTTCATTTTGGGACAATTGGAAAATCTCTAGCACAATATTTTGATTTTTGGTTAATTTTTGAAAAAAACTTTATTTTACATCCGGCGTTACGAATTCATGCATCATTTTGTGATAATATTTTCTCTGTGTTGCTTTAATCCTTTTACAATCTGTTATATACCAAAATCATCGCAATTTAGTGTACAATACAACTAAAAAAATGAACTCATTAGCTTTAACCGTTTTCCTTACAGCGCGATTTGTATACAATTATATACGAGTTTTTTTTTTCACTGTCATATATTCCAATATTTATATGATAATATTTTTTTCATTTCTGATGATTGCATACTAAACTTCAGGCAATGAGAAAAAGGAGCCAAAAATGAACTCTTAATCTTGAAAACTAAGCGCGCTGTGATTTTTGAAAAAACTTTTTTCCGCTTCGCGCTTATCGGAGGCCGCCAGCATATCCTGGAGACGTTTTTGAAAATAGGGCTTCAATTAAAGGGTTAAGTAAAGCAGAGTACTTGTAAGATACGCTAGTGTTATAATACTCCGCCCATTGCCACGGAAATCTCGTTATCTCACACCTACTAGTAGCGGCGGAAGAGGCCAGCCTGGTCAGGTGGGCTAAAAAAGGGGGGCGGGGTAAGGGCCTCACTAGCCTAACCTCACCTTCCAAAAAGTGACAGCATGGTCAGGTGGGCCAAGAGAGTAACGAGGAACTCCTCAACAACCTAACATCTCCTCCAAAGCCTCAAAACGACCTGGTCAGGAGAGCTAGGAAGCATGAGCATCGTGAAAAAGAGCCTATCCTGGCTAGCCTAACTCATGAAACCGATTCTGGAACAGTCTAGCAGGCTAGGCTGAAAATACCTAAACGAATAAACTATCTGACTTCAAGTACTAAAATAACCAGTTAACCAGATGATGTGTGAAACACAAAAAATAATATATATATACACTGAATATATTTATGGATACGTAAAAGATTCAGATGTAGAAAAAAAAGCAACCCGTGGAATATGGGAAGCGGGGATATCCAATATGGCCGACCCTAACGCTGAATCACAATTAAAATTAATAAAAAAATTTACATGTCATCCATCACCACACATCCGAAAATGTCATGAGCATAACAGTACCAACATGGAAAATGTACCTACTCGCTGGCAGAGGAAGGGGACCAGAGAAAAAGGGAATTTATGATCGGAAAGGAGGGAGGAGGAAAAAACCTCCAACTCTAGTCAAGCTCAATCATGAAACGGGCTCCCAACCCCCTACCAGCGAAAGGGTGATCAAATAATGAAACTCCAATGGAAGGAGTATATACTCGTATATATAAAATTATATAGAAAAAACTAGCAGAAACTCCTGCTAAAACCATGCGAAGACTGAGGGTCCAGCATGGCATGGCCAGAACGCCATCCGTCAGCGGCGTCATGTTATTTACCTGGTAAACAATAAATTATAGGTCAAAAAGATGCCTCTGTAAGAAAAAAACCAAAAGGAGATGGTACTCAACTTAGGTGATGCAAACTCTGGGAGGATGACATGATGTAAGATAAAAATCATCACAAAAATTAGCACCAAGAAAAACACGGTGATGTTTTCCCGTGCTAAGTTGGAATGACGATAAGATGGCGGCTAAAATGTTGGTTGGCTGGGAGAAGAACGTGGGGTATGTGACGGCTCCTCATTTTTTAATATTTTGAGATTGGAGATCTCTATAGGGCAGAGGCCTGTGGCAGTGGCAACACTCACCCTTTGTGTATACCGAGCCATTAATTGGCGCTCGAACTGGGGGTCACTTACCCTGGCATCATGTTTAGCTTTTTCTCTGGTATTTTTAGCAATATATATACCTAGAAATATGTGCTATATGGATATTTCACCGGGTGACACAGGTCGAACCCAGAAAGCACATACAGCGTTACTTCTACATCTTTTTGTTGAATGGCCATATTTTAGACACTTAGAACATTGGAGAGGTTTATACACAAAATGTGAACTTCTATTTAGTCCTAGAATTTTTATTTTTCATTCCTAGTTCCCGGTTTGTAAATTTTATTTTGACTATTTTAATATGTTTATTTGCATCTTTTCTACTTGGGACAGTATATAAAAAAAGTCATGTATGTTGTTGTATCTTAATTTAAAGTCAATTAAGATTTGTTTTGATGGTACCTCTTTTCATCATTGTCTGGGAGCATCACTGTTCCTTGTGTACAGTTTAGTGTTTCATTGCTGGTTACTGTTACTTTTATTTCATTTATGTTGGTTATTTGTAGAAATTGTTGATTGGGCTTTTTGTTGTTTGTATTAGCCATTCATTGTTTCTGATATGTCTACATTCCATATCTTGTGTAGGTGTATATTTAATAATTTGTTCTCTAATATGGCTGGTGAGATTTGTTTTTCTGCTTTTAATACTAAAAATCTGGATCAATTGTCTGGTCCAAAAATATGTTCAAAATGAACTAGCGTTGGATTGAGTAGGTTATTTCCTTTTTATTTTTTCACATTCATCGGTGATGAGTTGTCTTGTGTTGATAGGGTTTTAGGAGGATTACTTGTGTCTATTTTAGAATTATTGTCTATTGTGTATGGTTCCAGTGTTATGATACTGGAGTTTACCAATTTGTTTTATTTGTTACTTTTTGATTTTTTAAACTCTCTGATTCTTTAAGAATTGATATTTTACTTGGAACAGGGTGTTCTTTTGTAACATTTATATCTATACTAAGGAGATTCGGGAGTGACGTTCCAATAGTCATCGACTGTGCCAGAATTTTACCATCATGGGGTCCAGGGGTACTGAAATCTTTTTGACTACTACTTTCCATAAGAAGGAAGAAAAAAAAATTAATAAATCTTGAAAAGATATCATTGGCTTTTTATGGAGTTGAATCTTCCATTTATGGAACAAGTTTTCTGACTCCCAAATATCCCTAAACGTCCCTACCCTACCGAGAAAACTTCAGGATGGCATATCATGATTAGTATGGCCCAGGTGTAAGCAAAACCTGCTTGCTAGGACTGAGTGTATTGTAATAATACAGTCATCCCCATCCTAATCACAATATGGGCTAACTGGACAGAAAGCCAAGAGTCCCACTATTCCTAGAACCAGGCCCCTGGAATCTGTGGTCCAACTCCACAGAATAGTTCCACCTGAAAAAGAGGACCGAACATTATCAAGTAGATGATGGTTCTAAAGTTCCCACTATTTAGCTTCATATTCAACTCCACTCCATGCTATATGTTTTCCCATTTATTAAGTTTGGTAATTTTGACAAAGTGGAAAAATCCACAAAATTACTCCTAAAATATATAATTATATATGTGGGACACTTGGGATCAAACTTAGGAAAAAAAAATTAAATTAATCTCTAGGTTTGAGAGCCCCTCACCACGTCAAGGTGGTCCTAATTTGAGGGGGGCAGGGTTATTGGCTGGCACGAGCCGCAATGTAGTTTCTACACACAGACAAGACAAAACAGAGATTATGTTTCGGACATCTGTGCTTGTCGACAGACAAACAGATGGTGATTGTGAGAGACATAATAAACATACTATGCTAAAATATATATCAAACGGAAAACCCAGGAAATTCCACATATGGACATTTGCATGAGATTTGAGACAGATTAATGAATACAATACAGTAGCATAATATATGTGAAATGGCGAGACGTTTGGTGTCTTCACAAACAGGAACATACATACTTTTGATACAGAAGATTTGGTGGAACATTATGAGTACATGATCGGAATGCTTGCATGGCAATGCAAGTAGTGGTGATCGTAAATGATTTGAGACAATGGTTAAGAGAAATATAAAGGAATGTTGTATGGAAGAAGTTGCTTTCCCTTCAAGCAAATCAATTGGACGACGGGAGGAGAGAGAACGGATGATTTGTCCGTGTGCCCTAGGACCACCATGCGGTCCCTTACACTATCATTACTGGGTGGGCTCCAGAATGAGCTTAAATAGTTTACAATTTGTATTAAAGGTTTATTTAATTTGTATTACTGTAAACATTTTATAGATATTTTGCTGTGTTTAGAGAGAGAGAGAGAGAGAGAGGGAATCACAAACTTGTTAAGCTCATTCTGGGGCCCACCTGCCATTCCAGGGTGGCCCCAGAATGAGCTTAAGAAGTCAATTCAGGCCTTTGTATTACAGATTTATTCAATTTGTATTAAACATGGGGGATATTTTGCTGTGTTTAAATTATTAATATTAACATTTGAAAATTAGTAAATCATTTATCATAAAAATGTAGTCATGAAAACAAAATGAAAATAAAGTAATTAGCAAATATTGCTCTACAAAAAATTTGTTGAATGGCCATAAAATTCCCAGTAGCACCAGACCCCCATGAAATAGTTAAAATCCTTGTTTAAATACTTAAAACCCTCTAAAAGCACTTAGAACTGCCCATTTTGATAGTTTAAACACAGAAAAACCCAGTTTGTAAATGCATATACCTGAGTATTTTAATAGTTTTATCACAAAAAGTGCATTTATTCATGAAAATTATATGAAAATACAGTAATTAGTGAATATTTCTGAAAAATACCAAGGTTGGGTCAATTTTCCACTGTTGATGGCTAGATATGTCCTACAGAGAAACCTTTGCATGAGTCCAAATCATGGGAATGCGAATATGGGGGCTTACTGTATTTTAATAGTTTTATCACAAAAAAGGCATTTATTCATGAAAATTATATGAAAATACAGTAATTAATGAATATTTCTCAGTGAAAAATACTGCAAATGGGCAAATTTTCCAAAATAATGGCTAGATATCTTGTTCCACGGAGAAACCCAATAATGCATGAGTCCGCAATCATGAGAAATGTGGTAATTGGGGTTTACTGTAATGTGTTTCCACAACAATCCACAACAAAATGTAACGCAGAAGTGTGAAACACGTAAAAATGGGAGTCACTGTATACCATAAATACAACACTTTTGATAGGTTTATTTTAATTTTCTGACGTTTATTTTCTTTTCGGGTTTGACCTGAGAAAAGAAAGATATTAGCTTTCATTTCGTTGTTATCTCTCCCATGCTTTTGCAGTTTTTAACTAAATATGTTCATGACTTTGTAAAGTCCCGCTCAATGAGTTCTCTGTAATGAACATCCTGTTTTCTCTGCGGTGCCTTCACATTCGACCTAGGGTCGGCCGAACACAAATTTATCATTATTGTGAATTGTATATTTATTGTCTGTTCAAGTGACCATGCATTATGTATATGTAACAGAGTATTTTTGTAACAGACCAGACATTATTAATCATTATGTTTTCTGTATGTACCTGTCCTGTTTTGGTAGAGAAATAGTTGTAAATCTTTGTACCAGCGGTCTCTGGTTATATGCAGACGTCCGCTTCCATTTTATAAGCTGGTCGCTTCATCAATAAACTAGCGGTGCTTGTCTTCCTGCTCATTATTTCGCACCTTTCTCACAGTGGTGACCCCGGAGTGGTTCCCAGGAAGCCATTAACAGACCCAGACGGCGACTTAGTCTTGGCCTGATGAACCAACCCATGCCCCTAACGGACTAACTATGGTGCTCTAACAAAGCGTTGGGCATTACCGACCCTCATCGGCAGGTCACCGGTGTCATTAGTGGACCCACACAGCATGCTCCCAAGCATGTATTGATAGTTCCCTCACACTCCAAGTGAGAGCTCAGAATGAGCATGGATGCAGACATTCCCAACCACATACAAATTACCGCGAACTGGAAGCAGACGTCTCCCTCGTACAACCCCCTCCCACACGCTCCTCCACAACGGTACCTGCACCCCGCTTCATGACCCCTGACGGACCAACCAAAGGTGGCCCTCAGCATAAGCCTGCCACCATTCACCCATCAAAACGCAGCGTCCTGGTTTTACAGGGTCGAGGGCAATTCAGGGTAGCAGGCCTAACCAACGAGGTGTTGAAGGCGGACATGGCCATCAACGCCCTCCCGGAGGAGATATACAAGAAGATTGCCCTCAATCCCTGGCAGGAAGGAAACCTCTTGGAAAGATGGCATCCCCCTCCAGGACCTCCTCCTCCTCTCCGAGACTGACAGCAGCGGCAGGCGCAAAGAGATCAGCCTGTCGAGGAGATCTTCAGATTAATGGCAGCTACTATCAGAGGTCCAATATATGATCACAGAGGCATACACCCTGCCGGTCGAGGATCTGATCAAACAGCGCAGCAGCTAACGGACTCCACAAAGAAAGTGGGTGTCCACGCCCGCACACCCTATCAACTGCCTCCAGCCGGAGGACCCCACCACGGAGGGCATCAACGTCGTCGCCCAGAGGAAGCCATCCCACCAGCAGAAGAGGGAGAGGCCAGGGCTTTGCTATTACCACCAGAGGTTCGAGAAAGCTGCATGGAAATGTGAAGCCCCCTGCCTTTTCTTCCCTTCAAAAAACGGGGGAGGCAGCAGCCACCCACACAGGCCGCCATGGCAGCAGCAACTGAAACACCCGGGGGCCCCACACCAGTAGGCTTTTACGTCAGCGACACCATCTCCGGCAGGATGATGTTGATTGACACTGGAGCCATGCGGTCAGTGTTCCCGCCTTTAGAGAGGACCACAGAGCGTCCCGGACCCGGCTGCCTCCTGACAGCCGCCAACGGGTCCCCATCCTCTCCTACGGGTGGCTCCTGTCAATATCCATCCTTGGCCATGAGGTACAGGTAGAAATTCGTCATCGTGGACGTTTACCCAATTGGGTGTGGACTTCCTAGCCCACTTTGGACTGCAGTTGGCGTCAATATTAACGCCTGCTGGACACCGAGTCCTGCCAGTCCCTACCCTTGTCGCCATGGCCCCAGAGAGCCTGCCATCTGTTCCATCACGCCCCACCAGTATGGTTCCTCCTGAAGGAATTCCCAGAAGTCTTCAAACCCGACCTCCGCCAGGTGCCTGGGGCCCTCTACCAAACACAGGATATATCACCACATCAAAACAAAACCCCGAAATGCACACAAAGTTCAGGCTTCCCCACAGCACCTTCAGGAGGCCAAAAGGCCTTTATGAGATGGAAAGGATGGGCATATGCAAGAAGGCTCCCAGCCCACAGGCCTCCCCCTTCACATGGCACAGAAAGTGGACAGCACCTGGAGGCCCTTCGGCGACTACAGGCGGCTCAACCTCGCTACAGAACCCGACCACTACCCTCTACCAAACGTGCAGGACCTAACGGCCTCCTTCCAAGGAGCCAAAATATTCTCAAAGTTAAATCTCTTAAAATCATATTTTCAGGTACCAGTAGTGCGAGAAGACATCCCCAAAACCACCATCATCACACCTTTCGGGTCCTATGTCTCCACCTTTCCACCTTCGGCCTGAGGAAAGCAGGCGCGACCTTCCAGAGGCTGATGGACAACATCCAGGGGAACTGGACTTCTGCGTCTGCTACGCCGATGATATCCTAATTTTTCCAGATCCCAGAAGGAACACCAGTGGCAACATCCGGAAGGTCCTGCAGCGCCTGGAGGAGAGTGGCCTTTTGATCAGGTTTACAATTGCACCTTTTATTTTCGTCGAGAAGGTGAAATTCCTGGAAAAGCCAGAGATACCCCAGGGGCGTCTGCCCAATGTTGTCGAAGTTTTTAACTGTTGAGAGGTTCCCCACCTACCTCCAACAGGGTCAGA
This sequence comes from Macrobrachium rosenbergii, assembly GCF_040412425.1. Lineage (NCBI taxonomy): Eukaryota > Metazoa > Arthropoda > Malacostraca > Decapoda > Palaemonidae > Macrobrachium > Macrobrachium rosenbergii. The sequence continues at coordinate 988,535 of NC_089794.1, forward strand.
AAAGAATTCCTCGGAATGGTCAACTACTACAGGAGATTCATCACAGGGATTACGCACACCATGGCCCCCTGATGGAGGTCCTCAAGGGTCGTCCAAAGACCTTAGTGTTATGGCCCCGACCAGCAGAAGGCCTTCTCCCTGACAGACCCTCATTAAAAACATCTTTGGCCCACCAGGACCCCAGCGTTCCCCTCCAGCTGACGATGGACGCCAGCAACGTCGCCTGCAGAGCTGTCCTGGAACAAGTCGTCAACAGGACCCCTCAGCCCATCACCTTCTTCAGCAGGAAACTCAGCCCCACCGAGTCCCGCTACAGCACCTTCGACACGGAACTCTTCGCAGTATACCAGGCGGTAAGTCACTTCAAGTTCCTCCTGGAGGGTACGCCCTTCATGATTTGGACTGACCACCAGCCGCTGGTCCACGCCTTCATGAAGCTGGAGGATGCATGGTCCTCTAGGCAGCAGCGGCACCTCGCGGAGTTCACCTGCACCATCAAATACCTCCGTGACAAGAAGGACCCAGTAGCCGGCACCCTCTCAAGGATCAAGATCGACGCAGTGCAGCGCGGGATCAACTACAAGGACCTCACCCGCGAACAGGCCGCCGACCCAGAGATCCCAGCCTAACGCACAGCCGTCACATCGCTGAAGTGGGAGGACGTTCCCCTCGGCCCTGGAGGGTCAACACTGCTGAGTGAGCACTGGCCGCCACCACCCCTGGAGGGTCAACACTGCTGAGTGAGCACTGGCCGCCCCCGCCCCCTGGTGCCTGCCTCCCGACGTCAGCTGGTCTTCGACATCATCCACGGACTATCCCACCCCTCTGGAAGGACGACAGCCAGGCTACTGATGGAGAAGTTTGTCTGGCACGGCATACGGAAGGACCCCTCCTCGGCCTGGGCAAGGCAGTGCATGCAGTGTCAGGCCAGCAAAGTAGGGCGCACACCGAGTCTGGGGTGGGCGAGTTTCCCAGCCGAGGACGTTCCAGACACATCCACATCGTTGTGGTGGGTCCTCTTCTGACAGTCTTCGACCGCTCCACCAGGTGGCCCTGATCGCCCCATGGAAGAAGCCACCTCCAGTGCGTGCACAGAAGCCCTCCTCTCCAGCTGGATCAACCGGTTCGGTGTCCCGGACCACATAACGACAGACAGAGGTCCCGCTTTCCTATCCGAGCTGTGGACTGCCCTGGCGCGCCTGCTGGGGACCACTCATCACAGCACCACTGCCTACAACCCTGCAGCCAACGGAATGGTGGAAAGGTTCCACAGGTCCCTAAAGGCGTCTCTCATGGCTCGTTGCACCTCCAAGAATTGGAAGTACCAGCTGTCCTGGGTCCTCCTCGGATTGAGAACCGCCTCCAGAGCCAACGGCGACCCCTCCTCAGCAGAAAAAGTCTACGAGGAGACCCTGGTAGTCCTGGGGGAACTCGTCGCAGAAGACAGGGATGACATAGCAATGCAGAGGCTCCACGACAGGGTTGGGAAGTTCGCCCCCTGCCAGAGGACATACCTGACAGGACGTCCCCCTTCATGCCTCCCGGTCTGCCCTCCGCCAGCCACGTCTTCATCAGGGACGATGACGTGCGGCCACCCTTAACCAGGCCCTACAGAGGACCTTTCCTTGTGCTCAAAAGGAACAAAAAGGCATTCTGGGTAGCCGTCCACGGAAGGGAAGACTGGATATCGATAGACCGCCTCAACCCCGCATTCCTGGAGGAGGACGTCGGGGGCGGTTCCCAAAGCTTCCCGCAGGAGATAGCAACCCCCCGGCCAGCCCCATGCGCAGGAAAACGTCGTAGGTGTCCCCGGAAAACCCCGAAACCAACATGTTCTCTATAATGAACATCCCGTTTTCTGCGGTGCCTTCACATTCGACCTAGGGTCAGCCGAACACAAATTATTATCATTATTTGAATTATATATTTTATTGTCTGTTCAAGTGACCATGCATTATGTTTATGTAACAGAGTATTTTTGTAACAGACCAGACATTGTTAATCATTATGTTTTCTGTATGTACCTGTCCTGTTTTGGTAGAGAAATAGTTTGACCTCAGGTCACTTGTAAATCTTTGTACCCGCAGTCTCTGTGTTATATGCAGACGTCCGCATGCCGCTTTATACGCGGGTCGCTTCATCAATAAAGTAGCAGTACTTGTCTTCCTGCTCATTATTTCACACCTCTCTCACAACATAAATTTATGTTGGGAAATAAGCTTACAATCCCCCAGATTTCCAGTTCCCTCTTCACAAAAAATAAACTTTTCCACTTTAATTTTTTTCCATCATTTAGACCAAGCTATCACTGTATTTTTGTAGCTATCATATATACATTCAATATTGACTTTTATTAACTTCTCTCTTCCATTCTGTTTTGTTTTTTAATAAATTCTTTTAGTTGTTATTCTTTAAACTAGTTATTTACGCTCAAAAGTAGATCCCAGGTTCCTGAGCGCTCGCTCCATAAACACGGATTGAGTGTATAGCGAAAGCGTCAGGCACAGAGCTTCTTACTTTCGTTTTGTTATTTCCTCTTTTTTTATGACACTAACTTCTCATGTTGTTTACTGTTTCTTTCACTTTATGTTTACATCCTTTAGGACTTTGACTATTTGGAGTGTTTAATTCCTAGACAATAACAATATACTAAGAAATAGAAATAATTCTTTGTGGACACAAAATTGTACTTTTATACAATTATGCCCTCATACAAGTAGCCCCAAAAAGTTATGGCGGTAATACTACACTTCAAATACTTTTTAGCTGCATGCTCAAGGTAATCTCTTGGAGGACGCTATCCTTATTTACTTTTAAAAGTATGCTTAAGATAAAGTAACTTATTCTTTTAGTGGCTGGATAAAGCCTGTTTCAGATCTCAAGGCACAGCATGTTGTACACCTTAGTGTTTTCAGTAACATTCTGTGAACTTATTTATCCTTTTTTGCAGCTTATTCATTTCGAATTGAAAACATTCAGGGTCAGGTTCAGGTCTGAAGGTATTGCATTTGCATCTCATAGTGGAGGCTTTCAGAAGTCTGGTCAATGAATCTACTTACGTGACTTTTTCGAGAACTCAAGTATTTAAAGTATTATTTTAAATTCTGGTTTTAAAGAATTATCTTCATTTCCATTCTCTCTGTTACAACTTGATCTTGTTTAGTATATAAGTCCCTATCAGTCAAACAGTCCAGTTAATCACAGCTGCCAAACACTGGAAAGTAGAGTCAATCTACACACTATTTTTCATCAAGAGCTATGCTTTTGCTGGAATTTTAGTAGGTAGTAAGGGCCACTTCAAGCTAAAGGGATAGCCTTGGGTAGCCAATCTGTCTACCCCAAAGTTAGGTGACCTGGAAGCTTATGTCATGTAAATCTTGTGTTTGGCTCTGGTTCACTCCATCATACAAGGTAACCTTTTCTGAGTAGGCCCCGTGTCACCCGGTGAAATTCCATACTAACACGAATTTCTAGGTATAAATATTGCTAAATATACCAGAGAAAAAAGCTTTCAGGAATGCTGGAGTTACTACCCCCAGATCGAGCGTCTTCTATATTGAAGACGTCGGTATTACCAAGGGTGAGTGAAAGAATCACAACCACAGAGCCACACTCGATAGACATCCCCATGTCAAAACCCCCGGGAAGAGCGGAGAGCCGTACCAGCTCCCACACTCACCCGCCCGCCAAGCAGCGACTCCAGCGCCATCTGAACTCATTCCATTTCTAGCACGTGATATTCTCACTTGTAAATTTTGTGCTCGTGCTTTTGGCTGATTTTGCCTTTTTTCTCAGCATGTCTTCGAGCAGTTTTACTGTCACCAAGTTAAGTACCATCTTATTGTGGGGTTTTTATGATAAGTTTGGCTGTTTCAACCCGTATTTTAATATTATACGTGGTTGTTGTTATGACGCCGTGGCGTCCCCCAGTCAGCCATGTCGACCGCGAGATTCGCCCACGCAGCTTGTTCTGTTTGGGGCTTCTCCTTGTCGTTTACATTTCTTATCATTATCCCCCTAGGATTCATCCTGGTGGCGTTTCCTGGGCGGGTCGTTTCGGTGTTTCTCTACGTTAATTTTGTTGAACCGCATATCGGGGTTCCTTCATTAGGGTTCCCGTCATTTTCCCGCTTAGGTTTCTCCCCAGGATGTTTTCTGCTTTGACAGTTTTAGCTACATTATTATTATATTGTGACGTGCTGGTGCTAATCAGGTGTTTTATTGCTTTGATTATGTCATGCGGGTGAGCGTCAGATACGGTTTTATTGTTTACTCCCTGTCGCTCCTCTCGGTTAGGCTATGCGCCTTGCACAAGCACAGGATTATATTATTGTTTTATGTATATATATTATTCTTAGTGATGGTGATTTATTTTTATCTGGTTACTTCGGTTGTGTGGGGTTCCCCTAGCCTGCCTATGTCATGTTAGGCTTGTATTTTGCATCCTTTGACCTCCCGCTCTCCCTTTTACCCTGAGTTAGGTTAGGTGTGAGGAGGGGATCAGCAGGTAGAGAGAGTTTCTGTTGTTCCTTCCACTGGCCATTGTTTGGGTTGTAGAGTGAGACCCCATTGTCCTCCCCCTTCTTGGAGGAGGGTAGAGGCTTTTTCTGTGGGTGTGTCTCCTCTGTGCTATCATAGCATCCTCCCCTTTAGTTTCGGCTCTGGTTGGTTTTCAGCACGGAATTTCTCTCCCCGTTGTTTCCTCTTTCCTCCCTTCCCTTATTCCCTCCTGTTAGCCTAGGCTATCCATAGGTGCAGGTGCTAGCCTGAGGCTACGCCTGGGTGTGGGCAAATTCGCGTTGAGGCCTTAGGTCGCTATCCCTTCCTTCCCCTTATTCGGAGTAGGCTATGTTCTTCCACTGCTGGTATTAATTTACTTGGCGTGGTGTGTGTCTGCAGTCGAGCGGGTGAAGTAATCTTCCCCAGTCTCCTGTTTTCACTTGCTCTGGCCTACTCCCATCCCTACCCCTCCAACCCTTTCCCCCCCCCCCACCTACCCTAAGTCAAGCTCTTTGTCATCTTCTCGTGCGGGTGACGTCAGCTGGCGTTCACTCCGAGTTGTGGGGCCTTTCCTGGTGGAGGGATTTGCTCCCTCCCAGGGCAAGTCCCCGATGGCTTTTTGCTTGGCTCAGTGTCTCGTTAACCCGCTCTCCTAGGATCGAGCAGGTTTGAACATTCTTAGGGTTATTGGTTCTCGCCCCTTTTTCGCGTTAAGCTCCGGCGTTGAGATACTTTAGTTGGGTTGACTGGCGCTTACTCCGGCCCTCGTGGTCCTGTGATGTTTGATAGCCTCACCCTACTATTGTTCTCTAGCGGTTGAGGCTTGGGATCTCCGGAGGGGGTGGTTCCGGACTCCGGAATACTGTATATGGCATTAACCAGTTTCGTTACCATCCCCTGTATTTTATATATGCATATACACTTGTTTTGTTCCGGGCGGCTCACACCGCCGTTGGACATATTGTTATTATCAGGGTCCGGTGTCCTGCCCTTGGGTTCTGCCGTTTTTATTCCCGGCATCCCTTGTGGTAGGGCCCTGTTGACTCAGCTCTGTCGTTCCGCTGGAGTATTCCGGTGGTCGGAGAGCAGCTCGCTTACCACTATATTTAGTTACTTGTTTGGTAGGCCCGTCTCTGACGGGGGTTTTTCTTCCCGCCGGAGTACTCCAGTAGTAGGTTTGAAAATACCCGTGCCTGCTTAGTTTAAGTTTCTAGAGTGGTAGGTTCATGTACTTTTCACACTTACAGACTGTGCGTTGTGAGGAGCCAGGATGCACCGCCACCCTCCATCAACCTTACGGGCATGTGGTGTGCCGGACCCACGCTGGCTGTGCGATCCGGCTGGATGATCTTATCGTTTGGCATCCTGACAGGTGTGAGGTCTGCTTCGCTCTGTGCAGTAGCATCCAGGACGAGTCGGTAAGCTTGACTTTCGTTCTTCACGCTGTTTCAGTCTGATATGTGCTCATATTGTAGGTCATGACTTTTGTATGTTACAATATGTTAGACCTGATTCCCTGCTCTCTTTCAGGCTGACGAGTCCTCCAAGAAGGAGGCCCTAGAGTCTCTCCGAGCCTGGGTGGCTGGGTTCGGGAGGAACGTGCCGTCGGGGAAACCTTATGTCCTCGACGCGAGCTTGAGGGACCTGCTCTACCCCGCCGCCCGGATTGCTGTGGCCGTACCTGCGGATCTGGCCACTCCCATCATCCAGCAGATCCGGGCCGCGACCCAGCCACCTCAAGAAGACCCCCTGTACGCGGAGGTTTCAGAGGACGTCGCCGCCTTAGATTTGGACCTGGAGCCGATGAATACGGAGCCGGACCAAGGGGTAGGTAGAGAGGTAAGTGAGGCAGCGGGGGCAGGTCCCCTTTTTGATTCCCCATCTTCCTCTGTGTCATCTTTTTCAGGGTTTACCAAGTCTTCCATCTTGAAGGACAGGGCTCCATCTGCTGTCCCCAAGTTGAAGTTGAAGACGTCATGGAAGGCGAAGGACTACAAGTCCTCGTCTTCCCGTAAGGCATCTCCCTTCCCCCCGTCGAAGGCCAAGGTTGTTGTACCTGTGGCCTCCGGGAGCAAACCAGGTACCTTGGGCAAAGGAGCAAGTAAGAGGGCGCCCAAACCAAGCCCTCCTCGCCAGCCTGCCTTTGACCCTGAGGCGTTTGCAGGGATGTTGCTCGAAAGAATCTCTACGGAGGTGGAGGCGAAGCTTACCAAGATTACGGAAAGGCTTCATAATCAGGAGACTCTGCTGGCGGATATGGCTCGCTCCGGTGGGGCCAGTCCGCAGTATGAGATCCCTGACACTGCTGACCTCCCTCCTTTTGATGTAGGGAACCCGTGGCGTTTTGCTCTTCGTGCTATTCGTCACGAAGACACTCTGACCATCGAGGGTCTTGGCACGAGGCGTCTGGAGGAACTGGAGTTCTTCCCTCCTGATCTCTTGCCCCCCTACCCAGGCTTCGTTAGGCTGACGGAGGAAGCCTGGATACGCTCAGACAAGGTCCCTAAGGAGATGGTGATCTTCCCTAGGGACCAAGCGCAATCTGCTCTGTTGCGCACTCTTACGGAGTGGCAGGCAGATAATACTAAATTGACTCCCTTCAAGGGCAACTATACCATGTTTTCCTTGGGTGATAAGTTGCCCACTCCCTGCCTAAACAAAGTTGCTTTGGCAACGGCTCAGGCTTGCTTCGATGGCAAACCCTTGCCTCAGCTGAGGGAGACAGACTCCACATCTCTGGTATTCCCAGGTGAGGAGTTCTGGAAGGACGCCCCGTCCACATTTACAGTGGGTAAATTGGACGCTGATTGCGCGTCTTCACAATTCAGTGAGCAGCTTCCTAAGCTCCCGGAAGCTCTGCTGAAGGCGGAGTTTGAGGCTCGGTGTCGGTTGAGCCGATCCTTGAACTCCCTGTGCTTAACAGAAGCGACCGCTGTCTCCTGTGCAGAGGAGCCTCTGTTCCAGGTTCTGGCTAAATCCCTGTTGGCAGGGTTTCAGTCAGACCTGTATGACTTTATGGTGGCTAAGTTGGAGTGCATAAGCAAATTCATCTTCAGCGGATGCCACCATTCGTCATGAGCCTAACAAGCTCATGAAGAGTTCTATCTGGGGATAATCTCTTCCCAGAAGATGAAGTCTGCCAGTGTCCTGAGCGAGGCTACCAGGGCCAACCAGAGCCTACGCTCCCGTTGGGGTATCTCCGCCTTCAAGCGGAAGACCCCCGAATCTGGCAGCTCCCAGAATAAGTCTGGAAAACGTTTTAGGCGGCACAGAAGACCTCAAAACCAGACGGTAGTTCGGGCAGTCCCAGTTTCGGCGGTGGGCCAACCCTCCACCTCCAAGGCTCAACCCCAACAATACGTGCTGGTTCAACCAGCCCAATCCCTGCTGCACCATCGTCGTCTCTCTCGCCAGCGTACAACCCTACCTATGAGGGCCGTGGGGTCTTTCACGGCCTTAATAGGAGCGCAAGGGGGTAGAGGTCGCGCCCCATACAGAGGTAAGGCTGGATCTGCCTCTCGGGAAAACCAGGCCACGGTAGAGGAAACAAACCTGCTTCCTCCCACTGAGACCAGTCAGGCAGGTGGTCGCCTTTACTGGTTCAGAGACCAGTGGTCCTTCAGTCCTTGGGCACACAGCATTGTGTCCAAAGGTCTGGGTTGGAGCTGGATCAAGGATCCCCTGACCAGATTTTACCAACCCCCTCCAAAGTCCTACAGGACTTTGTGACGGAGCTTCTCAGCAAGAGAGCAATAAAGAAAGTAAGGCACCTCAAATTTCAAGGCAGGCTGTTCACTGTCCCAAAGAAAGATTCCGGTCAGCAAAGAGCGATTCTAGATCTCTCGCGTCTAAATCTCTACATAAAATCGACAAGTTTCGCATGCTTACGGTGGCTCAAGTCACGGACTCTACTGCGCGTGGAGCCGTCACCACCTCTATCGATCTTTCAGACGCTTACTATCACGTCCCGGTTGCGCGGAACTTCTCTCCCTTCCTGGGTTTCAGACTCGGGAAACAAGCCTACTCCTTCAAGGTCATGCCTTTCGGACTCAATATAGCCCCCAGGATATTTACAAAGCTGGCGGAAACAGTCGTTCAGCAGCTACGGTCCCGGGGGATCTCCCTGGCAGCATACCTGGACGATTGGATAATCTGGGCTCCAACAGTACAGGAGTGCCGGAAGGCTACAGCCATAGTGATCAAGTTCCTGGAGTCGTTAGGCTTTCAGTTGAACAGGGAGAAGTCCCGCCTGACTCTGGAGTCCCGGTTTCAGTGGCTGGGTCTCCAGTGAGACCTGTCCTCGTACAGGCTATCCCTCCCGCTGTCCAAGCGGAAGGAGATAGCCGCCGCTACCAGAAAATTTTTGAAGGACAAAGCAGCATCCCACCAGTCTCAAGAGAGAATTCTCGGCTCTCTTCAGTTCGCTTCAGTGACAGACCTGCTCTTAAAAGCGAAATTAAAAGACATAAACAGAGTGTGGCGGAGACGAGCCAATGTCAGGCTCAGAGACAGGGTCTCTTCAATCCCGCGAATCTTGAAGACAAGGCTACGACCATGGTCCACAGTCAAAGGCCTGTCGGGTCGGTCCCACTTCAATTTCCCCTCCAGCTCTGGTAATCCACACAGACGCTTCATTAAGCGGCTGGGAGGGTACTCACCAAAACAAAAGTACAAGGGACATGGTCTACAATGTTTCAACAGTTCCATATAAACACCTTGGAAGCTATGGCAGTGTTTCTAACTCTAAAGAAACTCCGCCCGCCAGCCAGATTCACATCAGGCTGGTGTTGGACAGCGCCGTGGTGGTTCATTGCATCAACAGGGGCGGCTCCAAATCAGGTCGCGTAAACCAGGTGATGGTAGCTATCTTCTCCCTGGTGAACAAGCACGGCTGGCATCTGTCAGCCACCCACCTAGCGGGGGTGCGGAACGTGGTGGCGGATTCCCTGTCCAGGACTACTCCGTTGGAGACAGAGTGGTCTCTGGACGAAGAATCGTTCAATTGGATTTGCCGCCGGGTTCCGGGACTCCAAGTGGATCTGTTCGCTACGGAGAGCAATCACAAGCTTCCCTGTTATGTGGCTCCCAACCTGGACCCCCAGGCCTATGCCACGGACGCGATGACCATAGACTGGAACAATTGGGAGAGGATCTACTTGTTTCCCCCAGTAAACATGTTGTTAAAGGTACTGCACAAACTCAGGTCATTCAAGGGCCAACTAGCTCTGGTAGCTCCCTATTGGCCGAAAAGCAACTGGTTCCCTCTGCTTCAGGAGCTCAAGTTGTGGTGTCATCAGATACCCAAACCCAGACTGACCCAAGTAGTACAAACCAAGACTGTGTTAGCTTCCTTAAAAATTCAGAATGCCCTGGTTTTATGGACTTTATAAAGTTTGCTGCAAAAAGGGAGCAAACATTGACCCGTCAACACTCTTTTCTAGAATCTGATAAGAGAGATTCTACTCTCAGGCAATATGATTCAGCAGTCAAAAAATTAGCATCCTTTTTTGAAGGCATCTGAAGCTCAAACTATGACTACTAACCTAGCGGTTACTTTCTTTAGATCATTGTTTGAAAAGGCCTTGCTCTGGCCACTATTACTACAGCTAAATCAGCCTTAAAGAAGGTATTTTTGTATGGTTTTAAAATTGACCTTACAGATTCATACTTTTCATCCATCCCTAGAGCATGCGCTCGTTTGAGGCCGGTAACACGCCCACATTCTGTTACCTGGTTCCTCAACGATGTTCTAAAATTAGCTTCTGATATTGATAACTCACAGTGCTCTTATCTGGATCTGTTAAGAAAGACCTTGTTTCTGATTAGCTTGGCTTCAGGTGCCAGAATTTCAGAGCTATCGGCTCTCACTAGAGGTGATGATCATGTTGATTTCCTCCCGTCCGGAGAAGTCCTCCTTTCCCCTGATCATAGGTTCCTAGCTAAAAATGAAGACCCTCAGGACAGGTGGTCCCCTGGAAGGTGGTGCCTCTTCCACAGGACCAGTCCTATGTCCAGTCTATACCTTAAAGTCTTATCTACAAAGAACTCCACAGTGTAAGTTGGGTCCTCTTTTTATCAGGGAAAAAGGTGGAACTCTTTCGTTGAACGCTATAAGACAGCAAATTCTGTATTTTATTAAACAAGCCAACCCGGATTCAGTCCCTAAGGTTCATGATATCCGTGCGGTAGCTACCTCTACTAATTATTTTCATAATATGGATTTTGCTGAACTTACCAAGTATACGGGATGGAAATCACCTCTAGTGTTTAAACGCCACTATTTAAAATCACTTGAAGCCCTGAAATTTTCTACAGTGGCTGTGGGGAGTGTCATTCCCCCACCTTAATTATCCTTAATCCCTTTCCTTTCCCCCCCGCCCGCCTGCCTCATTTATTTCTCTGCCTGCTCTTCTGGATCAATCATGCCTCACTGCCTTGCTCCTCATAATTGATGCTAGTATTGCCTTTGTTATTGTTTGTCTTGGTGATTGTATTTTGATGTGCTGTGAATTTAGATTATCCTAGAGGTACTGGAGCCGTTTTTATTTTGCTCCATGTACCTCACCTCTTGATATTGTATATCTCTCATTGTTCTTAGATTTAAGTTTATATTTACCTGATTGTGCCATTATATTGTTGGGTGTGTCTTATTCCACCCGTATTTACATTGTTTATCTATTTTTGTACATTACTCTTAAATTTAAGTTCCCGTGTTCTACCCATACTTACCTGTTATTAAATCTGTTATTGGAGAGATATCATAATTAAATCTATTTTTTCATAGCGTGTGTTTTTGTTCAAATCACCTTTTGTTTTCTTTTGTAGCTTTGCAGTCTTGGCATGATTCTCTGTCACTATTTCACCGGGTGACACGGGGCCGAGCTCAGAAAAGGGATTTTGACAAAGGAAAAATCTATTTCTGAGGGAGGCCCCGTGTCACCCGGTGACCCTCCCAGGAGCTGGTTTACCCCCCCTACTTGCACATGCCAAGCCTGGGGGTGGTGCTAGTCTGGAATGAGTTCAGATGGCGCTGGAGTCGCCGCTTGGCGGGCGGGTGAGTGTGGGAGCTGGTATGGCTCTCCGCTCTTCCCGGGGGTTTTGACATGGGGATGTCTATCGAGTGTGGCTCTGTGGTTGTGATTCTTTCACTCACCCTTGGTAATACTGACGTCTTCAATATAGAAGACGCTCGATCTGGGGGTAGTAACTCCAGCATTCCTGAAAGCTTTTTTCTCTGGTATATTTAGCAATATTTATACCTAGAAATTCGTGTTAGTATGGAATTTCACCGGGTGACACGGGGCCTCCCTCAGAAATAGATTTTTCCTTTGTCAAAATCCCTTTTTTTTCTTATAAAAATTTATGTAATTTTCCCTACACAGGAAGTTGAGAAAACACCGAATTTAAGAACTTAACCAGATTAAATACATATTGTGATACTTTTACAGTTGAAGTACATAAATTTACAACCATGATTTCCACAGAACAGCAGAGATTATCTGCTCCAGTATGGAGATACAGGAGTGTGGCGTGTTTTTTTTTTTTAATAAAAATTCATTGAGCCTTGTTGACTGAATGTACTTCTTTTGATATGTGAAGGATTGCATAGGGTATTCAGCAAGAATGAAAACAATTGGCTCAGCAAAATCCTCTAATTGTTTTAGCTAGCTTGGAGCTCATGCAGTCGTCCAGGTCATTGATAGTAGACCAGTTTTCATAACACTTATGCCTGCTGTGGAATTTCATAATTATCAATCATCACCCTAAATTTTGATGACCCTCCTACCAGATCTTAACCCCATTTAAGTTCAATGTAGTTTTTATATCGCCCCATTCTTTTGTGCTGTTGCTGTTTTTGAAGATGTCTTTAACCATTTCCTCACTGTCTATGATTGCACACCTTTTTAGAATATATTATAGAATTTAGGCCAAAAGCTAAGCACCGGGACTATGAGGTTATTCAGCGCTAAAAGAGAAATTGACAGTAAAATGGTTTGAACGATGTAACAAGAGGAAAACTTCACATTTACACTAGAGTTTGCTCGTTTGATAGACTCACAAGGCTAGAAAGAATCGTTTTCTTGAACACTTCTTTCTTAGTTAAGCCAGTACTAATGAAGAGACGTCAACACTCAGGCTTGAGATGTTGAGTCCTCTGAAGATAGTACCATAGCACTCTAATTGGACACAGTAGTATCTTGTTATGATCACTACCAACCAGTTCCTAGATGGGATTGAATGTGACTCAAAAGTCTTCGCTACGAGTTCTGGGACAAACTCTAGTGTGACAAAACCTCATCTCAAGTGCTGTAGTCTTCCTCGAGGCTGAGGCCTCTACTGACAAGAAGACTAAGTAGGAGACCTCCTCTAAGTGAGCTTACCTGTTGGTCTGCATCACCTTTCTGTGCAGAGGGGTGAGGCCATGCCTGTGTGCTGGGCCTTCACTCTCTCTCGATAAGTGGGGCCTGGGTCCATAGACTGGGAAACCTTACCGGTGTCATGGGAGTTCGTGGGACTCTGTGCAGCAGCAGAAGCTTAACTGTCCGGGGAAATGATTTCCCTGGGCTGATATTGGTGACAGGGGGGCCATTGGAGCCCCGTGCACCTCTGGTGACACAGGTGTTTGTGGAGAACAGTGCACCACCAATGACGTGTGTATCCGTGGAACTTGTGCACCTGTACTTCCCATGGCATGGGGTTTTGTGAAACCCTGTGCAACAGTTGCTACCAATACACAGGGTCCAAGGAGTCCTGTGGAGTGGTGGAAGGTACATCACTGGCCCAGGAAGGTGACTTCCAGGGACCAGTGTCAATGGCATGGGTGTCCGTGGAGACCCATGCGTCTGTTGCTCCCATGGTACCGGGGTCCGAAGAGCCCCAGGCAACGGTCCTGTCCATAGACAGGACAGTAATTGAGAAATCCCTTTTGCCTCTTCTGAGCCCTCAAGATTGTTCCATGGGTGTTGGGAGAAGTTTCTGCCAATGACCAAGGAAATGGAACAGTGGAACAGCACACCGACAGCTTCTGTTGTGTTGATCTATTGTTGGGAGGTTCCAAAGATTGGGAAATCTGTGTAATGTCTGGGTGTAAGGGCCACATCCTTGTCACCTGACACTGGTGACTGAGCTTATTTGCTATTACGATCAGGTTCCCCGGAATGTACCTGGCTACAGCTCTATCGAGTGTGCAACTGCCCACTCATACACTTGCACCGTCAAAATGTAGAGCTGAATGGAAACTAGCTACCGCCGCCCCCTTGTTTGTTGACAAAAGTTAGTCTTGTGGCGGTGGGGGTACTGACACTCATCAGCACCACAGAGTAGCTTACTAAGATCCTGAATCTCTCAAAGAGCTAAGAAAGCTATCTTGAGTTCCAGGATATTGATGTGGAGGTGTTTGCTGTTCCGGTTCCACTCACCTGAAAGCAGCAACTCTTCCAGGTGTGCACCTCTTCCCTCGGTCGATGCACCTGGGCATGACAGGAGGGGGAGTGTGAACAGGCACTCCAGCGAGGTTCCTGTCATCTAGCACCAGGCTAGTTCCTGATTCATTTCCTCCCCGGGAGAAATTGAAAAAAATAGGGGGTCCCTTATTGGAGACTAGAACTCCTGCATTCTTCATTGAAGGGAGTGGAGGTGGAGCCACTCATGAGGGCCCAGCTTCTCTGAACCTGCTGATATGGGACTGAAACCATAATACCAGCATGTCAGGATGCTAAATGTACTGCTCGAGTGTGAGATCAGGCTACTCAAACTTGAACGAGACTCCCAAGTCACGGTAAATTAGAGAAATCGGCTCTTGTCCCCAGACAAAAGATTGATATGTATTCAGAAATATGTATCCTACTGAGTACTAACAGTACCGCCTTCAGCAATGCCTTCACCTTTTCTCAAGGGTGAGGTTGACGAAGAGCTGAGAACTGAAGTCTGGAGGTGGTCCACACACCTGAGAGGGGTGACGGGAACTCGAAGGTTTCTGCTTCGTGGCTTGTCAGGTACCTACTCTTCAAAGTAGAATGTGGAAAAGAACGTTGCCCTTAGCGTCCTTCCCCTTTCCTCACACCCTAGCCCCATCCAGAATGGGCAGGGGCTAAAAGGAACACTGCTGCACACCCTTCTGGTAGTGTAGAAGACGACTGGGTGTTCCTTCATGGGCCCTTGGAACCAGAGAGGAAGGGATAGACTGGCCCCAAAGGCAGAGCTGCAGAATCACGCAAAGTCCTGTAGGTCTTGGACTTCGCCCAGTGAACACGAATATCAACCTTGATCCTACCCATGTCACTCGAGGCATCCATTTCTACCACTAGCCAGAGGGAGGAACCTAGTATCAGTTTGTTCCTTAGTACCAGTGCCGGCTTGTAACTGACAAACCTGGTAACCTGAGTCCTCTTGGCACCAGGTTAACTGTCTGGTGGGCTAGGAAGAAAAAGGTTCTATCTGCAGGCAACATCAGTCTCTTGAGTGTGACTTCCTCTTCAGAACTATGAGAACCTGAAGAGGAAGAAGCAATCTTGGCCATGTAATGGAACAAAGATCTATCTAGGGAACCATATGGAATGCTGCCATGACAGTCTATTCCATTGTCACTGCCCTGTGGTAGGGAAGCTCCCTCTGAGGGGAGGTGTTCAGCAATGGACCTGAACGCTGGGTCAACCTGTTTGGTCGGCAAGGGGCTCTTCAAGGTAATGAGGAATTCTTCTGTTGATTCAGAGGCTGAGGAATTATTTTGCAAAATAGGTGAAACCTGCGTGAATTGTCTTGGTCATACAAGAGAAAATTCACCTAGTTCAAAACCCTTGGCAAGTTACCACCATGACAAGTCCATTGACTTAGGTTTCCTTTGGGGGTCACCAAAAAAACTTTGATGGCCAATGAACTGTTCACAGGGAAGAAAGTTCTTGAGATCATCAAACTGCCAAATCACACGGACGATCCCTTGAAAAAACTTCCAGTCACCCGGTGATCTTTCTACCATTCGAATATACAACTGGTTCGGTCCGCAGATCAAATCCAAAGTATATACCTGTATTTCTGT
The DNA here is from genome assembly GCF_040412425.1 of Macrobrachium rosenbergii. Taxonomy (NCBI): domain Eukaryota; kingdom Metazoa; phylum Arthropoda; class Malacostraca; order Decapoda; family Palaemonidae; genus Macrobrachium; species Macrobrachium rosenbergii. The sequence goes on from NC_089794.1 coordinate 1,004,070, forward strand.
GACTGGGAAAGGATGGAAGTGTGAACGTTTCCAGTCTCAAGCCCAAAACTGCCCAATACCTGGTTCTCGGAAAACTTTGAGGGGGTAAGAGAACAGGTGAGAGAGTCTAGCACCCTTACCGTACCTGCCAGAAGCCAAGGGCCCTGCAGGTAAGTCTGTTGGTGGTCGTCAATTCATGTTGAGGATGGCCATACAGGTCTGGGAGAGCGAATGTACTGTATTTATGTGAATGTGAGTGCAGCTATCCCCGGGTGAGCTGGTCCGGTCTTGCGAATGTGAACGAGGGCTGTCCTGGGAAGAGAAATCGTTCACACACACACAGGCGTGAAAGCAGCTACCTTGATGACTTGCTATATATAGTCTTCTTTGAAGTTGTGCCTCTGCAAATAAAGAAGACCAAACTAACGTAGTTTTGGGTTTCTGCCTTGGTCTCCAAAAAAAATGAGGGCAGATTTACAATCCATGGAAGCAGCCATGGTCTCTTCCCCAAGATCGAAGTGAGAGATCAGCCACACGATTTCCGAGGTAAATCAGCGGTGTCCATGTCCTGAAGAAAAGTACCCTCTGCCTACTCTCTCGGCAAGACAGAGGCCTTAACAGAACCCCAGACACTCTCTCATTGAGAAAGGCCAAGCACCTTTCCTGGATCTGTCAGAAACTGAAGCCCCACCAGGAGAGGAAAGTTGAGAGCGATTGTCAAGTTGACAGCTAGGAAAGCGAACCTGCTCACATGAGCTGTTCCGAGAAGAGTGAATGGGTTTACACAAACTTGCTTGGAAGCTATCCCCGGGCAAGCAGCTCATACACGTGAACACTGACGAGGGCGCGAACTCTGGCTGTCCTCTACATGTGAAGAAACATGTATGGGAATTCGTTCACAGCTTCTCTAGGTGCACTGACTTGTGAGTCAGCTACACCTATAAGGGACCCTGGCCAAGTACTCAGCACCTGGCAGGGGGGGCAAAGCAGCACTTGCATGCTGTGCACTTATTCTTGGTGTCATGGACCCCGCGCAGCAGTAGAGGAGCCTACACCAGCCTGTGGAGGTGACTACATGGTACTGGTAAAGGTAACTTGGGGTTACAAAGAACAGCAAGTACCTGGGGTGACACAGGTCTCCTGAGAAGACCGCACACCTGAAGCTCTCGAATCACAAATCTACTGTGCATCAGCTGTTTCCGCTACCCAGGAATTTAAGGAATCTCGAGCAGAGGTAGGCTCTGTACCAGCCCACAGAGTGATTCCATGGTACTGGTAAAGAGTAACTCAGTGCTTCAAAGAAACCTTAGTACAAATGGCGACGTGGGTCCTGTCAAAGACCTGAGCACCTGGAGCTCCTGAGTCAAGAGTGGATTGATAATCAGTTGCTCTCTCTACCCGAGTGTGCCCACTCGGCGCTTCCGAGTCCCATACAGGACGATCTTTGGTTGCTCCCTCGACCTAAGTGTCCGAAGAAAAATGGGTGGAGTCTAGAAAGCTGACTTCCTGAAACTAGTATTGGTGACACAGATTATCTCTTTGGCTTGTCATATCTGAGGAGACACACACACCTGGTGCTCCCATGTTGAAGGGTCTTGGGGAGACCCATGGCACGGTTCCCAAGTCCGAAGATGTGGGAGAGCACCCAAAAGAGATGGCACACAAGCAGATGAAGGTGAAGACGACGATGCTAATTTGATTCTCCTCTTTGACTTTTACCCTAGGTCTACTGCTGTCCCGGGACCTTTGCACCATTCCCGTGCAGGAATGGAAAAGATGAAATAAGTGCACACACTCTGGACTCTCTCTCTCTCTCTCTTTCTGAGTCAAGCCAAGGGTTCTGCGGGAACCCGAACAGCTGCTGCATGCCTGTAGACGAATCAGAATGAGCAATTGGCAATGGACAGTGCAATACTGCAGGTACTGCTAATGAGAGAACCCGAACTTCCCAAGTCCCTGGAGCTCTACAACATCTGAAAAAACCAAAATATTACAAATGTCAAAGTAATATTCAGCATACAAACCTTCCCTCGCACTGTGAAGGAATATATTTCTCCCTGAGGAAACAAAGTCTCTTAGAGCAATACAACTGAGGAGAAAAAGTATAAGCTTGTTGCCTTGGCAATGTTAAAACCAGTTTCACATATTTAAGACTAATAAAAGTTGTAGGGTTTGCATTATACCAGTAAAAACTATCATATCAGAATACTGAATGCTCAGACACAAGGGTAAAATAAGGTGTTGGATTTGCATACATCAAATAAGCATGTTATATCCAAATACAAGCAAAAAACAACATGCTACTACATATACAATAAACCAAACACAGACAAATGATAGAGTTGAACGGCAGGCACAGAGGGAAGAACATCACATCTCTCCATTGGCAGCCCAAAGCAAAGTGGATGCATAACGATTGGGTGGGTGGGACACCCACCCATAGTCGCTAGTTAACTACAAACTTAACCACCTTGTTTCAATTTAAACGGCCAGTCTCCAGCTATGCTGAAGCAATCTTCCTCATGTAAAGACCGATGGTCTGTAATATTGCGTAGGATCACTTGCTGAATTAAAATTATATCATTCTAAATTTTCACAAAACCAGACTACAAATCATTCTCAAATTGATAAAAGAAATCAATTTTGGTAAAATAAAACTTGAAAATGAAATTGCTGAATAAATTGTAAAGATTTAGAGAATAAAATTAGGATACTACTCATTCTAAATGCACAGCAGCTTTATACCACATTTCTGGTACTATTTCTGCCTCGATACTTGGAGTGACTAAAATTTCTTTCAGTACAACCTGTGGAATGTCAATAAAACATCCAAATAAGAATTGGTTTATTCATATCAAACTTCTTATAAAAGTAATAGTGTAAAAATAAGCTTAAGTTCAATTTCCTACAAAAGTACCACTACAGAAAAATTGTTACAGTACTCACTGCTCACATGAGCAAACACTTGAATTAAATGGACTCGTGGGGGGCATAACATCAATCCTTGTGAACACAGTTAATTAACATGTGTCCAAGCTGCTAAAAATGTTTATTATGCAATGAGTAAGTAAAATGTTCTGGTAAAATGTATAGGACAGGAATCCAGACTCCTTCATCAAGTCTAATCCTCTAGGGTTGAAGAAAATATAGATAAGAGGCAAAGGCTGGAGTGAAAAGCAGAAAAGAGTACAACAGACTTTCTGTTACATGAGGAAAGGTTGAGGAAATCAAGAACAGAGAATTACATAAGACTTAGGCAGAAGAAACTTCTATTAAAACTGACTAGTACAGGAATTACCTCTACTAAGACAGTGATATGAGCAAGCTTAGCAAATATTAGCCAGTTACCTGTGAGAGAAGGGACTTTCTTAGCTCACTGAACAACAATAAGAATAACAGTTCCTGTAAAAGAGATAGTGCAGCTGCTAAGGAGCAAAGAGAAGTTGAGGTGAAAGCATGCTTACTATGAAAAGAAAAAAAATCTTGAGTCAGTCTTGTCAAGAAGAAAATCATAAAATGCAGCATTGCGATGATGACCATTCTCCAGCAGAGAGAGAGAGAGAGAGAGAGTTAAGAACAACAAAAAGTTTAAACAGCTGCGCTGAAGAGTATATAACAATGTAAAGACATCAGGCTTTTTTTCACTTACCCATCAGAATGACTGTATTTGATTATGGCACAGCAAGCATGAAGCTACCTAAAACTTAAAATGTAAGCAGGAAAGAAATGAAGGATTTCACTGATAACAAAACAAGTCTGGGACAGATTGTTGCTAAAATTTTGTACATTTTGTAATACCTACACGTTTATCATACCTTTTACATAAAAACACTATTAAAATAAAAATAATGACATTAATTTGCATAAAGAGTTGTATAAGTGCAAACACTCACAATTTTGGAATATATAACTGGTTAAAAAAAGTATGTATTGCAAAGCAAAGCTTAAAATGACAAACAGCAACAGTGACTCTGGATATACATATTGTAGAGTGTTATACAAGTAACCAAATCTTATTCTTTCAAATGGAATGCTTGGGCATGATGAGTTTCTTCAAATTTTCAATCTCTTCTTTCTTAAAAAAGCAGATAAACTAATGCATCATTAAATGATTAAAGTATTATCAATAATAATTTCTTCAAATGGATAATGATGCTGTACCATTACATTCATTAACATCTGTTTAATGAAACCAGTGAACAGAATTTATAGACTCTCACAGGGCTTGCATGATGGCTTAGACGAAGAGGTTAAAGTAAATTAAAAGTCAGAAAGCAATGCAGCTAGATCAGATACACTGCAAAGATCTTTACTACCACCTGCACAGTGATGGATTCAAACTCAGCCTCTAAAAGAGTGGACATGTGATTTTGAAATTTTATTGACAGCTCAAGGCACTAACAGAAAATGATCTAGGAAGCGACTCCTGAGCCTGTGAACCAAATATGATACTCTACTGACCTGGAATATTTGTAAGGTCTTGCTTTGTAACCCTATTGAGACAGACAATCAAGAGTATTGCAAAAAAATATTCAAGTATAGTTGAAACACAAGCCCCTAGAAGATATAGTTTTCTACTACTGCATAAAAGTATTCAGTAACATAAATCTCATAGACATATCTTTTTGCTATACATACAACAAATGTGTAAAAAACACACAAAAATGGTAATATGATCCACATGATAAGTTAATGAAGAAGTCTGTAAAATTGAAAAATTAAAATGCTTAAATAACGGTACTGCAGCACAGTTTACACCTTTGTATATAGACAATGCCATAAAATGTGCACTCAAAATGATATATGAAGAGCATCATAAACAGTATCTCTTTGGATGCAAAATAAAAACATTATGCTCTTTTCAGTCTTCAGAATTTTCCTTATGCACCTCTTCCACAACAACAGTAACACTTTCCTGAATTTCACTGTTATGCTGCTCTATCTGCAAAAAAAGAAAATTTGTCACATTAAAAGGGCAATTTCTTAAAGCAAAATGAAATTTTTCAAACAAACCTATTATCTACAGTCATCCCCCGGTATTCGCCGGGGATAAGGACCATAAACACCTGCGAATAGCTAAAATCCACAAATAACTGACATCCCCCTCTAAAAATGCTTACAACGGGCTATTCAAATAGTTCAAAAACCAGACTCCCCCTCTAAAAATGTTTATAACTACTAATTTTATTAGTTCAAACACCAAATGTATACCTTAAACTATCATCCTACACAGAATATACCTTAAACTATCATCTAAAACACTTTAATATAATTTCAAAGTCATATTATAACATTTTACCCTTTAAAATATAAGGCTTACAGCTAAGCGTAAAACTATTCAAGTTACCCCTATTTTCAAGTACATCCATTTTCTCTCATACAGTATTGAAGCAGTCCTGTTTTCTTTGTACAGTACTGTACTGTAAATGGGTAAACACTGGAAATTTAAGTACTGTATATACAGTACAGGTTGACCATCACTAATCCGGCATCACTGGGACCTGGAGGGTGCCGGATTAGCCATTTTGCCGGATTAGCCATTTATTAGGCTAGAATACACGAAACCCAGTAGCTAAGCACATCATCTTAGAATTAAAATATCCCATAAATCAGTACAAGTTGGATAATAAAGAGAACACAATTATCAAATACAGGTAGTGCTCGAGTTTCGATTATTCGACTTACGATATTTCAAGTTTACGATTACGATGGGGTTAGCAATGAATACCGGTACGAAAATATTTAGAAAATATTTTTAGAATTCGCGCAGGCGCAGGCAGCAGGTACAGTCAGGCAGCGAGAGAGACCAACTTACAATAGAAAAACTTCGTTTCCTCCATCTCTTTATTCCATCTGCTAGTTAAAAAAGTTATAGAGAATGATAAAAGTATTGTTAGTAACGTTATACTCTTGCAAAAATGCGTACAGCCATAAACAACCGAACGGGAAACTAATTTTTTGCTAATAATCGTATCGGATAACAACGGTTTTGCTTGTATTTCAACCATCGTACGGTAATACAAAATTACCGTAGTTATGTTACAAATGACGTTAAGTACTGTACAATAGGACTGATATATTTTTTACACTATACCCTTATTCGCTTTGGAGAAAAGATCGGCAGGGAAATATACTGCTACAGTAACTTAAAGCTGTAAGTTGTAGCTGAAGCTGAAAAAACAATGTTCAAGCTGCTAATGACTATAAATTATCGTGCATCGGCAACATGGATGAAACTTGACCGTAAATAAAACTGGAGAGAATGTATTTTAATCAAAACTACTGGGCATGAAAGAATACAAATTACTACTGTTTTCATGCAGATAAAAGATAAATACGTAAAGCTCGAATTATGATGAAATCAAGAGAAAATAGCGAACGGAATCTGGATTTTTTTTTTACACAAAACAAACATGCCCCCAAAACGGCCAGCCGTGATTCCCGCGAACGTCATATATTAACGAAAAAATAGCTAAATTAATTTCACAACGAGATGCATTTAAGTTATATTTCGACTTAAAACACTTCGTATAACGAAAAATATCCGTGTCCCAAATAAATAAAGTATCCATATTCATTTACGCTAACTAGAAGCAAGAAAAGCACTTTGAACTTAGTTAAATGCGGCGAAATAAACACCACGATACCGATTCCCAAAACAAAACCTTGATCGCAATTTATAATACAATTGGAAACAATGTAGTAAAGCATAACTTTTTAAAAGATCCATGAAAAAGATGCACATTTGTTATGTTGATGTTTGTTTAATACTGTTAATATGTGAATAGAGTTCAGTATAATGTAGGCTAGGCTACCAGTTTGTTGGTGCAGCACACTGCGCCACCAAATCGAAGCGGCCAGCGAGCGAGTTGGCGCAGCGACCCGGGAAATTTGAAAATTAGTGCGGAAACATTGGAAATTACTCTAGCCAAAATTTGTGCCGGATTACTGATTGTTCCGGACTACTGATTGCCGGATTAGTGATGGTTAACCTGTACCTTACTATTTAATATGCAATGAAAAAAGAATACATTTTATTGATAGTTTGCTGTTTACATTAATACAGTATTAATGTTTGAAAATTAGTAAATAATTTTTTATCATAAAAAATGTATTTACAGTAGATCCTCATTAAGACGGACTAATAGGGGGGCCAGGGTGTCCGTCTTAGCCAATAGTCCGGTTTAACTGGCGATATCTACATATATACACCTATAAATATACTGTACTGTATTTCATTATTTTTATAAAGAGTACGAATAATAAACCAATGTAGAAACGTTTGAATTAAAGCTCATGGTAAAAGATAAAAATGAAGAATAAAAGATGATAAAAATGATAGAATTCAGCCGCATATGTAGATGCCTAGGCCGAGACATAAATGCATAATTGTTAAGTAAGTAAGATAATGAAATTTAGATTACAGGTACACAATCCTTTACACCAAATCCTTGGGGCCATATGTGCTTCGGTTTTTGGAATTTTTCGAATTTAGGAACTGTGGGGGTCAGGAGCATAATCAAACATCAATATTGCAGCAAAAACATTTTTTTCCCTTTTTTCATGTTTTTCATTTTAGTTATTTATTCATTATGGTTTATTATTATTTATAATAATATACTGTTAAATGAATGTGAGATAATTAAGATCATCAGTAATAAAATAGTGGGACAATTAAGACCATAAGTTCACTAACACATTTGTTTTCAATAAAAACATTCCGTAAAATGCAAAAATATGCATGATCAAAATAATAGTACAGTGAACCCCCTTATTCGCGGGGGATGCGTCCCACACCCCCATGCAAATAGCTAAAATCCGCGAATACTTAAAACCCCTCTAAAAACACTTAGAACTGCCCATTTTGATAGTTTAAAAACAGAAAAATCGTGTAAAAATGCATATACCTGAGTATTTTAATAGTTTTATCACAAAAAGTGCATTTATTCATGAAAATTATATGAAAATACAGTGATCAGTGAATATTTCTCAGTGAAAATTACCGCGAATGGGCGAATTTTCCGCAAATAATGGCTAGATATGTTCCACAGAGCAACCCGCGAATGTGTGAGTCCGCAAATCATGAGAACGCGAATACGGGGTGTTTACTGTAATTCAGCTTGTGAATTTTAATGATGAGTAAGAGTATAAAATACATTTCATCATATTGATCTTGGAAGGGTTATTTTTTATTTTGTTACTAATAATGTCGTCATCAGCTTGCAGTCGTAAATCTGAGGATGGTCTGGGAATAGGATCCCCAATGATGACGCATCACCATGACAGGCTGTTATGGGATTTTGTGGGATTTTTCATATCACTATATTAAAGTTAAAATTATTGTTGAATTCTTGTTTTCATGAAGAAATAGTTATATAAAGCAAATTATTGAGTGCTTTTTGCCATCAGCAGTCAAATAATCACGATCACGGCAATGTTCAAACTTAGTGCCATCATGACATATGTCTATAAATAAAACAGAAGTAGAGGGCTGTCATTGGCTAGCAGATCTCCATGGCAACCAGCCAGCCAATCAGGTTTTAGTTGCATTCTCTCTGAGAAAGAACGTTTTGCCTAGAGAAGCTGACGATGATATAAGTGCGTGTGTTTTGAATACAATACATAGTTTTTAATAGTGTATGTATTTTGCTGATTACATGTAGAATAGAATGAATTCCTTCTTATTATTCTGAGTGCAAAATTGTTGGTTCAGAGATTCTCCAGCAACAAAATATACATATATTTTTATGCTCCAGAAGATATTTACTAACGCTGCATTGACATACCTTTAAAACAAAATTCTTCTCTTTAATCTCTTGAGGATAGAATTATGCTGCATTGAGGGAACTGGCAATAATTTTCTATCTTTCTCTCTCTTATGTCATTTGTCACGTAAACACAGATAGAATTATGCTGGCAATTTTCTCTCTTTCTCTCTCTCTCATGTCATTTGCCACGTAAACAAAAGTATTGTTTAGTAACTCAGCTTTTGTCTTTGTAAAGTTTACCTCTGTCATGTCTTTTCTTTCCTAAAAAACATACAAAGCATTTTACTGTAGCTGTCAGTCAGGCAGCAGATAGGTAAGACTGTTAATGCTCAGTGATTGGCTACGATACTTCCTACTGTTCCAGACAACAGCGTTTCTTAATGACAGTATGTACTGTGCGCAAGTTAAATTGGTTACAAGTTGAAAGCATTTTAGTTTAGTACAGTATAAATACAGAACAGTATGTATTAAAATAAAAATATAAATGAAAAGTTTTTTTATTCACCTTTGGTAAATAAAAAGGAAAGCGGTATGCGATGAGCGGAGGAACAGTAACTATCTTAAATCGTGGTCGAACATTACATATCTTAAATCAGCTGACCCTCTTCGGTGTTCGTCTTATCCGATATCCGGATTAACAGGGTCCAGTTTAACAAGGGTCAACTGTAGTCACGAAAATGACATGAAAATACGTTAATTGGTGAATATTTCTTGATGAAAAAATTCATGAATTAAAAAATATTAACAAATATTTTGCAAATAATTCTGTGATGAGTTCCACAGAATAATCCGTGAATAGGTGGGGATCGGCTGTATTGCACCTATTTAATTTGTCACAAAATGCTCAATGAGCAATGAGCTGACATGGACGATTCATCAGTCCCCTGGCTGGGTGGTTTGCATCCCTGTAGGAACAAACAGATTTTAAGAAAAATTAAGGAAAATATTTCTGCCAATCTAAAGATGAAAAACTTCCCTAACCGTACACTATATAAACTGTTGCAGCTACTCTTCTCCTCACGAATAATCCCACTCCTCCAGATACCCTGAGGAAGTTATCATTTTAAATGCTAAATTGAGTGGTATCTTTCTTCCAGTACAATGACTACCCATCTCCCCAAACAACTATCTTCCCACCTACAAGATGGGGGTAATTCATTATAATTAAGAAGGGGTAATTCATAATAATTACAGAATGGACCACCTCTCAACGCTTGATCCCCTTACATATTACAATTAGTAGAAATACTGGATATCTGTCTCCACAACATCTGATGGAGGCTCTATCTATCTTCCAACTCCATCTTTTGATGGTAACTTAAGAAGAAAAAATATTCTCCCTTCCATTTCAACCAACAGAAGTCTGACCCCTGCACAATGCCATCCCAGGTGCTGAATTCCATCCCAACAATGAATGCTCATTCATCATGCATACAGAGGCATCCATTCCTGTTTTATTAGTATATGATGACTCTGATCTTGGTGATTACACCTCACTTACATTTTAACGCAGTGTTGAATGTCTTTATGGAAACATGGCTATCTAAACCTTTCTCTAAAAAGGTCCTACAATTAATACTAGTGACACCCATAACTATGAAGATTCAATAGAAACTAAACCTAACAGCCATTAAAATATAAACTTAAATTCAAGAATGTTTAGCACAGACTTGCATAAAAAAGTCAAATCAACAAAAGAGAACATACTGCTTGCAGAATTTTCTTGTAATTTTTAGCCACAAATAAGTCAAACTGGTGGATCTGCTCCTTTAAGATCTGAGATTCACGGATGATTTTCATACGTTCCTTCTGTAGGTCTCGGGATACAATTTCGTCCTCTGTCTGGTTGCGCATTATTTCAAGCAGTGCCCTGTTGAGTACAAAATAAATATTGTACATAAATACATTTCTCTTAATACAATATCTTTTCTAAAAAACTAGTTTTTTTTAGGTAAGATCATCATATATGAGACTTCAAATGTCTCCAGACTCAGCAGTTTTGTCAAACAGACAGAACAAGTATGGTAAATTATCTTAAAGCAACCTATATTATGTCAGACAAATCTCATCCATAACAACCGTCTAATCCTTTTTTGAAACTGTCTTTTTTAGTCAAAGGGAGCCGTGAGAGCCTCATGCAGTTACGTCTGCCTTAGGCAGCGCCCCGGCTAAATTCCTTATCAGAGAACTTATAGTACGGGGTTGGCACGTATTCATTCCGGTTAACGGAAGCTTGTCACTACAGGCAGTCTCCGGTTTATGACGGGGGTTCTGTTTTTACGCCACGTCGTAAACTGAAAAATTGTCGAAAATCGTCAAAAATCATAAGAAAACCTTACTTTTAATGCTTTGGGTGCATTGAAAACGATGTAAACTGCATTTTTATTGAGTTTTTCATAAAAAAAAACCTCCAAATTATTATTATTCTGTCGTTTTGGAGCCATATTTCTTCCGTCGGATTGGCGTACGACGCGTCATAACCCCGGAACATGCGTTGTAAACCGGGAAATAATTTCTGATGAATATATTTGAAAAGCGTCGTAACCTCGGAACGTCATAAGCCGGACCCGTTGTAAACTGGGGGTTTACGACGGGGGTTCCGTTCTTGCGCCGCGTCGTAACCCGAAAATCGTCGTAAGCCGGAAAATCGTCGAAAATCGTCAAAAATCATAAGAAAACCTTACTTTTAATGCTCTGGGTGCATTGAAAACGATGTAAACTGCATTATTATTGAGTTTTACATAAAAAAAACCTTCAAATTATGATTATTCTGCCGTTTTGGGGCCATATTTCTTCCGTCGGATCGGCGTACGACGCGTCGTAACCCTGGAACATGCATCGTAAGCCGGGAAATAATTTCTGATGAATATATTTGAAAAGCGTCGTAACCTCGGAACGTTGTAAGCCGGAACCGTCGTAAACCAGGGACTGCCTGTATTGTGATAGGATATCAGGTCTCGGGGGGTCTGCACTTTGACCCCCTATCCGCTGCATTGATGAATCAATTCATGGCTAAACATCTCCACTGGTTACACCTTTCCATCTGCGCTTCCATGGCTAGTTCGAATGAATCGGGTCAAAACGTGACTACGCATCTACTGTACAAGCGCATGTCGCCAACCTAATGTTTTTCTAGCCGCGCTGTGATGGTGTGTGATAAAATCTTTTCCGTCTTTATTTGAGGGATTTCAACTTTATTTGGCATGGAGTCTTCATCTCAGTCAACGGGGAAAAAGATAAGTACCTGCCCTACCGCAGTCACAAAATTTAGTCCTGCTTAACTAATATTTTCATAAATTTTTTGTGTCCGAAATGATGGCTTGGGAGCCTCATACCGCTACCCATATTTAGGCTAGGATTCTGCCTTAATTAAGGCAAAAAGCATAGGTTAGGGTAGGATTTTTAGATTCAGCATGTCAAAAACCCTAGCGTGAACTGTTAAACATACTTGGAAAGTTTATATAAACCTGAATGTTATGAAATTATCGATAGCCTGAACGCTAACGTTAGCGCTAAAGTTAGGCTAACCTTTGCTACTTTTAGGTTTACCAAAGCGGATGATAGCCGCTCTCGGTACTTAAGGTAATTCTTTTTAGTGTTATTTATGTGACATAACTATATTTTGGACATTTTGAAAGAGTTTTTTGTGTTAAACCTACGATTTATGTCCCATTATCAGTGTGGAAAAATGATGCGGGCTTCTGGAATAATCTAGAAGGTTCCATTGAAGCTCTGTCGAAGCCTTCGACTCAGAAATGTTTCGTAATGAAAATTGCATAAGATACACTGGCTCCCAGTCAAGTTACCAGATACCTCAAGACGAATTGATTCGAAATAGTAACCTTTTTATGTCGAATTGATTCGAAATAGTAGCTCTTTTATGTCGAATAGTGTAGTATGGAAATGAGTTATGAACTCAAATAAAGATATGTCGTTCTATTAGCTGTAAGGTTGTTGCCATGCACCAATGAAGTTGTGAGTATCGATTCTTGCAAATATTATTCGTCTGGGGCGATCAATGTCCTACCTTGGATATACCTAGATCCCCTAGTCTAGGCTAAGCCTACATGGTAGCCCACATTCTTGGTCTATGATACCCTCAACTTGAATCGCATGGATTTACCTGATGCTCTGCCATAGACCTGACATAATCCCAATACTATTTGACTTCCTTGTTCGTGATCATAGATTGCCCTTCAGTTGTAGCTCTCACCCAGTGGGTATCCCCCCCTTTTCCCCCCTGTGCCTAGCGCCCATTGGAGGCGAGCCTCGAACAGGGATGTCGACTGGGCATGAATCCAGCCAATTGAGATAGTAGAATGAATGTCACCTCATTCGAGAATATAAAAACTATATGCTTGTTTTTTCTCATGATATAATGGCTTATATAACATAGCTCCTTAAACATTTTAGGGGTGTTTCATAGTATTATTTTCTTTTATAGGCTTTGCCAAATAAGTGCGCTAATGCCGCCTGTAAGAAGCGGATAGACTCCATCAAGACTCAGCATGAGTTTTGTCGGGGGTGTACTCCCTGCAGTGTACAGGGCACGGACCATCCATACTGGAGTCCGGAAGGGTGTGACATATGTACTGAATGGCTGTCATGGGCTCGTACGGGTGATCACACTATTTCTGGCTCTATGGCAAATATTAATATACAACATTTAAGAGCATGGGTAAGAGGATTCTCCAAAATTGGCCCAAAAGGTCCTCTTGGCTATTTGCCAGACAAAGGTGTAAGATTTTTTCTCTTCCCCACAGCCAGAATTCAGTCGGTCAGGGGTTATGAGAACTCACCTGATGATGTCGTGGTGGATCCTAATGCATCCACTGTGGTGCCCCCCTTCATACCGGAGGATGAAATCGATTTGGGAGAATCTGAAAATCTGGATGATGAGGGGATCTATCTGATGCTGAGCCTCGACCCCAATAGATCAACCGATTCCTGGCGGCATCCCTAGTAAATCGGCTCCTATGGGACGCCGATGAGGATAATGTTTCAGTCCGCACAACTGCCTCTACTAAGAGAAAGTTTGCGGCACAAGAAGCTAGGATGTCTGCAATGGAATCAAAGCTGGACAAGTTGATAGAACTACAACTTGCAAAATCTTTGGATACAGGGGCTCAGGGACAGACTCCGGAGCAAGCACAAGTGTCAGATCCACCCATTAATATAGATGATTTCCCAGATTTGAGAGTGGTGGAGGACAAGCCAGAGCAGTATAATCCCTGGGTGGTGGCATCACGGCTAGCTAGAGCAGTGGATGGCATCTTCTATGATAGTGATGTATGCACCCCTCTAGCTAGGTTAGAGTTTGCAAAACCTTTTGTCCACTTCAAAGGTAGTAAGTTTAGCTTTCGATGCCAAACACCTACGACTCTGGCTATGGTACCGGAGGAAACCATGATTTTTACCCAAGATCAGGCGAAGGGCTTCCTTTCTAATATCTGCCAGGACCTGGGAGGTAGTGTCCTGGGCACTCAGGTTCTTGCTAGGAACCTTTCTGCCTGGAAAGTACCAGTTGGTGAGAAGTTCCCTTCTATCACCAATAAACTGTTCAATTCTTGGGGAAAAACACTGGGTAGAGTCAGCCGCCCATGGGACGAAGTTCTCTTTAAAGGAACTCCAGGACTTTGGAACAGTTCTGCCAGACCCCATGGACGATCTAACAAAACCATTAGCAGGCTTCACAGAGGTGATGAAGAAAGGCAAATTTCTAGCAAACCATGCCCGTTCATGCTTTTTTTGTGGACACTCCCTACCTTGCCCACACCCTATGTGTTCAGGAGTTTGAGGCGAGGAAACTATTAATGTCCTGCATAACAACCTTGACGTTAATGGAATCTCAGGCATACCGCTGTGACCAGCAAAGAGATTCAGTGCTTCCAAGGTTACAAACTCGGAACATGGGCCAAATCTTCATTCACCTTCTGGAGGCTTGGGTGGTGTCCAAATTAAAACTCAGACGTCAAGCCCGGAAATTCGCTGACCAGAAGTCTATACCAGTAAAGGAGCTCCTCTTCGCCTCCCCAATGTATAGTGACCTCTTCCCTAGGGACCTAGTAACCAAGCTGAATAATACTGCTACCCACCGAGGTATCAAATTTGAAGAGTTACTAGGATATGACCCGGAAACAGACCCAAGGGGGGCAAAACGCAGGAAGAAGCAACAATAAGAAGGCTTTTAAAGTGTCAGCTCTTCCTGCGCCAGACCCAGGACAAGGTTCCTCTTCCCAGAAACAATTCCCTATGCCGCACTCTCAGCCATCCTTGAAGGGCAGCAGTGCACTGCCATCTCAACAATCCCAATTTAGGCAGTTCCAGGAGGCTCGAGGCGGTCGTGGAAGAGGCGGATCCTTTTGAGGGAAGAAAGGTAACGGGAGGATGAGGTTGTGGTAGAGGTCAATTCAACCAATGAGACATTTCAGGTTGGGGGCAGACTGAAGAGGTTCCAGGAAGCCTGGAAGGTGTTCCCTTGGGCCTATCAAGTGGTATCGAAAGGTCTGCGCTGGGATTGGAAGGGCCCCTTCCACAACAAATACTTTCATCAGCGCAGCACAAAAGAGTTAAACCTATTTGTGAACAAAATGCTAATAAAGGACACAATAGAGAAATGCCACTTTATCAGGTTCCAGGGGAGGCTTTTCAGTGTTCCAAAGAGGGACTCTCAGGAAAGGAGAATCATTCTGGACCTCTCTGTCCTCAACAAAGCATTAAACTCTCCCAAATTCAAAATGCTGACGATAGATCAGATAAGACATACCTTGCCAAAGGACAGCTACACCTCTTCTATCGACTTGAAAGACGCATACAGTCATACCTCGAACTTACACGAGGTTAGGTTCCGGAGCCCCTCGTGCAAGTTGGATTTTCGCGTAAGTTTGGCATGGTCTTTAAAAATGCTAATAAATGTTTACTTCCAGAGTTTAAGTACAAAATATGACCCTAATCATGCTCCCAAAGTATTAAGCTAACTTTTAAATGAACTAAAGTTAGTGTAATTTTATTTAAAATTTAGCTTATTACCCTTAAAAAAGAAATACAGTAAATGGTTGACATAAAAATTGAGTACTGCACAGTTTCATAATAGCGCATTTACAGTAGGTGTGTACGTATACTAACCCTTAAACGCCGAGCCTCTATTTACAAAAACGTCTCCCGTATGCCGGCGGCGTTCTGTGAGTTAGCGCCGAAGCGGAAAAAAAGTTTTTTTCAAAAAATCACAGCACGCTTAGTTTTTAAGATTAAGAGTTCACTTTTGGCTCCTTTTTTTGTCATTGCCTGAAGTTTAGTATGCAACCATCAGAAATGAAAAAGAATATCATTATCATATATAAATATTGGAATATATGACTGCGAAAAAAAAATCTTATATAATTGTATACAAATCGCGCTGTAAGCACAACGGTTAAAGCTAATGAGTTAATTTTTTTAGTTGTATTGTACACTAAATTGCGATGATTTTGGTATATAACAAATTGTAAAATGATCAAAGCAACACAGAGAAAATATTATCACAAAATGATGCATGAATTAAATAACGCGGGACGTAAAAAAATGTTTTTTTCAAAAATTCACCATAAATCGAAATATTGTGCTAGAGACTTCCCGTTTGTTGAAAAGTGAAGCTAATTGATTGAGTATTACTAGACTGTAAGTGTTTTAGTTTACAATTGCAGTTTTCGACCATTTCGGTCGAGTTAAAGTTGACCGAAAGTTGAATTTTTTCTATTTATCGTGATTTATATGAAAATATTTCAAAACTGATACAAGCTACAACCATGAGTTATTTTCTGTTGTATTATACATGAAATTGCGCACATTTTCATATATAAAACTTTATGTAACAACTAATATAAAATGGTGCAAATATTACGACAACGAGACGAAAGAATTTCTGAGATGTTCGGCCGAGTTACCGCGCAGACGTAAAGAAAATGTTTTTTCAAAAATTCACCATAAATCGAAATATTGTGCTAGAGACTTCCAATTTGTTGCAAAATGAAGGTAAATGATTGAATATTACTAGAATGTAAGAGTTTTAGCTTACAATTGCGTTTTTTGACCGTTTCGGTTGAGTTAAAGTTGACCAAAGGTTGAAATTTTGGAAGTTATCGTGATTTATGTGAAAATATTTCAAAACTGATAAAAGCTACAACCATGAGCTATCTTCTGTTGTATTCTACATGAAATTGCACACATTTTCATATATAAAAGTTTATGTAACGACTAATGTAAAACAATGCAAACATTACGACAACATGACGAAAAGAATTTCTGAGATGTTCGGCCGAGTTACAGCAGCGCAGACGTAAGGAAAAAGTTTTTTTTTCAGAAATTCACCATAAATCGAAATATTGTGCTAGAGACTTCCAGTTTGTTGCAAAATGAAGGTACATGATTGAATATTACTAGAATGTAAGAGTTTTAGCTTATAATTGCGTTTTTACCATTTCGGTCGAGTTAAAGTTGACCAAGCTTGAAATTTTGGCAGTTATCGAGATTTATATGAAAACATTTCAAAACTGATAAAAGCTACAACCATGAGTTATTTTCTGTTGTATTCTACATGAAATTGCGCACATTTCCATATATAAAACTTTATGTAACGACTAATATAAAACAGTGCAAACATTACGACAACGTGATGAAAGAATTTCTGGCGCGGACGTAAGGAAAAAGGGATTTTGACAAAGGAAAAATCTATTTCTGAGGAAGGCCCTGTGTCACCCGGTGAAATTCCCTACTAACACGAATTTCTAGGTATAAATATTGCTAAATATACCAGAGAAAAAATGCTATCAGGAATGCTGGGGTTACTACCCCCAGATCGAGCATCTATAATGAAAATAGATGTTGGTATGGGTAAGGGTGAGTGAAGCTATCACTGCCACAGAACCACACTCTGAAGACATCCCAATGACAAAACCCCCGGAAGAGCGGAGAGCCGACCCAGCTCTCGCACTCACCCGCCCGCCCGACAGCGACCCCAGCGCCATCTGAACTCATTCCAGGCTAGCCCCATCCCCAGGCTTGGTATGCCCGTGCAGGGGGGGAAAGCTAGGACCTGGGAGGGTCACCGGGTGACACAGGGCCTCCCTCAGAAATAGATTTTTCCTTTGTCAAAATCCCTTTTCTGAGCTCGTCCCTGTGTCACCCGGTGAAATCGTAACAGAGAATCATACCAAGACTGTGGAGATGTAAGAAAACAATTATTTAAGGTGATCATGCATAAAAACGCGTACTATAAGAAAATAAGTTTAATTATTTCTCATGAGTAATTCAGAACATCATAACAAGGGAAATTAGAAAAAAAAAAATAGTTAGGCTAAGCTTATGTAAACATACAATTTGACATGAAAATATAAAGTATGACAAAAAACATGAGAGGAGGTACCAAATTAAGGAGTACAAAATTACAGAAGTACCTCAAGACTTAATCCTACAAAACAGCAAACATCAAAAACATAATCACAATAAACATCAAAAAAGGCCAACAATTTCAAGCATTATTTAAATTGAGGAGCCAGGCAGTGAGGTATGATTGGCCCAGGAAAACTGGTAGGGCAAATAAATGAGGTAGGCGGGCAGGGGGGGAAAGGATAGGAAAATTTTAAGGTGGGGGGATGACACTCCCAACAGCCACCGTGGGAAATTTCAGAGCTTCAAGTGTTTTCAAGTAGTGGTGTTTAAACACTAATGGAGATTTCCACCCCGTGTATTTTGTTAATTCAGCAAAATCCATATTATGAAAATAATTGGTAGAGGTAGCTACCGCTCGGATATCATGAACCTTGGGAACTGAATCCAGGTTAGCTTGTTTAATGAAGTATAGGATTTGCTGTCTTATAGCTTTTAAAGAAAGTGTTCCACCTTTTTCCCTGATAAAAAGAGGACCAGACAAACACTGAGAAGTTCTTTGCAAGTAAGCCCTCTAGGTAGCGACTGGGCACGAAGACAGGTCTTGTGGAAGAGGGACCACCTTCCAAGGAGACCACCTGTCTTGAGGGTCTTCATTTTTTGCTAGGAATCTATGATCTGGGGAAAGCAAAACTTCTCCTGACGGGAGGAAATCTATGTGATCGACACCTCTGGAGAGAGCAGACAGTTCTGAGATTCTGGCACCTGAAGCTAAACTAATCAGGAATAAAGTCTTCCTTAACAGATCTAAATAAGAGCATTGGGCATTATTAATATCTGAGGCTAATTTCAGAACGTCGTTAAGGAACCAGGTAACCGAATGTGGGCGTGTTACCGGCCTTAAACGAGCACATGCTCTAGGAATGGAAGAAAAGTATGAGTCAGTTAGGTCAATCTTGAAGCCATGCAAAAACACCTTTCTCAAAGCTGATTTTGCTGTAGTGATAGAGGCCGGGGCTAGGCCTTTTTCAAACAATGACCTAAAGAAGGTTATCGCTAAATTACTGGTCATAGTTTGAGCTTCAGATGCTTTCAGAAAAGATGCCAACTTCTTGACTGCTGAGTCATACTGTCTGAGAGTAGAATCTCTCTTATCGGATTCAATAAACAGAGTATTAACAGGGCCAATATTCGGCCCCCTTTGGGCGGCAAACTTCATAAAGTCCATAAAGCCAGGGCATTCAGAATTTTTGAGGAAGCTGACACAGGCTTCGTTTGTACTATCTGAGTCAGCCTGGGTCTGGGTATCTGATGACGCCGCAACTTGAGTTCCAGGAGAAGTGGAAACCAGTTGCTCTTCGGCCAATTGGGGGCTACTAGGGCTACTTGACCCTTGATTGACCTGAGCTTGTGTAAGACTTTCATCAGCATGTTTATTGGGGGGAACAGATAGATTCTCTCCCAACTGTTCCAATCTATGGACATTGCATCTGTGGCATAAGCTTGAGGAACTAGATTGGGAGCCACATAACAAGGGAGTTTGTGATTGCTCTCCGTGGCAAACAGGTCTACCTGAAGTCCCGGAACATGATGGCAGATCCAGTTGAAGGAGTCCTTGTCTAGGGACCATTCCGACTCCCTGGACAGAGAATCCGCCACTACGTTCCGCACTCCCGCCAGATGGGTAGCTGACAAATGCCAGTTGTGTTTGTCCGCCAGGGAGATGATGGCTAACATCACCTGGTTTATCCGGCTCGATTTGGACCCGCCCCTGTTTATGCAATGAACTACTACGGCACTGTCCAAGACCAGCCTGATGTGAATCTGGTTTGCGGGACGAAGCTTTTTCAGGGTTAGAAACACTGCCATTGCTTCCAAAGTGTTTATATGGAACTGTTGAAACATGGTAGACCATGTCCTTGTACCTTTTGTTTTGGTGAGTATCCTCCCCAGCCGCTTAATGAAGCATCTGTGTGGATTACCAGAGCCGGCGGGGAAACTGAAGAGGACTGACTTGGAGAGGCCCTTGACTGTGGACCATGGGCGAGTCTTTTCTTAAGATTTGCGGAATTGATGAGACCCTGTCCCTGAGTCTGACATTGGCTCGTCTCCGCCACACTCTGTTTATGTCTTTTAATCTCGCTTTTAGGAGCAGGTCTGTTACCGAGGCGAACTGAAGAGAACCCAAAATTTTTTCTTGTGTCCGGCGGGAGGCTTTCCTGTAATTCAGAAACTTTCTGGTAGCTGTGGCTATTTCCTTCCGCTTGGCCGGCGGAAGAGATAGCCTGTACGGGTTAGGTCCCACTGGATACCCAGCCACTGAAACCGAGCTTCCGGCGTTAGGCGGGACTTCTCCCTGTTCAACTGGAAGCCTAGGGATTCTAGGAACTCGATTACTATGGCCGTAGCTCTCCGGCACTCCTCGACGGTTGAAGCCCAAATTATCCAATCGTCCAGGTATACCGCTAACGATATCCCCCGGGACTGCAACTGCTGAACTACTGTTTCCGCCAGTTTTGTGAATATTCTGGGCACTATGTTGAGCCCGAAAGGCATGACCCTGAAGGAGTAGGCCTGTTTCCCCAGTCTGAAACCCAGGAAGGGAGAGAAGTTCCGCGCAATTGGGACGTGATAGTATGCGTCTGAAAGATCGATAGAGGTGGTGATGGCTCCACGCGGAAGTAGAGTCCGTCCCTGCGCAACTGTAAGCATGCGAAATTTGTCGCATTGTATGTAAAGATTTAGACGCGATAGGTCCAGAATTACTCTTTGTTGACTGGAGTCTTTTTTGGGAACAGAAAACAGCCTGCCTTGGAATCTGAGGTGTCTCACTTTCTTTATTGCTCTCTTCTTGAGCAGTTCCGTCACAAAGTCTTGAAGAGCTTTGGAGGAGGGTTGATGAAACCTGGTCAAGGGAGGAGGGCCCTTGATCCAAACCTTTGGACACTATGCTGTGTGCCCATGGACTGAAAGACCACTGGTCTCTGAACCAGAAAAGTCTTCCGCCTACCTGGCTGGTCTCACTGGGAGGAAGCGGGTTTATTACCTCTACCGCGGCCTCCTCTTCCCCGGGAGAGGGACCGTAGGGCAGCCTTGCCTCTATAGGAGGCTCTAGCTCTACCCCCCCTTGCACTCCTGTTAAGGCCATGAAAGGCCCCACGACCTTCATAAGAAGGGTTATATGCCGGAGACGACACATACGAAGGAGTAGCAAGGGAGTGTTGAGCTGGCTGAACCAGCACAAACTGTTGAGGTTGGGCCTTGGAAGTCGAGGGTTGGCTCACCGCCGAGACAGGTACCGCCTGGACAACAGACTGATGTTGCTGTCTTCTGTGCCTCCTGTACCTTTTTCCCGGTCTATACTGGGAGCCGCCGGACTCTGGGGTTTTTCGTTTAAAGGCCGGAATACCCCACCGGGAGCGCAGACTTTGGTTAGCCCTGGTTGCCTCAGCCAGGACACTGGTGACTTCTTCTTCCGGGAACAGATTGGCTCCCCAGAAGGAACTCTTCATGAGCTTGTTAGGCTCATGTCGAATGGTAGCGTCGGCGAAGATGAATTTACGACAATTCAGCAGCGCCACCATGAAGTCATATAGGTCCGACTGAAACCCTGCTAACAAGGATTTCGTCAAGACCTGGAACAGCGGCTCCTCAAAAAACGAGATGGCGGTTGCCTCCGATAGGCACAGCGAGTTCAGAGACCGGCTCAAGCGACACCATGCCTCGAACTCAGCCTTCAGGAGAGCTTCCGTCAGTTTGGGAAGCTGCTCACTGAACTGGTTGGATGCGCAATCAGCGTCCAGTTTACCAATCGTAAACGTGGACGGAGCATCCTTCCAAAAGTCATCACCCCCTGGGAAGATTAGAGATGTGGGGTCCGTCTCTCTGAGCTGAGGCAAAGGCTTGCCCTCAGCACATGCCTGAGCCGTTGCGAGTGCAACCTTAGTCAAGCAGGGGGTGGGGAGCTTATCCCCAATGGAGAACATGGTGAAGTTGCCCTTGAAGGGGGTCAACTTGGTGTTCTCCGCTTGCCACTCAGTAAAGGTGCGCATCAGAGCTGATTGCGCCTGGTCCCTAGGGAAGATCACTGTCTCCTTAGGGACCTTATCAGAGCATACCCAGGCTTCTTCTGTCAGCCTAGCGAAGCCTGGATAGGGAGGCAGAAGATCTGGAGGGAAGAATTCCAGTTCCTCCAGTCTCGAGTGCCTAGACCCTCAATTGTTAGTGTCTTCATGCCGGGAGCATGAAGGGCTAAACGCCACGGGTTCCCTTTGTCAAATGGAGGGAGGGCGGAGGCGTCCGGGATGGGATAGTGCACCGCAGCCCCCCCAGAACGCACGATATCGGAGAGCATAGTCTCCTGATTCTGAAGCCTCTCCGTAAGCTTGCTCAGCTTCGCCTCTACCTCCATAGAGAACCTCTGGAGCAGCATCCCAGCAAACGCCTCAGGGTCAAAGGCAGGCTGGCGAGGAGGGCTAGGCTTGGCCACTCTCTTACTCACACCTCTGCCCGAGGTACTTGGTTTGCTCCCGGAAGCCACCGGACCAGCATCCTGTGACTTCGATGGGGGAAAGGGGGATGCCTTGCGGGAAGACGAAGACTTATAGCCTTTAAGCCTTCATGACTTCTTCAGCTTGGGGACAGTAGACTGGGCTCTGTCCTTCAAGACAGAAGATTTGTGAAAACCCTGAAAGGAAGACACGGATGAAGATGGGGAATCAAATAGGGCACCCGCCCCCACTGCCTCACTTACCTCCCTACCTACCTCCTGGTCCTGTTCCGTGTTCATGGGTTCCAGGTCGAGATCAAGCGCAGCGACGTCCTCCGATACCCCCTCGTACAGCGGGTCATCCTGGAAAGGCTGGGTCTCTACCCGGATTTGCTCGATGATGGGGGCGGCAACTTCAGCTGGAACAGCCGCAGCAATCCGGGCGCCGGGGTACAGAATGTTCCTCAGGTTCTCGTCGAGAACATAACGTTTCCCCGACGGAACGTTCCTGCCAAACCCAGCCACCCAGGCACGGAGGGACTTGAGGGCCTCCTTGCGGGAGGGTTCATCGGCCTGAAAGAAAGGGGAGTATCAAAGACCGAACTATGATGGTAAGATCGTAAAACCCAAAATTTTACCATGACATTATATGTGAGAGACCCCGGAGGAGCAGAACAAAAACAATCGGCTTACCGACTCATCCTGGACACACCCATAGAGTGCGAAGCAAAGCTCACAGCCATCCGGGTGCCACATGATCAGGTCGTCCAAGCGTACCGCGCAACCGGCGTGGGTACGGCAAACCATGTGCCCGTAGGCCTGGTGCAAGATGGCCGTGCACCCGGGCTCCTCACAACGAACAGTCTGTAAGTGTGAACAGTATATGAACCTACTAATCTAAGATAACTTAAACTAAAGTAGGTACTAAGTAGTTTCATACCGCACTACCGGAGCACTCCGGAGGGGCGAAAAACCATAAAAAATGAACCTACCAATTCAAGATAACTTAAACTAGAGTAGGTATAAGAATTTCGTACTGTACCACTGGAACACTCCGGCGGAATGAAAATACTGAGCCAGACAAGACACCTTATCTCAAGGAACGCCGGAGATAATACGGCGGAACCCAAAGACAGTGTCGCTGGACTCGTGGTACAAAGAATTAAACTAATCAGTCAAAAAAATTTTTTGGAATCCGGCGGCGGGATACATGAGGCCGCCGGAATAATGATAGATAAAGCGATGGTACAAATATTTGGTTAACAACGCATAAGGAATAATTTGATATAAGCCCCCCGGTTCCGGCGCAAACCCCTCCGGGATCCCGAGCCTCCGAAGCTAGAGCATAGCAGAAAGGTGAGGCAGTACATCACAGCTGATCAGAATCTGGTCTGGTGGAAAAGCCAATCAAACCTATCCACATGACTCGAGCGCCGGCCGATAGGGCGGAGGCAACGGGAGGGCCGGGGAAGGCGGAGTCGAGAGAAGTGAGAGAGTGAGCCCTGAGAGTGGTCGGAAATCCGCCCAATCCGGAGAGAGCGAATCAACGAGACACTAGCCAAGTGATGTCAACAGAACCTACCCCAGGAGGGAGTGTGCCCCTCTACCAAGGTAGGCCTGACTGCCTCGGGGTGACCATCGGAGGCCCGACGTCACGCGCGCAAGGAGATGACAAACAACTTGAACCTCACACAGGGGAGGAGGGGGAAGCAGGGGGAAAACAGGAAGGAAAGAACAGTACTTGAAGGAGAGGGTCAAGAGAATAACAGGACAGGAGACTGGGGGACTGTACCCTCCGCTCAACTGTAACCCCAAAGGTAGAAGGTATCCAGAGGGTACCTACGTGCAGGAGACTCATAACCCACCACAAGTACAGGGGAAGGAAAAGGAGCTGTCCTAAACCAAACCACGCCATGCTCTCACCCTCCTAGAAGGCCTAGCCTAATAACCAGAAGGAGAGAAGGGAAGGAGAGGAAAAAAAAAGCAGGAGAGAAATTCCTGTGTCGAAGGCCAACCGTAACCGACTAAAGTAAGGGAAAGGGTTGAGGAAAGCGTGAAGGAGACTCTCCAGGATAAAATCCTCCTGCCCCACTAGTGCTAGCAGGGGGGGGGGGGATCTGGGGTCTCAAAACTTCAGCAACCCAACAAAGCGGTAGACGGAAGGAACAACAACAGAAACTCCCTCGACCTGACTATCCCCCCTCTCCCTCCTACCCTCTCAAGCGAGACACGGGAGAGCAGGAGGTTAGGTAGAGCAGCTAAAAAAGGAGGTAGCCTAACCCACCAACTAGTGATAAGACTAGGCTAGCAACCCCACTAAATGATATACACATGTTAACCGAAAGTTAAATAAATAAATAACCATCAAATAATATAAAATGTATATAAAATGTATAAGCTTGTGCAAGGCGAATAGCCTAACCGAACTAGGCAACAGAATGTAAACAGCCAACAGGCCGTACCTGACGCCACGCTCAGAAATAATAATATAATAATATAATTTCGCGACATCGAGCACATACAGAAATTATTTTTACGTACTCATCAAAAAAGGGAGACATCCTGGGAAGAAAAACAAAAGAGTGGAAACTTCGGATACCCCAAACAATAGCAAGAACCCCAATGAGAGGAGACTCACAAAATTTAAAAATTAAAGGAGACCCAAAGACACACCCTAAGAAAACTCCACCAGGATGATCCCATGACGGGGAATATAAATATAATTAGTGTAAACGACCGAGAGAAACCCAAACAGAACAAGCTGAATGGGTGTACCTCGAGGTCAACATGGCTGACAAAGGGACGCCGCAGCGCCCAAACAAAAACCACGTATAATATTATAAATACGGGCTAAAACAGCCAAACTAATCATAAAACCCCACAAGAAGATGGTACTTAACTTGGAGACAGTAAAGCTGCTCGATGCCATGATGAAATAAAGCAGAAATTGCTGGAAAAAACACAAGCAAAAAGCTCTAACAACAGTAGAGATCACGTGCTAGCATGGAATAAGTTCAGATGGCGCTGGGGTCGCTGTCAGGCGGGCAGGTGAGTGAGGGAGCTGGGTCGGCTCTCCGCTCTTCCGGGGGGTTTTGTCATTGGGATGTCTTCAGAGTGTGGTTCTGTGGCAGTGATAGCTTCACTCACCCTTACCCATACCGACATCTATTTTCATTATAGATGCTCGATCTGGGGGTAGTAACCCCAGCATTCCTAATAGCATTTTTTCTCTGGTATATTTAGCAATATTTATACCTAGAAATTCGTGTTAGTAGAGAATTTCACCGGGTGACACAGGGACGAGCTCAGAAAAGTTTTTTTCAAAAATTCACCATAAATCGAAATATTGTGCTAGAGACTTCCAATTGGTTGCAAAATGAAGGTAAATGATTGAATATTACTAGAATGTAAGAGTTTTAGCTTAAAATTGCGTTTTTACCATTTCGTCGAGTCAAAGTTGACCGAAGGTTGAAATTTTGGCAGTTATTGTGATTTATATGAAAATATTTCAAAACTGATAAAAGCTACAACCATGAGTTATTTTCTGTTGTATTGTACATGAAATTGCACACATTTTCATATATAAAACTTTATGTAACGGCTAATATAGAACAGTGCAAAAATTACGACAAAATGACGAAAAGAATTTCTGAAATTTTCGGACGAGTTACAGCGGCGTAAGAAAAGTTTTTTCAAAAATTCACCATAAATCAAAATATTGTGCTAGAGACTTCCAATTTGTTGCAAAATGAAGGTACATGATTGAATATTACTAGAATGTAAGAGTTTTAGCTTACAATTGCGTTTTTCGACCATTTTGGTCGAGTCAAAGTTGACCGAAGGTTGAAATTTTTTGTAGTCGACGTACGGTACGTCCACTTGGCACCCAACAGACAACTTTAGTCGACGTATGATACGTCCAGTAGGCGTTTAAGGGCTAATGTCACCCCTATTTCATGGGATGCTGTTTTCTTTGTCACTTAGAGTAAAAGCCGTTTTCTTTGCGTCACTAGGTAAAACGTCTTGAGTCACAGTCATAACAGAGGCACAATTGAATAAAATATCGAAAACGTGTACATAATGTTCGTAGAAGGTAGTACAGTACAAGTAAAATTCAATCAGTTTAAAATTATATACAGTACTGTACAGGTAATGACGTACAGAGAAATAATAAGTTGTAAAAATATGTTTGAGCGCTAACTATGAGAGAGAGAGAGAGAGAGAGAGAGAGAGAGAGAGAGAGAGAGAGAGAGAGAGAGAGAGAGAGAGAGAGAGAGAGAGAG
The DNA here is from genome assembly GCF_040412425.1 of Macrobrachium rosenbergii. NCBI lineage: Eukaryota > Metazoa > Arthropoda > Malacostraca > Decapoda > Palaemonidae > Macrobrachium > Macrobrachium rosenbergii. The sequence goes on from NC_089794.1 coordinate 1,030,952, forward strand.
AGAGAGACGTACGCATTAAAAATATTGGATTGTAATAAAAAAAAACAGTAAGTATGGGTACTCACCAGTGATGAATGTTGATTTGAAGGTGATGATGAATAAGCTGTGCAGTCTGATGAATGTCAATGATATGACTGCACAGCGTACTTGAGGAGTTACAGCTCCTCAGAGTCCTCCTCTTCAGATAGAGGAAACTCTTCTGCCAGGACTACAGGTACTTTTTCCGGGGATTTTTGGGGTGGGGTTTCTTGCGAAGGTTTGGGTTTTGGGTTGAAGAACCAAGTTATTTTGCTCTGCTGCTGCTGTTTTTTCATTGTCTGGCAGAGGGTTCTGTATGTCTCCATGGCTGAATCTACTGCATTTTTCGTTTTCAGAGCACGTTTAAACTGCGGATCCCACCCTTCTATATATGATAGCACCTGCTGTTGTGCCCTCAGGGTTATCCCAAGACGATCAATTGAAAGACCCTCATCATCCTCTTGTTCTTGAGCTGATTCTTCTTCCTCTTCACTTGCTGACTCGGTCAGCTCAAGTAAATCATCATCTGTCAGGGGGTCAGAGTGGGCATCGATGAGAGTGTTGACTTCTTCTTCGGTGCAATCAGTAAATCCTTCACCCCCAAGCAATTTTGCCAGTTCCACAGCCTTGTTGACAGCCCCATTGTGAATCTCCTCCGGCGAGAAGCCCTTGTAGTCATGGACTGCATCTGGCCACAGTTTTTTCCAGCATGCATTGAGTGTTTCTTTTTTCATATCTTGGAGAGCAGATTGAATTATTGAAAGGCACGATGCTATGGTGAATGTCTTCCAATATTCTTTCAAGGTGAAGTCCTCCATCGGATCCATTGCATTAACCAGGTGTTGCAGAGCATTACGTGTGTAGAGGACCTTAAATGCACGGATCACGCCTTGGTCCATAGGTTGTATGAGAGAGGTGGTGTTGGCAGGGAGGAATTCAATCTGCACACCATCATGCGACAGATCTGTGGGGTGCCCTCCAGCATTGTCCATGATCAGCAACACCTTAAATTCAAGGCCTAGGTCAGAAAGGTACGTCTTCACTTCAGGGATGAAACACCGGTGGAACCAGTCGGATGCTAAGACTTTGGTTATCCAGGCCTTGGGGTTATGCATCCAGTAGACAGGCAGGGTATTCTTATTTTTATTTTTGAGGGCCCTGGGGTTTGCAGACTTATAAATCAGGCCTGGTTTGAGCATGTGGCCAGCAGCATTCCCACACATGATGAGTGTTATTCTGTCTTTTTGCGCCTTAAATCCAGGAGCTTTGGCCTCGTCCTTCATCAGGTATGTTCTTGACGGCATTCTCTTCCAGAATAGCCCAGTCTCATCCATGTTGAAGACCTGTTCAGGCCTGTATCCCATTTCCTGGATAATTCCTTTGAAGGTTTCCGGATAGCTCTCTGCAGCTTCTGTGTCAGCAGATGCAGCCTCTCCGTGCAACTTCACACTCCTGATGTTAAAACGCTTTGCAAACTTGTCAAACCAACCCCTGCTGGCCTGAAAACTTCCACGGTCTGGTGATGTTGATGTTCCTGGCTGCGGTTCTTCTGTACCCTCCTCGACAATCTTATTATAAAGTTGCAAAGCCTTCCCCCGAATCACATTTCCATGCAAGGGGATGTCTTTTTTACGGCAGTCTTCTATCCATAACGAAAGGGCAGATTCCATCTTTACAATGTTTGGATCTCTCTTGGTCGAAACCTGCTTCGCTTTACTGAGGTAGCTCTTGGAGACCATTTTCCAAATTTCCACCTCTTTCTTCTTTATAGAGCGTACAGAGCTCTCATTTATCCTCAACTGCCGCCCTATGCTTGAAGCAGTCTGACCAGATTTCAACATATCTAGCACTTTAACTTTTTCTTCTATGGTCATCACCTTCCTCTGCTTCTTAGGAAGACTGCTAGGAGCTTCAGAAGGAGCGGGACGTTTAGGCATCTTGAAGATTAAATGTAAAAACACTGAAATACAGTACTTGAGCACAATTTCTCACAACCCCACGAGACACGTACTAAGCGCGTTATAAGTGATGCTGATGCATTCTAACAGTCGGCAAACTCTGGCCTGCTCTATGATTGGCTACCTCTTATTCTTGTAGCCAATGGCATGTCTCTATGGCGCCTACGTCATCGCCCAAGCCAGATACATTTTGTCGATGAGATTGGGGTTTCATAATAATTAATTTACTACTGTATTTTATACAGTAATACAGATGCACTAGCACTTTTCTTCGAAGTTAACAAAGTCATTTTCACAGAACGACAGTAATACAACTCTTAGTTATGTCTCTGATATGTTTTAGTATGTTAATGAATTCATTTTATCAAACGAGCAAGGCTGAACAACCTCATCTCCAGGTCATGTGAGGTAAGGCTTGGCAAACGGGCATAGTACAGTAACGTACTTCTTTTGAATCGTGTTTATGTGCAAATATATAAATACAAATTTACCATTCTGATTTTACACCTAAAAACATGTAAACTTATAAAACAGTACTTCAAAAATTAAACATATTTTCTGCAGGGGGTATCATCTTTGAAAAGTGCAGTAACTTTGTGATTGGGTATCACATATTGTAAAAGTACACCAACTGAACATGCTGTAATTACATGCCCATACAGATTGCACCAGCACTTTTCTCTGAGGTTAACAAAGTAATTTTCAAAGAATGACACTTATACAACTTTTAGTTACATCTCTGATATTACATTAAGGGTATCGGCGGGGTCGGGGATTAATTTTGAGTGATGGTGTTCAAACTTCCACAGGTGTTACCTCTAGTTTGACCCAAGATACATACAACATTTCAGGTGAATTGGGTGAAAACTTTTTTTTTTAACGAATATTTTTCTTTTAAACATAACATTTTTTTGTGTTTTTTTTAAAGTACATCTCCTTCTTTATTTATCATTCAATTTAAAAACAAAAGTAATAGCAGAAAGTTTAGTTCCTACTAAATAAAATGGCAAACTCAAAAATCTAATATGTGATGTATGCTATTTTAAAAAAATATTGTAAAAAGTGCAATAAAAAATACCATAAAATTATATATTAAATCTTGGTAAAAAAAATTTTTTTTAGAGAAAAAGGAAAAAAAAATTGCTGATGTGTTCTCTCACTATCTTTGTTCAAATTGCTTTTTAGATTTTTAAAATCCATTCATAAATAAGGGAGTTTTTGGAATTTGAATGTAGAAAAAGTAAGTTTTGAGAAAAATGCAGGTAAAGTTTTGCTAACCATTTATTTTGCTTTTAGAAGCGTATAAAGTTTCTTGGAAAAGCCTACATGGCACTTGTTCCCCTCTCTTTTATAAGAGATATATTATTCCCTCTAAAAAAACATTTATCACTTAAAGAAAATAGTTTATATTATTTTTGGGGATAATCATAGAATGCCACTCGACTCTTGTGCTGCCAGGTTTTTAGGAGGCTAATGAGCCCCTCCTTCATATCCTCCTTTTGATGTTCTTTGCTTCTTTTGCTTTCTTGAATGCATAGCAGACATTCGTTTCCTGGTCTTCTCTTTCATCTGAAGGCCTTTCAGGCTTTCTCCTGTCATTTTTCTCATAATAGGCAGCAATGAACTTGCTGCATAGCTGATATCATGTTCCAATCTTTATGACCGTGCTATCACTCAATTTATTGAGTCCTCCAAGCTCACTCCTAAACATAACTTTGTTGTTGTTACATATTTCGAAACATATTGTGTATCTTTTTCAAGGCCATAAGACGAAAGACAATCCTCTTCCGAACGTGGTTTATGCATTCTTCCTTGAGCACTGGATATGGAGTGCCATAAGGACCAGTGCCCTCATTCAAACTGCAAACTCCTTTATATGCTGTCGAATCCCCTTCACCAACAAATACTTTATAATATATGAATTCCCTGTCTAGTGATCTTTGCCACAATGAGAGAGCACCAGCAGCTTCCATATCTCCAGAAGCTACGTCAGGGACAGCATACATCTTGAAAATGCTCATTCTCTTCCTCCTCCCTGTCCTCCTCATCAGATAACTTCAAAAAGTCGTCGGTGCCATCATCATCATCATCATCTTGATATATTTTTGCAAGGGAATAATAGATTTCACTCGGAGCGGGCTTCGTAATAGGAAGTTGGACAGCCTGGCACCTACCGCTGCTTGCAGGAGAAGATAGTCAGGTCCTGCTTCTTCCCTGTCTAGAGCCTCTTCTCGTTGTCGTTCTTCTACCCGCCCTAGCGGAACCTCTACCGGAGGGCCGACCACGAAAGGGCTGAGACACCTGAAACACAGGAGCCTCAGCCTTACTCTTTTTAGCGATGAAAGTCGTTGGTAGGACTTTTCTTGCGGTTTTAGATATCAGATCTTGCGTGGTTTTCTGGGCCAAGGATGAAGAGACCTCTTTTACTAATTCTTGAGGGAAGAGGTGAGAGGAAAAAGGGGCATAAATCAGTTCTGATTTTTGACTGGACGTGACCCCATTAGCCAGGAAAGAGCAAAGATGGGCCCTTTTCTTCAGGATTCCAGCTGAGAAAAGAGCAGCTAATTCGTTGGCACCATTTCTGAGTCCTTTATCCATACACGACATCAGATATATCAGTTCTTCAGTGTCAGTAGTGTTGAAAAATTCCATCTTCCTTCCTAAAGCTCCCAGGGTCCAGTCCAGAAAATTAAAGACTTCAAAGGCCCTAAAAATTCCTTTGAGGAGGTGGTCCAACTCTGATGTTGACCAACAAAACTTCGTTTTCTCCATGGCCACTCGACGAGAAGAGTCAACAAGATTCGAGAAGTCTCCCTGGGAAGAGCCAGGTATTCCGAGACCGAACGATTCTCCAGTTTGATACCAAACGCTAGACCTCGAAGCTAGTTTGGCTGGAGGAAAAGCAAAGGCTGTCTTTCCTTGTTCCTTCTTCGAAAGCATCCACTCATTCATAACTTTAAGCGCTCTCTTGGACGAGCGGGACAAAACCATCTTCGTAAATGCTGCCCTCTTAGACACCTTCCCAAGAGTAAATTCTGAAGGCGGGGAACGAGGAGCAGTCGGGATAAAGTTCTCTGGAAAAACTTCCGAAAATAGCTTCATAAGTCTTTTCAAGTCTGATGAAAGTTGATGGCCTTTAATACTGTCTTCGTCGGAAATCTCTTCAATAGGATCCACAGGAGAATGCGGGATATCATCATTCTCTTCTTCTGATTGTCCGAAGACCGAAGTAGCGACGTCTTTCAAAATATCATCTTGACGCTCGGCGTCCTGGCGTCCAGTCTCTTGACGCCTGGCGTGTTGGCGTCCATCTTCTTGAAGCTTAATGTCTTGGCGTCCAGCCTCATGACGCCTGACGTCCTGGCATCCAACTTCTTGACGCCTGGCGTCCAATCTCTTGACGCCTGGCGTCTTGGCGTCCATCCTCTTGAGCAACTCGGGCGTCCTGGCGTCCAGACTTCTGACGTTCGTTGTCCCGCCAAACCTTAAGGTCACTTGAGAACTGGCCGCCTGTGCGACATCGGTCAAAAGCTTCCTCAGGCTGACGTACAATGATCGGAACCTCTTGAGTTGGAGAAACATTCTTCCCACGTTCGCTGTCCCGCCGCACCCTGAAGTCACTTGAGAACTGGCCGCCTGTGCGACATCGGTCAAAAGTTTCCTCAGGATGAGGTACAGCCATCGGTGGACAAAAATCTGCATCTGTTTTTTCTGCAGGCTGCAAGACTTGAATCAGGGAAGACAGTTTCTGTTGCATGTCTTGAATTAGACTGATTTGCGGAGCTACCTGCTGTTGAGGATCGACAGGGGGAGCCGCAATATCAGCTACTAATTCTTTCTCTACGTTGAGACGTTGGAAGTGACGTTCCGGGGACGCTTCCGATCTCATTTCGTCTTCAGCGGAAGCAGACAGCCGCCCGTGCGACAATATACGTCTGCTTTTCACCGGAGAGCAATCGTCAGAGCTAAGAGGGGAACGCTCTGGACTGCTCCAATGACTACATCCTGAAGTAGGAAGCGTCACTTCCCGACGCCGCTCCACAGAAGAAAGTTTCCTCTTCAGGGGTCTAGACTTGGACGTATGACGCCAGCCCCGTCTGGGAACTGCGTCTTCCGACGAGGACGAAAACACTTTAACCTCGCCTTTCCTATGGCGAGGGCGAGTGTCCTGGGAAGCGTCAACAGGTACGCTCGAGGGGACGACTGCTCGGTAGCTAAAACCTCTCGCCTCCCTTCGTCTGTCGACATTCCTTCTCACAGGGGTTGGTGAGCTTGGAAGAGGTCTAGGAATAGGAGCACGACAGGACCGAGCAATCGCACCCTCCACAACACTTGCACTTTTATTTTTCTCACTAACACTTGAGTGTTTAAGATCTCTCACATTCGACCATAAATCCTCTGTCTCTTGCGAGGGATTCTACCCTTTGTCCAAGGGTTTGAATGGCCGTCATCATGTCCTTCAAAGTTGGCTCATTATCAGTATCAGTGGGGGGATCTGGAACTACCACTACTGGGGAAGGAATAATAGGACTGTTAATAAGAGGAGAATTGTCAACTCCCTGACTATCTCTCGAAGAGCGAGATCTACTACTATCGGCTCTTCTGATCCTATCCCTTTCAAGCTTCGAAACATAGCGATAGTAAACCATCCACTCTTTCTCTGATAAACCCAAACATTCATCACATCTGTCTTTTAACTCACAATTCTTACCTCTGCAATTTACACAAATCGAGTGAGGATCTAATGCGGCTTTAGCAAGCCGGGTTTTACATCCCCTCACACACATTCTCACACTCGAAGCAGAGTCAAACATCTTGGAAAAAGGAAAATCATAAGAGAGATAAAAACAAGCAAGGGTCAAAACCAACAATATCTAAAAGAGTCAAGAAAATCCAAAGCAAATCCAAAAACAAGCGAAAGCCAAAGCCAAAGTGTACTTCACCAAAAACTCTGTGAAAAAACACGGGCCAAACGAGCGAAATTCCTAACGATGCAACCGGTACGGCGGCAGGGGAGATCTGAGGAATGGTTGGAATGGTTACAGATACCTGGGTAGAGGGCACACAGGTGGTACACCTGACTACCCATCGGCGATTGCCGCGAGTTTTGAAATTCTGCCGTGACGCCAGGGACTTAAGCTACATATATAACTACCAGGTAAGTCAGATGTTTAAAACTTCTTTTTTGGCATGTTGGTAATATATATAATACACAATTGACGTACAAAAGTCCGAGGGAGTGTTGCAATGGATTGAAAATAACAAATACATGATTACATCAAAGAAATATAAGAATTCTCTCTTGGGACAACTGGCTCGCGTTATTCATTCCTGGGAAGCGTTGCCATCTCTATCAGGAAAACATATTGTATGGCATACAAAAGAATACGCAATGAAAAGAAATACAAATACCTGAAGAATGAATGCAAAATGAAATATTAAAACCACCCCTAACCAGACCTTTAATTCTCTACTTGGGTGTGGCCTTTAAATTGGCCTTTAAACCGTTTAAAAGGCTTCGTATCGATATTATCTTACGCGTGGCAGTGGCTGGGACCCAGATCTGTGGAAATATGACGCTAACTAATTTTCACGAATTTGAGCCAATATCTCCAAAATCGCAGGCCGCCGATACCCTTAAGGAATTCATTTTATCAAACGAGCACGACTGAACAACCTCATCTCAAGGTCATGTAAAGTCATCCTAGTGACAAAGCCTTTGCGTGGACATAATACTTGTATGATATTTATGTATAAAAATATAAATTTTCCATATCGATTTTACAGTTCAAAGCATGAAAACTTATAAATGTACTGTACTGTACTTTAAACATTAAACAAGCATTTTCTGCAGGGGTATCATCTTTGAAAAGTGCAGTGACTTTGTAAATGGATATTGCATCTTGTAAAAGTACACTAACTTTGCATCATATTTATGAATGTACAAAAATAAAAATAATACATTTTTCATACAGATTTGACACATAAAAGCATGAAAATTTATAAATTACTTCAAAAATTAAACATAACCACTTCTGCAGGGTTTCTCAAGAATTTCGCGTGTCTGTGAAAAAATTGCGTATGCCAATTAGTTAGGTTCCAGTGAAAAGTTCGTGTGTGTGTGAATTCGCGCAAGTCGAATCGTGTAAGATCGAGGTATGACTGTATTGGCACATTCCAATCCAACCTCATTTTCGCCAGTATCTAGGATTCCGCCTGGGTCGCCAGTCGTACAGATTCAAAGCGATGCCATTCGGCCTCAATGTAGCCCCCAGAGTGTTCACGAAATTGACCAAAGTGATCTTAGAACAACTAAGACTACAGGGGGTGAATGTCGTGGCGTATCTGGAAGACTGGCTGATCTGGGCGGAATCGATAGAAGAGTGTCTACAAGCCTCCCAAATAGTGGTTCAGACCTTGCAGGACTTCGGGTTTCTAATCAACTGGGAAAAGTCACGGCTGAAGCCAGAAAAGAAGTTCAGATGGCTAGGCCTACAATGGTGTGTAGAAAGCAGAAAGCTAGCCCTACCAGAGACCTCCAGGAGGTCAATAGTAGATCAGGTAAAGAGGTTCAGAAAAGCCAAGAGTTTTTCCAGAAGGAACCTAGAAGTGCTGCAGGGCAAACTACTATTCGCATCAATAGTAGATCCAGTCTTGAAAATGACTTTGAAGGATTTGAACTGGATTCTGTTTTTAAAGGCAAACAAATCATTCAGAGACCACAAGGTCCCGATGAAAAGGAGGTGCAAGACAATGCTCAAACCGTGGGCATCGAATCAGGCTCTGAAATCTTCAGTCCGGCTAGCCCCGACACCAGTCTCAGTGACCATTCATACGGATGCTTCGGCGAAGGACAGATGGGGGGGACACTCAGATCAGAACAAAGTGTCCGGAAAGTGGTCGGGAGCCCTCAAATCTTGCCATATCAATATCAAAGAAATGATGGCAGTGCTCCTGTCACTCAAGGGACTGAAACCCAAGAAGGGATCTCACATTCAGTTGTTCATAGACAACAAGTCGGTGGTACAATGCTTGAAGCGTGGGTGATCAAGGTCAAAGCCATTGAATCATATACTGCTGGGGATCATGAGATTAGCTCAGGTGAAAAAATGGACTCTGTCAGCATCCCACCTTGCGGGAGCTCAGAATGTCCTAGCAGACTCTTTCTCCAGATTCAAAGCCAAGGAAGGGGAGTCAGAATTGGACAGCAGGTCATTCAGCGGGATCCTCCAAGATCACCCATATCTTCAGGTAGATCTGTTCGCAACACGCGACAATCACAAATTACCGAATTTTGTCACCCCCTATCACGACCTTCGAGCAGTGGCCAGAGACGTGCTTTCGCTGGACTGGAACCTGCTGGGGAACATTTATCTGTTTCCCCCAATGAATTTATTAATGAAAGTAGTACAACTCCTCAAGGAGTTCAAGGGGAGGGGAGTATTGATTGCTCCAATGTGGCTGAACAGCCCTTGGTTTCCAACCCTACAGAAGCTGACTTTTCATCACAAGCCACTACATCTTCCTATTCTTTCCCAGCACGAGTGTGTCAGGATAGAGTGACTTGCTCCCCTTCAGCCCAATGAGTAAGCAGCTTGAGAAGTCAGGATACTTTCTTAGCAGAAGCTATTTGGCAGTAGTTATCTACTGACGGGAACTGTGGTGAAAAGTCTGTGTTGGAGCTGTTGTTGGCCTACTTCATGACTGTAGAATCTGATGGGGGAAAAAATAAAACTGTAGAGGAGCTGTTGCAAATAGAGAAAAGGATAAGGCAGAGAAGTGATAAGGAACATAGAGAATGTGAAGCTGCCAGATTGTAGAAGAGAAACAAAAACACTTGGTCAGGCCGCTCTACTTCCCGTTCCTCCACACAAGACGCTAAATCCTAAAAGGTGTCGATCTCGACACACTTGCCGCAAAGAAAGTTCAACAGCAGTTGGAAAGAATCAAAACTAGGTGTTCATCTCTCCAGTAGGAAGAAGGATATCAACAAATATTGGCTAATGTTGAGCAAGCTAACTCCCAATCTGAAGAAGTCTCAGAGACTATAGTCAGGGGGGGAGATAACACTAGATTTAGGTTTAAGTTCTTTTGGGGGTCATGGTAGTATTAAGTTGGGCTAAGTTAAGTGTAGGAGGGTAAGTTTATCAGATTAAGGTTTTTCTTATGACCTCTATAGTATTAGATTAAGGTTTTTCTTATGACCTCTATAGTATTAGATTAAGGTTTTTCTTATGACCTCTATAGTATTAAGGTAATAAATTAGGTTAAGGAAAGTTGAGTTTCATTTCATAACCTCCAAATCTGTGAGGGCATATTTTCAGAACTTTGTAGTGACTAGAAAACCAGAGTCAATGGCAGAATTAAAGCCATTTGCTACAGCCATCCCAGTTTTGAAAAATTCTACCAAGGAATGGGCAATACTTCAACTTCCTTTTAAAAGGAAAAATCTCCCTTCAGATATAGCTACTCAGCAGTTTGGGACCCTTAAGAGAAGAATCTCAGAGGGAACAGCCTCGGCAGAATTTTATTCTAGGATCCACCTCCTTAGTATTATAACCTCTACCACCTTGTAGGAAGTTGCCACCAAAAGGGTTCCACAAGATTCTAGGCCAATTTTTGATGTTGTGGCCAAAAGTCTTATGAGAACCCTATGGGAAGCACTCTATGACTTTCTAGAACGGTGCATAAAAGCGTGAATGGAACCATTGGGGCGCTCCAACAAGTCACTCCCCAATGCAACTGCATTATTACATTCTAACCCATTCTGTAAGGACCTGTTTGAAGAGTCTGTTGTGGCTTAACTCAATGAGCAAGCCAGTCAACAGAATTGTACAGTGTACCCTCTTCTGGGAAAAAGTGGAATTCTGGAAACAAAAAACCCAACACTTCCCTTTACCCAACCCAAAAAAGGCTCACTTTGATAAAAAATCATATAAGCCTTCAGTCACCCAAGAAGTTTTCCTCAAAAACAGCTAGGTGGTCAGAAGGAACAACTCCCTACAAAGGGACAACAACAACAACAACAACAACAAAGACATCCTTTTTACAAGGTCCAAAAACCTTCTTATAAGGGAAAAGTAACACCTGGAATACCTATCAAGGGCAAAGGCAGAAGAGGAGGAGGATACCAATAGGAACTGTATGGTTGGGGTTTGGGCTTTGACAACACCACAGGAAATGGAAGTCTTCCCTTGGGGACACCATTATTTTTAACGGGCTGGGGTGGAAATGGTCTCATCCCACCCTCCTTTAAAGGGGCTCATCCAAGGACCAGACCCTTCTCTGGAAGATTACGTGCAGAAGGCCCTGTTAAAGGGAGCCATAGAGAAACATGCGTATACTTGCCACCAAGCACATCTCTTCAGTGTTACAAAAAAAGATTCCTCAGAATGAAGAGTGATCCTCGACCTATCAATATTAACAAGCACACTGCCAAAAGTTTCAGATGACTACCGTTGCCCAAGTACGTTCAATCATTCCAAAAGGGACTTGGACAGCTTCTATAGATCTGAAAGATGCATAATGAAAGTTCCTATTGCCGTTCCCTTCTGCCCCTTCCTAGGGTTCCATACAGGGAAAGATACATACAAGTTCAAAGTTGAGCCTTTTTGGGCTAAACATCGCCCCAAGAATTTTTACAAAAATTGCAGAGGTAGTTGTTTGATAACTCAGACAAGAAGGAATACAACTATAGTCAAACTCAGCCTTTTTGGCTGCTAAGGCGGTGGCCGCGTTTAGTCGAGATTTTCCGCACAGTTGCCACATCTCTATAAATATGCCACGACAGTGATGATAAAATGTCTCTGATATTTTTCATACTAACTAAATATATGGTAATTACTGTTTTATAATAAAACTTCATATGTTTAAGAATGACTAAGTTTTTGATGGGAAAATTAATATTATTAAAAATGTTTTCCTGAGATTTGACACCACTGCTGTGCTGGGTTAATGCGTCATTGCCACCTCAGCCCGACAAGGTCATTCCATGTCACTGACCCACCATGGAAACATCTCCCACTTCTTGCTGGCCCTGCCCGCACAGTCAGGCGAAGGAAATAATCTATAATGTTAATCAGTACTTTTTAGATGAAAAGGCCAACGGCAGACCTTTGTTACCACCCACTTAAGCCCTTGCTCGGACAGCCAAAGGACAGTTAGAAGGATTTGCTCCAAAGCAAATCAAGAATGGTGGTCAGAGGCTGAACACAAGAAACCTGTCTTCTATTCACCGACAAAAACTCAGCCTACAACAGTTACAAATTTTGATGACTTTGATAAGTGTGTCCTGAGAAGAACTGTATTGGAATTTTATGAAAAAAATGAAATTTCTACACTCTACAAAGTCACGGAAGACCTAAGAGAGAAAATATCTTACTATGGCAGCACTGAGTCACTTCGAAGAGTTCTGTTCCAGATTGGTTTCCGATTTTCGCAAGTTGATGGCTGCAAGTCCCTTATGGAAAGAAGTGATGTTGTTGTTGCTCGCACGAGATTTTTGAGAGAGATGTGGCAAGTCAGATAGTCCTTTGAAAATTTTGTTTTCCTTGACGAAACATGTGTCAGTCAGAATTACACTGTTGCAAAGTGTTGGACTGATATGGCCTCCAAACAAGCAACAGGAGTAAAGCCACCGACTAGAAAAGGAAATCGCCTCATCATTTTCATGCAGGAATGAAAGAAGGCTTTGTCAAGAGTGCTGAACAATTTTTTAAAGCAAAAAATGATGGTGATTATCACAATCAGGTGAATGCTGCAGTTTTCGAGCAATGGTTTAAGACTCAGTTGTTACCTAACATCCCCCCGAAGTCTGTAATTGTGATGGACAATGCATCCTACCACTCGATGGTGCTTGAAAAAAACCCATCATCATTTTGGAGAAAAGAAGCGATATACGGACTGGTTGATAAAGAATGGTGCACATCCACGTGACGACATCCTGAAAGTGGAGCTCTATGACCTCGCCAAAAAAATGTGTAAAGGAAAGAAAACTTATGTGATTGACACACTTGCTTCAGAAGCAGAACATAAAGTTGTACGACTCCCACCATACCACTGTCAGGTAAAAACTTACATTTCCAAGAAAAACACATTCAAAGTTGCTGAACTTAAGCACTTGGTCAAAGAAGCTTTAAGCACTGTGACAGCAGAAAACTGGAAGCAGGCAACAGAACATGCAGAGAAGCTTTGGGAACAAGATGCAAAGCAAGATGTAGCAGTTCGAGAGACTTATCGAGTTATTCGTCATCAGCATCGAAAAGAGCTCAGATGACGAGTCTTCTGATTAAACACCATAGAGAGGATTAGGCCTACTGGGGAAACTTCTATAAAAAAAATGCACCACGGTGGTGGGAAAAAAAATCAAAATGAGAACAAAAGATAAGTCTGTGAGAGAGAGAGAGAGAGAGAGAGAGAAATCAAAATGAGAATAAAAGATAAGTCTGAGAGAGAGAGAGAGAGAGAGAGAGAGAGAGAGAGAGAGAGAGAGAGAGAGAGAGAGAGAGAGAGAGAGAGAGAGGTGGATATACCTACCTGGGGAAACGTGTGAGAGAGAGAGAGAGAGAGAGAGAGAGAGAGAGAGAGAGAGAGAGAGAGAGAGAGAGAGAGGTGGGGTGGATATACCTACCTGGGGAGATGTGGCAACGGTGCGGAAAATCCAGGCTAAACGAGGCCAATGCCTTAGCGGCCTAAAATGCTGAGTTTGACTACAATAGCCTACCTAGACAACTGGTTAATTGGGGCCCTAAAGAAAAGAGTGCTTGAAAAACTTAAGAAAAGTGTTCAACAGACTCTAGTCAAAAGGTTTTGTAATAAATTGGAAAAATCCTGCCTCACGCCCAGCAGACTCCTTCAGTGGCAGGGACTGTGATGGGATACTCTTCACAGTCTGTTGTCTCTCCCCATCAATACTCAAAACTGAATAAGGAAGAGCTCAAAACGTTCCTTGCACAGCCCAGAGTTTCCAGATGGTAATTAGAACATATGATGGGCCTGCTGCAGTTCACATCAGCAATAGATCCAATACTAAGATTGCAAGTAAAAAATGTGAACAAATTCTGGCTATCACACGCATGAAAAACGTTGCGCAACCGACCTTATCAAAAGAATAAAAAAGTTGGGGAGATACTTTGGCTTTGGACCTGGAAGGAATCTCTGGTGAAACAGGCCACCCTGACTCCTCCATCTGTACTAGTGACAATACACACAGATGCCTCGCTGACAGGTTGGGGCGGACATTGGAAGGATCGTCAGGTGGCAGGGAAGTGGTCGGCTACTCTGAGGAATTGTCATATCAATTTCCTGGAGCTGATGGTTGTCTTTTTGTCTCTCAAAAAACTCAAAACTCCAGAAGGGATGCACATTTTGTTAGTTCTAGACAACACGTCTGCAATGTCCTGCATCAAGAGGTCGGGATCACGTTCACCTCCTCTCAATATGATAATGCTAGCCATCCTTCAGATGGTGCAAGCAAGGAGGTGGCACTTGTCTGCAATTCACCTCACAGGGTCTCCCAACATAATAGCAGACTCTCTCAAGGAAAACGACAGCCTCAACAGAGTGGATGTTGGACAACCACTCTTTTCAAACAATAGCCAACATGCTTCCACAACTGGAAGTGAACCTGTTCGCCACATACGAGAATCACAAACTCCCGGTATATGGGTCTCCGAACTTGGACAGTCAAGCAACAGCAAGAGATGCCTTCCTACAAGACTGGAACAAATGAAGGACGATATACCTTTTTCCTCCATTGTACCAGATCTTGAAGGTTTTGAGCAGGCTTCTAACCTTCAAAGGAACAACCTACTTAATAGCCCCAAATTGGCCAAACAAGCATTGGTTCCTATTACTTCAACAACGGTCGAAGAGATCAATTCCTGCCGTCCGCTGTTCTATCCCAGACAGCAGGAGAGAAAGTTGTGATGCATCCTCCTTTCTGAGCCGAGACCTTCATGTGTGGATTCTTTAAATATTATCTATTGTGAAAATTACTCACTCAACATTGCTAGGTACCTAGTGCAAAAATTACGGATGCCATCTATCCAACAATACCAGCCCATATGGAAGATACAGTTAGAATATCCATACTGAGAGCCCAGTTGAGATTTCTAAGGAAACCTTTTAAATTTTCTTATACTGTATAGCTTTTTGAAGGTAAATGCCTTGTGGTTACAACAATCATGGGATACAAGGCAGCATTAACGAAACCCTTGCTTTATGGATTCGGGATTGACTCTAGTATAGAAACTGTCACTTCCCTTCTGTGGTCTTTTGCACTACAAAGACCCACTCCCAAAAGGCTTCCAATTACTTGGACCCTGAACTAGTTGCTTAGACTTCTATCAACCCCTCAATTCAGCAGACACTATACAACCTCAACTCACACACTGCAAAAGGTGATCTTCTTGATTGCATTAGCATCGGGAGCTTGTGTTAGTCAACTGGGCTCTCTTAGACAGGGATGATACATCATGCAAACAGCTGACCATCAATTATTGTTGTCCCCGACCCATCATTCCTGGCCAAGAATGAGAATCCTTTACGAGGGAAATCTATTCTGATAAGAAAACTCAATTTAGCAAACAAAATATTATGCCTGTTCAAGTACTTGAGGTTTACTGAGATGTCACAGCAAACAACCCAGAAGGGCCAATTTTCCTACACCCTAGCATAAATAAACCAATCTCTAGGTCACATGATACTGAGAAGTAAGTACATTGTTGACCTTCTTCAGAAATGTCTCTTTCTAAGAAGTGTCCGAATGTACAGGATGGTCATCAGAGACAGTATTCTTAAAACATACTGCCACGAGCTAAAATATTTGACTAGACTGCCTATCAGTAGGTGGTATGGTTAGTCCTGACCCCATAGGCACTACAGTGGAAAACAGGGGTCTTCCCAACAGGTGGGTATGCTGACTATCGCTACAACAATACCCAGCATGCTTAGTTAACCCTTAAACGCCTACTGGACGTATCATACGTCGACTAAAATTGTCTGTTGGGTGCCAAGTGGACGTACCGTACGTCGACTACAAAAAATTTCAACCTTCGGTCAACTCTGACGCGACCGAAATGGTTGAAAAACGCAATTGTAAGCTAAAACTCTTACATTCTAGTAATATTCAATCATGTACCTTCATTTTGCAACAAATTAGAAGTCTCTAGCACAATATTTTGATTTATGGTGAATTTTTTAAAAAAACATTTTCCTTACGCCAGCGCGGTAACTCGGCCGAAAATTTCAGAAATTCTTTCGTCTCGTTGTCATAATATTTGCACCGTTTTATATTAGTCGTTACATAAAGTTTTATATATGAAAATGTGCGCAATTTCATGTACAATACAACAGAAAATAACTCATGGTTGTAGCTTTTATCAGTTTTGAAATATTTTCATATAAATCACGATAAATAGAAAAATTCGACTTTCGGTCAACTTTAACTTGACTGAAATGGTCGAAAACTGCAATTGTAAGCTAAAAACTTACAGTCTAGTAATATTCAATCAATTAGCTTCATTTTTCAACAAACGGAAGTCTCTAGCACAATATTTCGATTTATGGTGAATTTTTGAAAAAACATTTTTTACGTCCGCGTGTTACGAATTCATGCATCATTTTGTGATAATATTTTCTCTGTGTTGCTTTGATCGTTTTACAATTTGTTATATACCAAAATCATTGCAATTTAGGGTACAATACAAAAAAAAAAAAAAATAACCCGTTAGCTTTAACCGTTTTGCTCACAGCGTGATTTGTATAAAATTATATATGAAAAATTTTTTGTGGTCATATATTTCAATATTTATATATGATAATGATATTTTTTTCATTTCTGATGGTTGCATACTAAACTTCAGGCAATGACAAAAAAAGGAGCCAAAAATGAACTCTTAATCTTAAAAACTAAGAGTGCTGTGATTTTTTTAAAAAAACTTTTTTTCCGCTTCGGCGCTAACTCCCGAACGCCGCCGGCATACGGGAGACGTTTTTGTAAACAGAGGCTCGGTGTTTAAGGGTTAAGTTACTACAGAACTTCACCCTAAAAACATAAGCTCAAGTTTAGTTTCTTGTTCTTTGTTACGAAAACCTGAGGAGTATTTAGAATAAAGAATAGGGCTTGAAACTTGTGGCTTGACCTCAGACCAGAAATGTTTTTTCTTTGGGTTGTTTGGATTAAAATTTGAGAGCTTTAACTTTTCATCAAATGTCAATTTCTTCGTAAAGCTCCTTGAAGATGAAACAAGTGACTACACTATAAAAAAAAAACAGGATTTGACTTAGGAAAAACATATTTTTGGTAATTGCTGTTAAGTCTGCAAAACCCTCCCACTTCCCTGACGAAAAGGCACGATATTTGGGCAAGGGATCATCCTGCATTGACCAACAGAGTAATGGTTCCTTGGTCCTGTGCCGGTCTGTTTGCAGGTTTTGATGTTGGAAAACTGGGTTCAGCTTTGCTGAAGATAAGGGAAAATGCCCTCTTGTCTCTAAGTCCATTACACACTCCATCATGTGTTATAGTGTATCATTACGAAACAATACCCAGCTACAAGACCAGCTAAAAGAGAATTCTTTGATATTAGTTTGGTCACCATGGAGCTCTGGTAGACCATGGAAGGGTAACTGCTTGAGGACTCAACAGCGACTACCAAAAATAGGTTTTTCCTATGTCAAAACCTGTTTTTTTTATACACCACATATTATGATAATGGATCAGTACAGAGGGATTTTCCTTTAACATTTGATATTTTGATGTTTTTACAATAATATTAATATTTGAAAATTAATATAGCAAATATTTATCATACAAAAATAAAGATATACATATTACATATGTATTTTATCTCAGAGAGAGAGAGAGAGAGAGAGAGAACAAAAATACAACTCACACATTAGTGACAGTACATACAAAAGCATCAGCACATGTATGCGGAGGTAATGCTGTACCTAAGGTTAAAGGGCCAGATATAAGGCTGTCTGACCAGTATCATTTCCTCTAGTAGCAGTAACTGTGTGGTTAGTATCTAGGCCAACCCACAAAAATATCAAAAGGGTGCTGGTAGAACAAGGTACTGCAAAAATAAAGTAAAAAAATACGGTATCTATAAAGATTCCTTACAGAAAACCTCCAACAGGCAATGAGGACCCTTAGCCAACTAGAACAGAAAAATCTGTGGATGCTGCTATAGGTAGGAGCATATCAAAAGTATGGATTAAAAAGACTAAGAAACAGTAAGACATGTAATTAATAATGGTGAGTAATGAATTATAGTGATCTTAAAAAAACAAGAGGGGAGTTCAGTGCACTACTAAGAGATTAACAAACACACCAAAGTGATACCGGTAATAACTATAGGCTTGGGGATCTGCGGGTAAATGTCTAAGGTTCCTTTTGACTATCAGTTTCTTTTGTAAAACAAAAAATGGATGTGTCAGGAATTTTGCAGACAATGAAACTGGGGTGTATTATGAGCAATCGATGTGGTGAAACAAACTGATTTTGCTTTAACTTATTACCTATTTAAATACTATCTTCTTGGATTTGTTTTATTCACTTTAAGATCAACAGCTTTCCAGCATACTGAGGACAGTAACTACATATACTGTACAACAATCAGCAACCTACAGTGTCAAGTAAGGTCAATTTGAACCTAAAAACCCTAAAATTACATAAATGGCTCAAATGCTATTATGCTTACTCTTTAAGTTGGTTAATCTCCCCCTGAAGGACTTCTTTTTTAAGTTTCCATGCAATCTGCATTTGTGATATCTTCTCCTGACGGGATGTTAGGATTCCCTTGACCTGCTGGATCTTCAACTCCTGCTCCTCAGTTTCCTCAAGACAAGACCTCACAGCTCGATCACTCTTGGCAATGGCTGCCTTACATTCCCTGACATGCACAGCAAAATGAAAGAAAGAGGCACATTCATTAAATATTGTACGGTGTAAGTTATTCTTATCTAAAAGCCAACAATGCTCTTAAACCAAGGACCTCGCTTGGTATGCAAAAACAATGTTTTTATAATATAACAATTGTTTCATAAAACTATTTTAAAATGAACTAAGTACAGCATATACATACTTTGTGTTAGACACTTCTTGCTGTATATCTTGTAAAATTGGCATCAGCTCATTACTGATCAAATCCAATGCAGATTTGCTCACTTCCAACACTTTTTTTAAAGACACAAGACTCTCATTTCGCACAGCATTATCATTCCTGTAAGATGCGAGACGATTTTCCCTTTCCTCAATCTCTTGGCGCTCACTGGCTTGTATTACCTGACTGGCTAGGATCTCTAATCTCTCCTTTTTCTGTGTACAGGAAAATGTTAAATGAATTCTTACAACTTGAAAAGAAAATATTGTCAACATGAATTACCACAAACATAAATGAAAAGAGAGAAGTAATAATAGATGTTAATGACACTGAAAATGAAGAGCACAACTATAGTACACATTTGTAGATAACTTGAGTAACAACTACTGTATAGTACACATATGTAGATAACCTGAGAAACAAATATAGTACACATTTCTAGATAAACTGAGTAAGAAAATAAGTGGAGCAACAAACATGGTGATAAGAGTTCCACCTATTGAGAGATGTCTAATCCACCTTCCTACACCACTCCTTGTTATAACTAATGATTCATCTATTTATTGGTTTACCATCTTTGAACAAGCATAAGGACAGAGTTGCCAGTAACAAGTGAAAAAACAAGTTACAATATTTCTATTCAATGCATTTTCCATATCACAATATTTCTTAAAGTAGACTTTAACAGCTCGTGATTCCCAGCCATTAAGATTCCAACAGAAATATATGAAGACAATTTTGGTATCTCAATTATCTGCATTTGCATTATCCATGACTCAGCATTATCTGTATGAAACCATACAGCTCATAATATATATATATATATATATATATATATATATATATATATATATATATATATATATATATATATATATATATATATATATATATATATATATATATATATATATATATATATATATATATATATAGTTGAACCCCCATACTCGCGGGGATGCGTACCACACATCCCCGTGATTAGCTAAAACCCATGAATACTTAGAACCCTTCTAAAAACACTTAGAACTGCCTATTTTGATAGTTCAAACACACACAAAACAAACTAAAAATGCTTATACAGGTATTATCCTACTTACAATGGGGTTAGATTCCAAAACAAAAACCATCGTTTTTTGGAAAAAAACGTAAGAAATACCAAAACGTATCTGGAACATAGCCTAGCCTACACTAGGGTATTCGGTGCTATGTACCGCATACATATATGGTAGCCTAGCCTACACTATAAAATATAATCTTTACATACACAGTATAGTAATCATCAATATCAGCTAATTCTGGAGGTTCATGCAAAGTGACTTATGATAATTCAGTACAAAGAGAAATTGAATAACAAACAAGAATTAGCTTAGCCTACACTATGGTATATTGTTTACATACACGGTAGCGTGGCCTACATTATACTCTCCTCTATATTCACATATCGTATTATACAAACGTCAACATAACGAATATGCATCTTTTCCATGGATCTTTTAAAATATTATACCTTGATTCACTTTATCCAATAAAGGGATTTTGACAAAGGAAAAATCTATTTCTGGGGGAAGACCTGTGTCAACCGGTGAAATATCCACTTAGCACATATTTCTAGGTATAAGTATTGCTAAAAATACCAGAGAAAAAGCTAAACACAATGCCAGGGTTACGACCCCCAGTTCGAGCGCCATTTAATGGTGTCGGTATACACAAAGGGTGAGTGTTGCCACTGCCACAGGCCTCTGCCCTACAGAGATCTCCAATCTCAAAACCCCGAAAAGTGAGGAGCCGTCACACACCTCACCCTCCCCTCCCAGCCAGCCAACACCCCAGCCGCCATCTTGAAACATCCCAAGTTAGCAACCCCCCCAAGCTTGGTATGCCACTCGGGGGGGAAGGAAGAACAGGGATGGGTCACCGGGTGACACAGGTCTTCCCCAAGAAATGGATTTTTCCTTTGTCAAAATCCCTTTTCTGGGTTCGACCTGTGTCACCCGGTGAAATCATAACAGAGAAACAGTCATACAAAAGCTTGGTGGAGCCCTCTAAGAAATACTTTAATGGAGTTAAATAAAACTATAAGAAAATTACTGTGTTTTAATAACCCAAAGTAGTAATAATAAACATGATGAATAATATAGAGCACACAGACAAAATTTAGTAACACCAAGACACTTAAGGTTAACGAAAGGGAAACAATAACAATATGCAAAACGGTCAGGAGTCAGGCTGTGAAGCAGGCCTGACCTAAGATAGACGGCATGGCGAGTAAATGAGGCAGGCAGGCGAGAGAGGAATAAAGGACAGGATAAATTAAGGTTACATAAGCTATTCTAAGGCAGAAGGAACAATACTTCCTGCAGCCACTGTGGAAAATTTTAGAGCCTCTAGAGATTTAAGGTAGTGGCGTTTGAACACTGTTGGTGATTTCCAACCCGTAGATTTTTTAAGGTCATCAAAATTCATATTATGAAAATAATTAGTGGAGGTGGCCACTGCTCGGATATCATGTACCTTAGGTACTTTATCCGGGTTTGCTTGCTTTATAAAATATAGTATTTGTTGCCTGATGGCCTTTGAAGAAATGGTTCCTCCATTTTCCCTAACAAAAAGAGGGCCAGACATTCTATTAGAAGTTCTATTTAAATAAGCCTTTAAAGTGGTAACTGGACATAAGGACAGATCCTGTGGAAGGGGGATAACCTTCCAAGGGGACCATCTATTTTGTGGATCTTCATTCTTAGCTAAAAACTTGAGATCCGGAGATAACAGAACTTCTCCTGACGGGAGGAAATCAACATGGTTCGGTTCTCTAGAGAGAGCAGACAGTTCAGAAATTCTTGCACCTGAGGCTAGGCTAATTAAGAATAACGTTTTCCTTAACAGACTCGAATATGAACACCGTTCATTATCAGTGTCCGATGCTAATTTAAGTACATCATTTAAGAACCAGGAAACCGTGTGGGGACGGGTTGCTGGTCTAAGACGAGCGCATGCTTTAGGAATTGACGAAAAATATGAGTCTGTAAGGTTAACCCTTAAACGCCTACTGGATGTATCATACGTCGACTAAAATTGTCTGTTGGGTGCCAAGTGGACGTATTTTGCACGTCGACTACAAAAATTTCAACCTTCAGTCAACTTTGACTTCGACCGAAAATGGTCGAAAAACGCAATTGTAAGCTAAAACTTTTACATTCTAGTAATATTCAATCATGTACCTTCATTTTACAACAAGTTGGAAGTCTCTAGCACAATATTTCGATTTATGGTGAATTTTTGAAAAAACTTTTACTTACGCCCACAGTCAACTCGGCCGAAAAATTTCAGAAATTCTTTTCGTCATTTTTGTCGTAATTTTTGCACTGTTCTATATTAGCCGTTACATAAAGTTTTATATATGAAAATGTGTGCAATTTCATGTAAAATACAGCAAAATACAACCCATGGTTGTAGCTTTTATCACTTTGGAAATATTTTCATATAAACCATGATAACTGCCAAAATTTCAACCTTCGGTCAACTTTGACTCGACTGAAATGGTAAAAACGCAATTGTAAGCTAAAACTCTTACATTCTAGTAATATTCAATAATTTACCTTCATTTTGCAACCAATTGGAAGTCTAGGGCTACTTGAGCACAATATTTCGATTTATGGTGAATTTTGAAAAAACTTTTCTCCCTTACGTCCGCCAGAAATTCTTTCACACGTTGTCGTAATGTTTGCACCGTTTATATTAGTCGTTACATAAAGTTTTATATATGGAAATGTGCGCAATTTCATGTAGAATACAACAGAAAATAACTCATGGTTGTAGCTTTGATCAGTTTTGAAATATTTTCATATAAATCACGATAATGCCAAAATTTCAACCTTCGGTCAACTTTAACTCGACCCGAAATGGTAAAAAACGCAATTATAAGCTAAAACTCTTACATTCTAGTAATATTCAATCATGTACCTTCATTTTGCAACAAACTGGAAGTCTCTAGCACAATATTTCGATTTATGGTGAATTTCTGAAAAGAAAACTTTTCATTACGTCTGCTGCGTGGTAACTGATCGAACATCTCAGAAATTCTTTCACCACGTTGTCGTAATGTTTGCATCGTTTACATTAGTCGTTACATAAACTTTTATGTATGAAAATGTGCGCAATTTCATGTAGAATACAACAGAAAATAGCTCATGGTTGTAGCTTTTATCAGTTTTGAAATATTTTCACATAAATCACGATAACTGCCAAAATTTCAACCTTCGGTCAACTTTAACTCGACCAAAATGGTAAAAAAATGCAATTGTAAGCCAAAACTCTTACATTCTAGTAATATTCAATTGTTTACCTTAATTTTGCAATAAATTGGAAGTCTCTAGCACAATATTTCGATTTATGGTGAATTTTTGAAAAAAACATTTTCTTTACGTCTGCGTGGTAACTCGGCCGAACATCTCAGAAATTCTTTCGTCATGTTGTCGTAATATTTTCACCGTTTTATATTAGTCGTTACATAAAGTTTTATATATGAAAATGTGCGCAATTTCATGTACAATACAACAGAAAATAACTCATGATTGTAGCTTTTATCAGTTTTGAAATATTTTCATATAAATCACGATAAATAGAAAAATTCAACTTTTGGTCAACTTTAACTCGACCGAAATGGTCGAAAACTGCAACTGTAAGCTAAAACACTTACAGTCTAGTAATATTCAATCAATTAGCTTCATTTTTTCAACAAACGGGAAGTCTAGCACAATATTTCGATTTATGGTGAATATTTGAAAAACTTTTTTACGTCCGCATTACGAATTCATGCATCATTTTGTGATAATATTTTCTCTGTGTTGCTTTGATCGTTTTACAATTTGTTATATACCAAAATCATCGCAATTTAGTGTACAATACAAAGAAAAACAAAATAACCGGTTAGCTTTAACCATTTTGCTCACAGCGATTTGTATAAAATTATTTATGAAAAATTTTTTGCGCTGTCATATATTTCAATATTTATATATGATAATATTTTTTCATTTCTGATGGTTGCATACTAAACTTCAGGCAATGACAAAAAGGAGCCAAAATGAACTCTTAATCTTAAAAACTAAGCGTGCTGTGATTTTTTAAAAACCTTTTTTTTTCCGCCAGCGCTAACTCACCAAATGCCGCCGGCATACGGGAGACGTTTTTGTAAATAGAGGCTTGGCGTTTAAGGGTTATTATTGAAGCCATGTAAAAATATTTTTCTTAAAGCCGATTTTGCTGTAGTAATAGTGCTAGAGGCCAGTCCTTTCTCAAATAATGACCTGAAGAATGAGGGTGCAAGGTTCGTGGTCATTTCTTGAGCTTCAGATTCTCTCAGGAATAATGCTAACTTTTTAACTGCTGAGTCATATTGTCTGAGGGTAGATTCCTTTTTGTCTGATTCTATGAACAGTGTGTTAATAGGATCAATGTTAGCATCTTTCTGAGCTGCAAATTTCATGAAGTCCATAAAGCTAGGGCATTCAGAATTCTTGAGGAAGCTGACACAGTCCGAGTTTGTAGTATTTGCGTCAACTTTGGCCTGGGGATTTGTATGCACCGGAGTTTCAACTCTAGAAGAAGAGGAAACCAATTGCTCTTCGGCCAGTTGGGTGCCACAAGTGCTACTTGACCTTTGAATGATCTGAGCTTGTGTAAAACTTTCATCAATAGGTTTATTGGTGGAAACAGATAGATCCTTTGCCACCTGTTCCAGTCTATTGACATCGCATCTGTGGAGTGAGCTAGAGGGTCTAGATTGGGAGCAACGTAACATGGAAGTTTGTGGTTGCTCTCTGTGGCAAACAGGTCCACCTGGAGACCTGGAACCTGACGACAAACCCATTCGAAAGATGCTTTGTCCAGTGACCATTCCGACTCCAGCGGAGTTGTCCTGGACAGTGAATCTGCAATGACATTCCGGACACCTGCCAGATGGGTAGCTGACAGATGCCAAAGGTGTTTCCTTGCCAGGGAAAAAATTGCTATCATTACTTGATTGATCCGGCTCGACTTGGAGCCCCCTCTGTTTATGCAATGCACAACTACTGCACTGTCCAGTACCAGTCTGATATGAATCTGTCTGGTTGGACGCAGTTTCTTCAGAGTTAGAAATACTGCCATTGCTTCCAGAATGTTGATATGGAACTGGCGGAACATAGTGGACCACGTTCCTTGAACTTTCTTGTGTTGGGAATATCCTCCCCACCCGCTCAGGGAAGCATCCGCGTAGGTTACCGCCGTTGCCTCCGTAATGGTAATGGAATGCAGGGAGCGACTCAACCTGCACCTAGCTTCAAATTCTGCCTTCAAAAGAGCCTCCGGAATCTTGGGAAGCTGTTCACTAAAAAGAGATGAGGCGCACTCGGGGTCAAGTTTGCCCACCGTGAACGTGGCCGGAGCTCCCAACCAAAATTCTGAATCTCCGGGGAAGACAAGAGAGGTGGGATCTGTTTCCCGGAGTTGAAGTAGCGGCTTACCCTCGATTCCCGCCTGACTAGTCAGCACTGCTATCTTAGTCGTGCAGGGGGTAGGGATGGAGTCACCTACCGAGAACATAGTGAAAGTCCCCTTAAAGGGGGTAAGCTTAGTGTTTTCACACTCCCACTCAGTGAGAGCGCGCATCAAGGTGGATTGGGCTTGGTCCCTAGGGAAGATGACTGTCTCCTTCGGGACCTTGTCTGATCTGATCCAGGCTTCCTCCGTAAGCCTGGCGTAGCCTGGGTAGGAAGGCACCAGGTCGGGTGGAAAGAACTCCAGTTCTTCCAACAGACGAGTTCCCAAGCCCTCGATGGTCAGGGTGTCTTCGTGCCGAGGAGCGTGAAGGGCCAGGCGCCACAGGTTTCCCTTATCAAAGGGGGCAGACTGGAGGCATCCGAACAGCGTGGTTTGTGCTGCTACTCCGAGCGCATAAACCCGGAGAGCAAGCTTTCCTGGGTCTGCATCCTCTCTGCTAAAGATTTCACCGACTCACCAGAGGTCTGCAAGCTTGAAACGAGCTGGGAGGAAAGGTCATTAATCCTGGCTTCGACCTTCTTATCCAACTTCTGCATTAGAAGTTCCGCGAAGGCCTCAGGGTCAAAGTTAGGCTGAGGGGGACTAGCCTTAGAAGACCTGGATCTCGACCCCTTGGGCAGGGGAGTAGCCTTGCTAGTGGACGCCACTGTGTTAAGAGCCAGTGATGACCTTGAGGGAGCTGACGGATTAGACCTTTGAGGCCTAGAGGACTTACGTAAATCCTTCTTTTTCAAGGTTTTCACCTTGGGGACAGTAGACCTCGACCTGTCCTCAAGGAAATCTGTCTTAGGAAAACCTTGGAAAGAGGAAGAAGAGGAAGAAGGAGAACCATAAAGGGGACTAGCTACACTCTCTGCCCCTGCCTCACTTACCACCCTACCTTCTACCTGGTGGTCCGGATCGACGCTCATGGCTTCGAGGTGGATATTGATGGCTGCCACCTCTTCCGCCACGTCTTCGCACAGGTTGTCTTCTTGGGAGGGTTGCGTCTCCTCCCGGATCCATTCGATTAAGGGGGCGACTACTTCCGCCGGCACTGCAGCTGAGATCCGGGCTCCAGGGTAGAGGAGATTACAAATCTCCTCTGACAGTACGTAAGGCTTCCCCGACGCAACGTTCCTCCCAAACTCGCCGACCCAGATTCTTCAGGGTTGACAGCGAAGAGTTGCGGGTAACACGGTCAGACTGCAAGAAAAGAAATGATTTACTGAAAAATTCTCCAATCGCCGTATATATCAATATAAGCATTAAAGTCAAAGGAGACTAAAGGTTAGCGGTCTTTAAAGCTTACCGACTCATCGATCACTCGCTCGTACAGAGCGTAACAGACCTCACAGCCATCCAGGTGCCAGACAACCAGGTCCCCAACGCGAACCGAGCAGCCGGAGTGTGAGCGGCACACCTCATGGCCACAGGGTTGTTGGAGAACCGCTGTGCACCCAGGCTCCTGACAGCGTACCATCTGTAAGTGGAAAGATGATACATGAGTATCGCGAGTTAAGGCCCGCCGGAGTAAGTCCGGCGGAGATAGGATACCTTAACCTATTAATGGGTGATGGAACATGCTTACTGTCAGGCAAAATCTCGCCGGAATTAAATCTGGCAGCATAAAGATAATATACGATACATGAGTAACATAAAGTTAAGGGCCGCCGGAGTAGGTCCGGCGGTAACAGGATACCTTAACCTAGGAACATGCATTCAAATAATTAAACACCATGAAAGAATCCGGTAGCGGACATAGATATAAGTTATGCTACGGAATGGTCAACTAATTAAGTAAACAAGAGTACTCTTAAGAAACACTGGTGTTATGATACTCCGCCTGATTGTCACGGAAATCTCGTTATCTCACACCTATGGTAGCGGCGGAAGAGGCGGAGAGGAGTCTTCACATCTGGCTCAACTCTCAACGCGTGGGGCGGCAACCAGGTAGTGGAAAGCGCCGACCAACCGAAAACCATACCCACCGGAGTGGTAACGTGTACTATAACAACGAGAGATCTGACTAACCCGGCGGAGAATGAACATAGCGAAAGTCAAGATGGCATCCCTGGGACTGTGTTCGATGCTCCAGCTAACACTGAGGGAAGCGAACAAACGAAACACCTGCCGACAATGGGAAAAGATAGCAGAATGGTGGAAACCGAAAAGCAGAGGCCAGAAGGGTGGGTAACACCCTCTCGAAGCCGACAGAAACTCCCCACAGGGTGCCGATCATAAGTGATCAGCGTCCCTCGCGTAGGGAGATGTCTAGGTCACACGCCAAATGCTAATTGATAGGTAAGGAAGGACTAGGCTACATGCATGAAAAGATCTGTGCAACCTTAGATCCCAGACCAACTTCCAAAACCAAAACTTTTTTGACTTGGACAGGAAGGCCAGAATAGGAGCAACAGGAGGGGGGGGGAAACCACGCAATGTCTGGCCACACCCTCCAACACTGAAAGTCTGGTCAGGTGGGAGGCTATAAATTGAGGGAACCCTTCGCTATTCTAACCTCACCTTCCAAAAACCTCGCAGCCTGGTCAGGTGGGCTAAAACAGGGGGGGGAAGGGCCTCACTAGCCTAACCTCACCTTCCGAAAACGTGACAGCACGGTCAGGTGGCCCAAGAGAGAATGAGGAACTCCCTCAACAACCTAACATCTCCCTCCAAAGCCTCAAAACAACTTGGACATGAGAGCCAGGAAGCATGAGCATCGTGAAAGGAGCCTATCCAGACTAGCCTAACTCTCCGAAACCGATTACGGAATGGTCGAGTAGGCTAGGCTAGAAAATACCTAAACGAATAAAACTATCTGACTTCAAGTACTAAAATAACAAGTTAACCAGATGATGTGTAAAATATAAAAACATATATGCACAGAAAATATTTATGAATACGTAAAAGACTCAGCTGCAGAGAAGGCCAGACAACCCGCAGTATATGGGGAGCGGGGATACCAATATGGCCGACCCTGACGCTGAATCACAATTAAAATTAATCCAAAGATTTACATGTCATCCATCACCGTACACATCAGAAAAGGTCATGAGCATAACAGTACCATCATGGAGAATGTACCTGCTCACTGGCAGAGGAAGGGGACCAGGGAAAAAGAGAATTTATGATCAGAAAGGAGGGAGGGGGAAAAAACCTCTGTCTCTAGCCTAGATCAATCATGATACGGGCTCCCAACCCCTTACCAGCGAAAAGGTGATTCATATAATAAAATTCCAAATGAAAGGAGTATATATATATAATTATATAGAAAAAACTAGCAGTAACTTTCTGCTAAAACCATGCGAAGACTGAGGGTCCAGCATGGCCGAGGCAGACATAGCCTCCGATCGGCGTAGTGTTATTTACCTGGTAAACAATAAATTAAAGGTCAAATAAGATGCCTCTATAAGAAAAAAAAAAGCCAAAAGGAGATGGTACTCAACTTAGGTGATGCAAATTCTGGAAGGGATGACATGATGTAAGATCGAAAATCACGAAAAAATAGCACCAAGAAAAAACACGGTGATGTGCTGAAAGCGTGCTAAGTTGGAATGTTTCAAGATGGCGGCTGGGGTGTTGGCTGGCTGGGAGGGGAGGGTGAGGTGTGTGACGGCTCCTCACTTTTCGGGGTTTTGAGATTGGAGATCTCTGTAGGGCAGAGGCCTGTGGCAGTGGCAACACTCACCCTTTGTGTATACCGACACCATTAAATGGCGCTCGAACTGGGGGTCGTAACCCTGGCATTGTGTTTAGCTTTTTCTCTGGTATTTTTAGCAATACTTATACCTAGAAATATGTGCTAAATGGATATTTCACCGGGTGACACAGGTCGAACCCAGAAATATTGTATATATTCTTATATTGCTTTTGTACTATAAAATGCAATCATAGCAGTCAATGCTTTGGTTTGGAAATGTTTATGTGGCGTTTATTTTGCTACATTTAACTCAGTTCTGAGCGCTTTTCTTGCTTCTAGTTAGCGTAAATGTATCTCTAGATACTTTATTTATATGGGGCAAGGTTATTTTTCGTTATACGAAGTGTTTTTAAGTCGAAATATAGCTAAAATACGTCTCGTTGTGAAATTAATTCATCTATTATTTTCCTTAGTAGATGACGAATTTACAATGGCCGTTTGGGGGCTTTTGTTTTGTGTAAAACAAATTCAAGTTTCCGTTCGTTATTTTCACTTGATTTCATCATAATACAAGCTTTACATATTTATCGTTTATCACTGTAAAAATAACAGCAATGTGTTCTTTCATGCACAGTAGTTTTGATTAAAATACTTTCTCTCCCATTTTAATTACGTTCGAGGTTAATCCATGTTGCTGATGCATGATAATTTACAGTACAGTCATCTTCTCAGCTTCAGCTACAACTTGCAGCTTAAAGTTAGCAGTATATTTCCTTGCCGATCATTTATCCATACTGAATAAGTGTATAATGTAAAAATATATCAGTCCTATTCTACTTAACATCAATTTATTGCAAACGTACGGTAATTGTTTATTACCGTTTATGGTTGAAATACCAGGTAAAAGGCTTTGTTATCCGATTCGGTTATAAGCAAAACAACAGTTTCTTGGTCGGCTGTTTATGGCTACACGCATTTACGCACAAGTTATAACGTTACTAACAATACTTTTATCATTCTCTTCTATGTTTTTAACTAGAAGATGGGGTAAAGAGATGGAGGAAAAGTTGTCTATTGTAATTTGGTCTCTCTCACTGCCTGATAACGCTGCTGCCTGCACCCGTGCGAAATTTAAAAATATTTTACAAGTAATATATGCTGTACCGGTATTAACTGCTTACCCGATTGCAAAATCGAATTATCTAAGGTGAATTATTGCAACTCGAGTATTACCTGAGTATTTTAATAGTTTTATCACAAAAAGTGCATTTAGTCATGAAAATGAGATGAAAATACAGTATTTAGTAAGCATTTCTCAGTGAAAAAATGCCGCGAATTGGTGAATTTCCCACAAATAATTGGTAGATACGTTCCAAAGAGAAATCCGTGAATACGTGAGTCCACGAATTATGAGAACGCGATTCCAGGGGGTTTACTATATAAAGGATTTTGACAAAGGAAAAATCTATTTCTGGAGAGGGGCCCGTGTCACCCGGTGAAATAGTCCATTCAGCACTTATTTCTAGGTAATTCCGTTGCTAGATACCAGAGAAAGCTAAATGAAATGCTGGAGTTACTACCCCCAGAGCGAGCTCCACTAGATGGAGTCGTGTATGGAAAAGGGTGAACTACAAAAACACGGAACCTTATCCTATAGAGATTCCCAATGTCAAAAGTCCCAACGAGAGAGGTGCCGATACAAGCCCATGCACTACTCATGGACTGTATACAAGGCAACACTAGCCTCGATTCCATGTTAGCACCCACCTCACTAGAATGAAGTTTATCAAGGGAGGGAGAGAATGAAAAACAGGGGTGGGTCACATTTTTTTTCGGGCCCCTCTCAGAAATAGATTTTTCCTTTGTCAAAATCCTTTTTCTGGATCGGGTCCCGTGTCACCCGGTGAAATAGTAACAGAGAAATAAACATCATTCTTATGCTATTAAAGACTTAAATAGAAAAGTTGAAAACTAGGAGAATTCTACCCTGAACATAAGTAAGGTCCTCTGAGTTCATGTAATGAAAATAATGTAAGTGGTCACCGTCTAAGATCATGAGCTTAGAATAGCACCTGAATAGGCTTGTATTAAGAAAATACTTCCTGCCTAATAGCAGACCCAATGACAGTGCCCCCTTTTTTTAAGGAGAGGACCTGACAAAATTAGTGAGGTCCTGTCTAAAAAGCCTGCAAGGAGAAAACTGGACACAGAAACAGACCTTGTAAAAGGGGAGTACTTTCCAGGGTGACCAATGAAAATGAGGACCTTCAATTGTAGATAGAAAGTTAGGTGAGAATTCACAACACTACTTCCTGATGAGGGGAAACCAAACTGATTGGTTCCGCCAGACAAACCAAACTGATTGGTTCCGCAGACAGGGCAGATAGTACATGAAAACTAACACTAGAAGCTAAGCTGATTAAAAATTTTTGGGACTTCCTTAACAAGGAAAGATAAGAACAAGATGATTGTTGGTTACCAAGCTAACTCCGATACATTACTCAAAGACCAGGAAACCGAATGTGGTTTTGAGTACTGTTCTTAGAATTTTGAACACAGACCTTAGGGATGAAGGTTAAGGGCCTGTGAGTCTGGTTCCAACAAAACACTTTCCTCGAGGCCAATGCGGCCGCATCAGTACTGTAGCTTTATTTTGCTATGTGAAGAGTGCTAGTTACTTAACTGCAGAACCATACTGCAGTAGAGTAGGATCCCTTAACTGATTTCAGGAAAACAGTAATAACAGGACAAATATCAGTTTCCTCCTAAACTGTAAGATTCACAAAGACCACAAAGCCAGGACATCAGAGTTTGAGGGGGCTGACGAGGCTGAGTTTATACCAGACGGGACAGCTTGATAGTTTGTGGCTGAATTGGGTTGCAAACAGACCTACTTCCAGGCCCAGGAAAAGGTCACAAGACTACCTGAATGACGCTCCGCCTAAGGACTATTCCGACACCAGGGGAGGCCCTGGATAAGGAAAAAGCAGTGACCTTTTGGACCCCTACGAGAAGGGTGGTAGACAGAGGCACCTGTACCTGTTGGTTATGGAGAAGAATGAACCATAACCTGAACAGGCTTGGAATTCGAGTCCAAAACCACTTGTTTACGCAGCGCACTATTGCTGTTTTGTTCAGAACCAGCCTAAAAGGAAACCTCTTGGGGGAAGAAGTTTCCAAGGACAGGAAGACTGTCACCGCCTCCAAAGCGTTGATATGGAACTGCCGGAACGTGACCGACTAAGTACCATGTACTTCATTGGGCCAAAAATATCCACCTCACCCGCCCAGAGAGGTGACGGTGGAATACTGAGGCCGGAGGGGAAAGCTGGAGAGGAACTGACTTTGTTAAGCACTTGACAGTTGTGCAAGGCCGGAGGCCACTATTCAAGCAGGAGGAATCAAGGAGACACGTCCCCCTCCACCATACCCCGATCATAAACTCCAGCTTTGACTTCAGAAGGAGAACCGTCACTGAAGCAAACTGGAGAAAACCCAGGACTTTTTCTTGGGCACGGGGAGAGGTATGGTTGAGATGATGAAATGATAAGATGCCCTTGCTATCTCTTTCCACTTCCACTGGATTCATAACTACGGAAGGCTACCCTCCTGAATCAGGTGGGATTCCTTCCTGGTTACTTAGAAGCCCAAAGACTCTAGAAACCGATTATAATGACCGGCGCCCTCAGGCAATTCCCAACGCTGGGTGCCCAAATGAGCCAGGCAACTAGATATGCAGCTAGCATAGCCTACTAATACCGGAGCTGTTGAACTACGGTATTGTTCAAACTGGCAAAGACTCTGGAGCCGCATTGAGGAGGGCATGAACCTGAAGGGGTCACGCTTACTGCTCCCGAGTCTGAATCCCAAGAAGGGATAGGACCTTTCTGCAACCAAGATGTGAAAGGAAGCGTCGGAAAGGTCTATAGAGGTGGTTACGGCTCCACGGCGCAGTAGGATCCGAACCCACAAGACTGTAAGCAACCGAGACTTGCCGCATGAATAAGGAAAACAAACGGGACACGCCGGAAAAATTTTCCAGTGGAAGGGAACTTCCTTGGCAGACTGAAAAAGCCTGACAGGCCATTCGCAAAGACACCCAGAACTCTGGCCGGAGGCTGATTGAACCTGATTGGGGGGGACAACAGTCCAGCTCCACCCCAGGCCCTGATAACTATACTCTGGGCCCAGGAACTGAAGTTCCAGTGGCCCCTGAAAATGGTACAGCCTCCCACCCATATGAGAAATACTCACAGGGGGAGGCTTGATTGCCTCCCCGTGAAGCGAATGCCTTCCCAATTTCTCGGAGAGGAGTAGGATGCATCCCTGCTCCTATGATAACCCCCGAGGGTCAGAGCCTCTGGCCAAATGTCTAGTGAAAATTCTTTCCTTAGGTTTTCGTATGAAGCAAAGAAAACTCCGACGGGCACGTGGGGAGGCAGACACACGGGGCGTTACAAGGGGCTGATGTGTTGGCTGAACCCGCACACATCGAGGTGGAGGCTGGGAGTGAGAGCTGACGGCTGTCTAGGGCAGAGACCTGAAGAACCTGCACCACCGCCTGAGCAGGGGGCTCTTGAACTACATGAACTTCTTGCCGGACTTGGGACAGGTCTCGGCAAGATCAGACCGTTTCTGCTCGTAGGGTAGACACCCATGAGAGCGGAGGCTCTGGGTAACAATAGTAGCCCCAGACGGGCCGTAACAACGCCCACCTGGGGAAAAGATTAATTCTCCAGGTAAAACTGTTCATAAGATTTTTCAGCTCAAGTCGGAACTGGCAAGCCTGACTTACACCTGTTTCAGCTTCCCGGTTGACTCGGAAGCTTAGGAGCTGTATGCTGAAAAAATTAGAAGCGTAGTCCGGGGTTAGAAGATTCACTGTGAATGTATCTGTGATATCTGTCTCCCAGAAATGCCTCAGCGATACATTTTCAAAACAAGCCTGTTGATAAGAGGGGCTACATTCGGAGCACAAGGGGTAAGAAACAGGGCTCTCAAAGAGAGCACGGTAAGACCCCACAGCTCGTGGCGTGAACTTGGAATTCTCCGCCTGCCACTCCGTTAGAGTCCTCAGGAGACGATGTGTCCAGCCCCCGAGCTGAGGGCTCACTTATGGATCCTGCCAGACAGATGCCATGCTCGTTCTGACAGTCTGGTAAAACCCGGATAAGAGGATACCAGACCGGAAGGGAAGAAATGCCCTTCCACCAACCTCCGTGTGCCCACACCCCCGACAGGAGGGTGCCTTCATGCTGGGAAGCATAAAGGGAAGGCACCAAGATTCCCAGACTGGAGGGGAAAAGAGGTGGAGATGTCCGAACGATAGAATTCGGAACGGAGCAGGACTTAACAGGTGATCCATTGACAATGAGTCTTGAGATTAATCTCTTGGGATTTAAGCTCCTGGGAAAGGGAAGGCATGGACCATGACGTAGATAGTTAGTTTAATAGGTTGACAATGACTCTCATAACGAGCTCCTTATAAGGAGACCCGTAAAAGAGTTTTCAACAAAGGAAGGAGGGGTAACCGCCTTGCTTTGCTTGGGCCGTGTCCCTTTCAGAAGACCGAGGCCAAACTCGTTGAGATGGCACCGGATTAGAGATCCGAGACGTCCTTGAGGAAGCCCATGGTCTTCTTGGTTTAAAAAAGGGTGGTCTTTTTTTTTTTTTTTTTTTTTTTTTTTACTGACTTCACCTTAGGGACGGTAGACCAGGAACCGTCGAAAGGGATGAGAAGGTAACGAATCCCCTAAGGGAAAAGTTTGCCTCACCTAATTCCGAGCTAAGCGGGAAAGGTTTGTCTCAATTATTCCCGCACCTACTTATCGCTCCGGGACGATGTTCACAGGTCCGAGAACGAGACAGAAGGCATAACGTCTTCAGAAAACTCTCCGTAAACAATTAACTTGAAGCGAAGAGTTA
Source organism: Macrobrachium rosenbergii (assembly GCF_040412425.1). Taxonomy (NCBI): domain Eukaryota; kingdom Metazoa; phylum Arthropoda; class Malacostraca; order Decapoda; family Palaemonidae; genus Macrobrachium; species Macrobrachium rosenbergii. The sequence goes on from NC_089794.1 coordinate 1,066,123, forward strand.
CGAGACTTCTGCGGCCGGCCTCCAGGAGGGGGAAAATTAGGACCCCAGACACCGGAGGAACAACTATCAATAAGTTATATAAGACGGAGTTTGGCAAAGGAAAAACCGATAGGTGTATATGAAACCTACCAATTTACCGAGAATCTCGCCGAAACGGAGTTTGGCGGAGGGAAATCGATAATTCAGCGAATATGAAACCTACCAATCCACCGAGAATCTCGCCGGACAGAGCCCAAACACCGAAAGATTAACTATTAATAAGCCACAAGAGGGGAGAACCGATAGGTTTATATGAAACCTACCGAATTAACGAGAATCCCGCCCGAGACGGAGTTTACCTGGAAGAGCGACTATTAATAAGCCCCATGAGGCGGAGCTTGACGGAGGTAAAACCAACAGGTATATATGAAACCTACGGATTCATCAGGTAGCCTGCTCGGGAGAGCATAGCGTACAACGCAATCTGCCGGGTGCCAAACGACTAATAATAAGCCAAAGGAGGCGGCGTTTGGCGCGATAAAACCGACTGGTGTAAATAAAACCTCAGGCTTCATCAAGTAGCCTGCTCGGAGAGAGCATAGTGTACTTTACAACCTTCCGAGTCAAGAATAAGTCACATGAGGCGGAGTTTGGTGGAGATGAAACCGACAGGTATATATAAAAACCTACGGGTTCATCAAGAAGCCTGCTTGAGGAGAGCATAGCGTACTTCATAACCTTCCGTGCCAAACTATAAATCCAAAACAGACTGCGACATTTGAATGGGAGCTATAGACTCCGTGACCGCTGGTTTGTTGTAGGATAGCGGAGCATTCCTGCACTTGACAAAACCAGCCGAAAACGTATGAGAAAAGGGGGCATGCTGTAACGGATGCGGAGCAGAGTACCCCTGTAGCAGCCATAGCCTAGTCAGACCAGGAAAACCCCAAGAAAACCGGAGAGAAAACCGGGCTAACAGGACAAAACTCATAGACATAAAAACAGAGTCAACGGAACATTCCCCCCCGATCATGTTTGAACAAAATGTGGCAAGGTTATGAACTGTTGTGAAGTGGGCACTTTTCAGCCAAGAGAGGAAAACCCACGGAGGAGGATATCCTGAACGTCTCGTGATAGCGGTGGGGAATAAACGCTCGACCGCTAAACACTAAAACCGCCCCGTGGCAGTAAGCAAGGAGAGCGCCCAACAAGATAACTTTCACCGAACAGATAGTAGCAAAAAGGAGGGGGAATGCCAGTAAATAAAGCAGGAGACAGTTAGGTGGAGAACATGCCAACTGGCCTCAATGAGATCCCAACAGTGAGGTGCCATGTAGGAAGCACCACGAAGTTCAATAGTCGGCGTAAAAGGAAGGGGGAAGGATAGGCCAGGAGGTTGGTAACCCAAAGCAGCGACCAGGGTGGGACAGCACTCCCGGGCGCCCAGAGATTCTCATAGATCCCCTTTCTATGTAAGCTGTGTTGCACGACAAGAGCGAGAGAAAAAGAGAGGAAGGGCAAAAACCTCTACGGCCAGGAGAGCAATGAAAGATAAAAGGAGTGTGAACAGGAGTGGGGAGAGCACTCCTGGTCACCTCCCAAGGTCCAGGTGGGTGCCAACTCAGACACACCGAAGGACAATCAATCAATGCAGAGGGAGGGGATTTAGGCTACGACATAAAATAGGGATAATTGCTCTCAAGCCTTGAAAGTTAACAAACTTTGAAAACAAACCAAGGGAGAGAGAGAGCAAAGGATAAAAGGGAGAGAAGGGGACTCTCAAAACCACAAAATAACATATATATAGTCGGAAAAGAAGTGTGAACAGGAGTGGGAGAGCACTCCCGGTCACCATTGGTAAGCAACCCAAAGAAGGATTGAACTAGGATCTTCCTGCTCGCAGGTAAACCCTCGCTATTCCAGCTTAACTTATTAGGAACATTAGCCTAAGTGAAAAGCCGAAACAGGAGAGGGTGGACGTAGGCAATATATCAAGTCAAAACCAAACAAAGGGAAGCACCAGACATAAAACACACATGTACAGAACGAGATCACCGACATGAAACTCATACGTACAGATCGAGATCATCCCCTCATTAACTGTAATTTTTTCCCAAGGGAAAAGTGTGTACTGCCAACCCTAGGCTAACCTAACTGAGGCGATGTAAAGGAAGGAAGCCTAGGAGAGGGGTGTTTGCTAACCAATAACTCAAAAAAAATCATAATAAAACAAAAATTGTCTATAAGGTACATGTAGGAGGATAGGCAGGCCCAACACAACATGGACGTGAAGGGACATGACCGACCTCCAGTTAAATGAAAGTATCCCAAAATTAACAAAATTCAAAAGCATCCAAGCACAAGGTCAAAAATTAAATGTAACAATGAAAATCATGTTCCCATACACTTAGAGAAGTGAGTCTAAAACAAGGCAAAATAAAGCCAAAATAAGAAGCGAATAGGCCTCGAGGAAAGTAGCCTAAACAGCAAGACAGCACTTGACCAGGAAGGGAACACAAAATTCACAAAATTATAAAAACACAGTAAAAATCAGTAACAGTACCAATGAAAATAAGATCCCCAAAGGCTAAGAGAAGTGGAGTGACAAAAATAAAGCATAATGAGGCCATGATAATAAGTGAATGGGCTCAAAAATTTTTAATCAGCCTAAACGCTCAACAACACTTCTGTAATGAAGCCACGATAAAAGCGAATGGGCCGGGGGGGTAGCTCAGGCCCTAAACGCTAAACATCACTCCCCTAATGAAGTCATGATAAAAGGCGAATGGGCTTGAGTGGGTAGCTCGTAGCCTAAACGCTAAACATCACTTCCTGTGTAAAAATCACTCTCGTAATGAAGCCATGATAAAAAGCGAATGGGCCTGAGGGGGTAGCTCGTAGCCTAAAAAAAAAACAGCACTTCTTAGTAGTAAATGGGTACAGAACAAACAAAAATTAATCAAACCCACTAAAGTTAGGGATCATTAAAGGTAAAATATCCCAAATAAAAAGGGATACAAATAAAAAACACAAAACAAACATGCCGACCCAAGACCAAGAGAGGTCAAGAGACGACGTGAGAGGAGATCGAGACGGGCGTATAAATCCCTTTAATTATTAAACTAAAGGAAAATAAGAAGCCTCAATCGCCTAAAAAACAACAAAACACTGGTACTCAAGTAATTGAAGAAGAACCTTGCGAGGATGCCATAAAAAATCCAAAATAGAGCACAAAATAAGGATCACAACGAAACTTCACGTGTGAGGTAAAAAACTTGCTAAAATGGAATGCGGCTAGTGTTGCCTTGTATACAGTCCGCGAGTAGTGCATGGGCTTGTATCGGCACCTCTCTCGTTGGGACTTTTGACATTGGGAATCTCTATAGGATAAGGTTCCGTGTTTTTGTAGTTCACCCTTTTCCATACACGACTCCATCTAGTGGAGCTCGCTCTGGGGGTAGTAACTCCAGCATTTCATTTAGCTTTCTCTGGTATCTAGCAACGGAATTACCTAGAAATAAGTGCTGAATGGACTATTTCACCGGGTGACACGGGACCCCGATCCAGAAATATATATATATATATATATATATATATATATATATATATATATATATATATATATATATATATATATATATATATATATATATATATATTATTGTGCAGGCTGTATGGTTTCATGCAGATAATGCTGAGTCATGGATAATGCAAATGCAAATAACTGACATACTAAAATATACACAGGCAGTCCCCGGTTATCCGCGGGCTCAGTTATCGGCAATCCGGTTTTACGGCACTTGTCTAGCACCGAAAATCGCCCATTTCTGCTTACTGACACCAATAATTTCATATTGGCACTGATACGTACCTAACAGAGGCGCCGATAACCAAAAATCGCCGATTATTGGTTATTGTCACTCCGTCAGAACAGATTGATTGATTGATTATGAAATTTAGGTCTTGAAGACCAAGCGCTGGAATCAATCAGGATTATTCAGCGCCATGATGAAGATGAAATATATAAGTTAATGATATTACTGATAATGAATAAGTGAATGATGACATGCTAGTAAAATTCAGTGTTAAAATATGAACGTAAAAAATTAAGAATGATATTGGATAGAACCAGCAAAAAATAAATATATATTAAACTTTTATATTCAAAATATATACTTAGTATATAAAATAAATATGACTAAAATCTTTATTAAATGTACTAAGATCATATCTCATTAAAATAATCAGATTCTTTCAGATAACCCATAAGGTTATCTACCTCAATGTGATCATTTAAAATTACTAAAATAGTCTTCCCAGTTAGTAAGTACTTTGACCTAAGGTGATTAAATTTAGGACAGTGCACCAGCATGTGCTTAACGGATAGCTGACCACCAAAGTAAGCACAAACTGGGGCACTGGTTCCCTCTAAAATATAGCTATGAGTGAAGCACCCCCACTGATAACCAGGGCCTGCCTGTATATATTTCTGGGCTCGACCTGTCACCCAGTGAAATGGTTCCAATAGCACATATTTCTAGATATAAATATTGCTAAATATACCAGAGAAAAAGCTATCCATTATGCCAGGGTTACTACCCCTGGATCGATCACCACAATGGTGTCGGTATGCACTAAGGGGTGAGTGGTAGCCACTATCACAGGTGCTTTGCCCAACAGATCTCTCCGTTCTCAAAGCCCCCAACATGGGAGAGCCGTTCTACCTACTACCTTCCGCTCGCTGCCACCTACCACTCGCATCCGCCATCTTCATTCCAAAATTTAGCACAACACGTGAACCCCGTGTCTTTTTCTTTACGTGATTTCATTCTAACTGCGGCTTTAATCATGTCATCCCGTGAGGATGAACATATATATATATATATATATATATATACATATATATATATATATATATATATATATATATATATATATATATATATATATATATATATATATATATATATAATATATATATACATACATATGTTGTGGTGTAGAATAGATAGGGAAATTAAATAGAAAAAGAAAGAGAAAGAGAGAGAGAGAGAGAGAGAGAAGAAAGAAAAAAGTTAGGAGAGAGAAGGAGAGAGAAATAAGAGTAAAGAGAGAGGCAAAGAACACAGTGATAACGGCCAAATGCTGTTGTGTCGTGTTATCAATACGCGAGATGTTTACATTGCAGTATATCGTGTTTAAGCCATAAAAACAGTCGTAAAAATGGGAAATAATGGCCTCGTGATTGAAGCCAAGCAAAACATGAGTCAGCACAGTCTAAATGCTTGCAACAGCTGATTCTATAGCCCGCCTTCTCCGGAAGGTGTTTTCGTGGAAGTTCCAGGAATTTGGGGTTGACCCAAGTGATATACTTCTTCAACCTCCAATCAATTATGTGTGGGAGGGTCTTTCCCACACCCTCCTAAGATCACCTCCTATCAAGTCCTCTAAGGAGAGATTTGAATCACACCCACTACAGTCCTTCCAATCAGCTACTTGAAGGGGAGGCCTTGCTGATTAATCCTTCCAATAAGGCTAGAAGGAGGTGGAGATTTACAGATAGCAAGTTTCCTGAGGGTTCAACGAGTGAGAGACCGACGAGGAGACCAGAGTCAGAACTGTGTCCTTCAAGGGAGAGTACTTCTCCCAATCGCTTCCGTGTTCCCCATATAGACTGATTCAAGAGTGATTCGTTTTCATCATTGTAACTTGTTAATTTTGTACTGATCTTTATAATATTAAGTACTAATTAAAGTGAAGAAATTACCGATCTCGTCTCTATACGCCTTTCTGAGAGATATCAATATTTAAAAGGAATAAATATACAAAGATAGCACATCATCCGGAAGCATCTGAAGGACACCTCGAAAGAAACCAAGGTAAGAAGAGAAAGACTAAAATCTATGCAAACATATAACGAAGACCGTAAGAAAGAAAAATAAAAACCTTACAAATGGTGGCAGCTAAAGTGGATCCAGAAGGCGAGACGAAACAAACGAACATTAATGAAATTATCAGTGCAATTATTTAAGTTACCGTGAAACGAAATTCTACAAAACGAACTTATATTTTTTTACGACGACGAACAAAATATATCAGAAGAAATAAAAATACTCCAGCGAATAGCAGCTTACAACAAGAACGTCGAGTGTGAATAAAACAGTTTAGTGCGTCCCGGCGAAAAACATTTTGAACTGTTACCGTCAACAAATTGAGCAAGACGCCGACAGCGATAATAAGCCCAGTGTTAGCGACATTGCATCGAGTGATTGAAGAAAAAACAACGTACAAACTTTCAACAAGATTCCGAAAGCGGAAAACCACAGCGGAAAAACAACGCAGACGTAGTGATCCGACAGCCTGAAACATTCACCGCCCGAATGAACAACATTTAGCGATATCACGATATCAACAACACAACACAGTAAGGAATTTACTGTTCCTCTCTCTTAATAAATAAGTGAAGATATATTTTTTTGCATCTTGCTATAAGATTGAAAATTACGAAAACTCTCTCTAGTGAATAAAATTCTTTTGCATAAATACCAGCATTACTCTCTATGATAAATTAATTATTTAGTAAATAATTTAGATAGGGAATTAGCTATTTTTCACTCGGTTGGTGATGATTATTTGAGAAGTTATATATGTAATTTTGTGTACTTATTATAATGAATTTTGATGATATGATGCCCAATTTCATATAAGAATTTATTTTGAGTATTGAAAAAGTTTTTTTAATTGTGCACTTGAACTCAATAGAGAATTTAATTTTTTTTTGTGTGACAATTTGACAAATTGTTTTTAATCTTGGTACAATATAACGAAAATTTTTTTTGATTGATGTACTCTAAGTGAAAAATTTTTTTGTGTGTGGACATGCAACGAGTATTTGATGAATTACTGAGCACTGTTAGACATTCACATTACGATTTAAGACCGTCGACAATTAGACGAAGTCGAATTTCAAGACTAAATTCCCACTCCGCTGTAGTGCAAGGAAATACTAACAATAATAACACAAATAACCAGAACCAAAATAGTGTTAATCATTCTAATACTACTAACAATAATAATAATAGTAACAATACTAATAATACTAATAATACTCGCACATTACAATTTTTTAATATGAACCAGGCGGCCGTCATAACAACCGCCACACGCTTCTGTGGACAGGTGGATGATTCCAATCCTGACAAAAGCAGACTCAAAGCCTATACTGTAAATCATTGGCTAGCAGATGCAGATAGTCGTATAATTTCAGGGGAATAACAGATGAAAGAGCTAAGATAAATGAAGCCTTGTTGCTCGTCAGCTCAGAACATGGAAGACGCACAAAACTTTGAATTCCACAAGTTTTAGCAAACTTAATAACTATATAGAATTTAAAGAAATTTGTTTATCACTCTGGGAACCAGTAAATCAGACTGACGGTTTATATAACCTAACTAGATTTCTTAACCCACAATATAAAACAATTGCTAATTTGTAATGCAAGCGTGGAGAATGCAATAGAGAAAATAAGCGAAGATTTAGAGAAGACAGGTATTACTATAGGAGACAAGGATCAGTTTGGGGCTAGTGCCCAGAAATTAGTTGAGCTACGGCATGTATTAAATTACGTGTCATTTGGAACCATATATAATATTCTTGGAGAAGAGGAAAAGAAAGCTTTCAGAAAAATAAAACTTGATCCCAGAAAAACAAGCCTTCAAACATTGAAGACAATGAGAGAAGAAATCAAAGGAAAGAGATAAATCTATCCAAGGAATTCATTAGGAACAACAGATGCACAAAATGAAAGGAAAGTCAGAAATAATAATCCTAATTTTAAAATGAATAATAAATTCTATGATAATTCCAGACAAGCAGGAAATAGACCAAATACCTTCCAAGGAAATATGCCCAAAATACTAAAAGAAAATGGAATCCAGATCAAAGGGAAGAAACAATCTAGCAAAGAGTGGACCACACAAACCTTATAGATATGGTCACAACTCAAACACAAACACTTCAACCCAAGTGAACTATTCCGCTCAAGGGCGAGACCAAGACAGCCTGCGAAAACTGCGGGTATACAAATCATTTTACAAATGAGTGTAGAAAACCTAGAATCTGCACGGTTTGTAAGAAAGTAGGACATTTAACAAAGAATTGCTGGTTTAAAACACAAGAAGGAAATAAAGAAATAGTTGAATTAAGTAGTAACCGCTCAACATCAAATAAGTCTTCAAATCAATGACAATTTATCCCTACACAGAATACCACAAGAAAGTCCTTCAAGAAGATAAATTAAGAGAAGAATTAGCAAATAGGAGAAGTGAAGGTTCATCCGCACTATCCATATTGCAGAGTAAAGAAGTTGTATTTTCCATGGATGAAGAAGAAATAATCAGAAAGGATTTACCTATCATTAAAATTCCAATACAGAATAAATTATGTACTGTCCTTATGGATTCAGGTAGTACTGTAAGCATAATAGATAAACACACATTAACAAGTTACTTAGGCGTTAAAGAAACGCTAATTCAGGGTCAAAGCAAGATAATAAAAGGAGTAGCGGGTAAACAGATAAAAAGTTTAGGCAATGTGAACTTAGAAATAGACCTTTCGTCACATAAAACTGTTGAAAGTTTTATAGTTCTAGAAGAAAGGTTCTTTCCCCACACAGGTGTTGTTCTCATATAAATTAATGAAGAAATGTGGAATTATACTGAATTGCTGAGAAGGAAGGATTAACGTTACACAAGATAATAAAAAGAGCGTATGCTTTACGCTTGAAGAAGAAAAGTTTCACCCAAATCTGATCAATTTGTCTGAGACGACTTCAACAAGCGACAAAGATATACAGAAAATAACCTATCATCAAGAGAACAATCAAATTAAAATGAATGGTAACGGAAAGGAGGAATTTCCACAATTACAGACTAGAAAGTTAAGATGTGCACATCCAGAAATTATACCCTCCAACAAAAGAAGTGACCCAGAAATAAATAAAGGTGATCTCCAGTGTTCTGAATATGACAAGGAACAAGACATTTATGAGGATAATTATGCAGAGATAAATACAGAACATTATAGCAATGTAGTAATCAGCTATGATAATGAAGGAAATTAGTAAATGAGGTACTGTTGTTAAAGAAAATAAATAAAGTAGATATAAATGATATAATAGCAGTAACTGAAGAAACTAGTATAGATGCAGAACATTGTTACTTTGCAGAAACAAAAGATGAGGAAGTATGTTGTGTAAGCACTGCTGATGATAATAAAGTACAGTTAATACTAAACAGACAGGTAATTTTGCATCCAAAGTGTTTAACAAAAATACATCTAAGGGGGAAAAGAAGAGATAGGAGTTAAAGATGTTCTTTTACTAAATGAAGAGTTACCAGAATTTGTCAGAATGGATAATTCTTTAGTCCACATGAAGGGTGATACTTGTGAAGTTTATGTCCAGAACTACTCAGATAACAAACTAACACTTTATGCAGGAATACCTATTAACAATCCATTACTAACATTAGAAGAAGAAGCATTTTTCTCTGTAACTGGTCAAACATCTGAATTAAGCAAAGAAGTGAATAAAACAGATTTTCCAGAAAACAAAGATAGATTAATTCAAGTATTAGAAAAATACAGAGATGTAATAGCAATAGAAGGAGATAAATTAGGTAGAACAAATGTCCTAAGGCATAAAATTGTATTAGATGATGGAACAAAACCATTCTTTATTCCTAATTACAGATTACCAATAAGCCAAAGACCCATAGTTGATAATTTGATAGAAGAAATTAAGAAAGATGGGGTAGTCATTCCTTCTAAATCTCCATATAATTCTCCATTACTACTTGTTCCAAAGAAAGATGGAAATTGGAGACTTGTGATAGACTATAGAAAGTTAAATTCCAACACCATCCCCGATAGAATGCCAATGCCAGTGATTCAAGATATGTTAGCTCAGTTAGGAGGTGCAAGGATATTTTCATCTTTAGATTTACTTAGTGGGTACTGGCAAGTACCTTTAGACGAAGAGTCGAAACCATTCACAGCCTTCAGCACACACAAGGAACACTTGCAATTTGAAGTCATGCCATTTGGACTCACTTCGGCTCCTTTAACGTTTGTTAGATTAATGCTTCAAATATTAGGGGATATAGAAAATGTTGCAGTTTACTTAGATGATGTTATCATTTTTAGCAAAGATTTAGAAAGTCACCTCAAAACATTAGAAATAGTCTTGGAAAGATTAAGAAGAGCAGGATTAAAAATCAAATTAAAGAAATGTCAATTCTTAATGAAATCCTTGGAATACTTAGGACATGTAATTAGTGAAGATGGTCTGCATGAATGCAAGCAGGCAAGATAAAAGCAATAGTTGAATATCCAGCTCCTACCAATTTGAAAGCATTGAGAAGATTCCTAGGAATGGTAGGCTACTATAGACCTTTCATTAAAGGCTTTGCTACAATAGCCAAACCATTAACAGAATTAACAAAGAAAGATGTCAAATATGAATGGAATAAAGAACAAGAGACAGCTTTCCAAACACTTAAGAGTAAAATGACCAGGAATCCCGTACTAGTCTACCCAGATTTCTCGAAGGACTTTTACTTAGCCTGTGATGCATCAAGTACCGGGCTAGGGGCTGTATTATTACAAAAGGACAAAACAAGAATGAGAGCAGTATATTATGCCAGTAGAGTTTTGAATGCTGCAGAGAAAAATTATAGCACAATAGAAAGAGAATGTTTAGCATTATACTGGGGTCTAAGGAAATTTAGACACATAATTTTAGGACATAAAGTCAATGTACTTACTGATCACAAACCAATTTGTGATTTGTTTAAGAAGAGAACTTTTACAAATAACATGAAGTTCAATAGATGGTTCATTAGTGTGTTAGAATTTGCACCAGAATTCAGATATATCCCAGGAAAATTTAATACACTAGCAGATGCATTATCCAGAGCCCAAGAAGAAACAGAGAAATGTATTACCACTAATACTTTTTGTTTTAGCTGTCAAGTGGTAGATTTAGATTTGGAAAGAGTACAAATACAGCAAGGAATGGATACAGAAATCAGGCATATAATAGGACAACTAATGACAGATGAATCTTTAAAACCTGATTTTGTTTTAATCAATGGATTATTGTATAAAAGACCAACAGAGAAGAAGGGTTATTCTCGACTATACATCCCGAAAACACTAATCAGAGAAGTTTTAGAACTAACACACTCATACAAGTTAGCAGGACATCCAGGAATCAAAAAGACAACTAGAATCCTAACCAGAAACTATTTTTGGCCCCATTGTAGTGAGGATGCCAAGAACTTTGTACAAAACTGTGTAGTTTGTAATCGACATAAAGGTAACGTAAATCCAAAAGCTCCTCTTGAAAAATACCCATCGGAGTTGAATCCATTTCAGGTCGTATCTATGGACTTTTAGGTCCATTTCCTACAACTATTAGGGGAATAAACAAATATTAGTCTTTTTAGACTATCTAACAAGATATGTAGAGATCGTACCAGTAAGAAATAGAGATGCAATTACAGTAGCAGAAGCTCTTAAATCTAGAATTATTACGAGACATTCATGTCCACAAGTTCTTCTTTCTGATAACGCAGCAGAATTTACTAGTGAACTTTTTAGAAAATTATGCGAATTTTATGAGATAAATAAATGTCAAATCACAGCATATAAACCAAGTTCAAATGGAGCAGTAGAAAGAACGAATCGTAAGATAAAAAATATCCCGAAAACTTTAGTTAAACCTAATACAGAAAACTGGGATTTAGCTTTGGAAGACGTACAGTTTACTATAAACAATACTGTAAATGAGACAGTAGGAGAATCACCACACTACTTGTTATACGGATACGAAAGAGACTACCAAATACGTTACTAGATGATGCCACACCACCCCGACATACTTATAACTACGATGACTATATTGCCTGGAAAACTAGACGTACATATGAAACGATCAAACAGACGAGGACTAGACTTAAGGAAGCTCAGAGTGTCCAAGCAAAGTACTATGACAAAAATACAGCTAAACCGAAAAATTGTAGTAGGTGCTCAGGTATATGTTCAGAATCATGTTCCAGAAGGTCCTAATGTAAAAGTATCCATCGCAAAGTTCCAAGGTCCTTATAGAGTATTAGAAGTGTTGAAGTTAAATAAGCTAAAGATCATAAGTGAGAGCGATCTAAAGGAAAGAATTGTTCATACCAATCATGTAAAGGTAATAAAAACAGACTCTTGGTCCAATAAGAGAATAGTTGAATTATTGAAAGACGTTGAACAGGAACCAATAAATAACAAATACAATTTAAGAAAAAGATAAATTTATGTAAAGTGTTGAACTATTAGATATAAACAATGTGTAGGCATTAAAATACCTCATGTATACAGAATATCTGATAAGGCTTATTCTTACAGATACAAACATGCGGTTCTTCTTGGTTATCATAACACTGCTTTATGTGTCATCTGAGGTGGTGATCCGGAAGGGTGCACTACTAGAGAAAAAGGGATCTGTGAAATTAATAAAGGACTTGGGCATAGTGAGTATTGACATTACATCAGTGCTTATCAATGAAATGACATTGAAAGATGTCCAAAGGGAATTAAAATCATTAATTAGGAAAAGTGAAAATAACAGTGTTTTACCATTGTTGGAAAAACTAGATAATGACATAGGAAGTGTGTTAAATACAAGATCCAAACGATCCCTCTTACCTTTTATAGGAACAGCACTTAATCAATTGTTTGGAGTCGCGACAGATTCTAATGTAGAAAAAGAAAGTGCCGTATAGACAAACTGGAGAAATGGGCAGTAACAAGCGGCATTGTGTTAAATAAGATTATAAGCTCTAAAAATTTAAACAGTGATGAATTGAAAAAAATAAAGGAATTTATTAATCAAGTGAACACAAATATTACCAAAGAGATTAAGATAATAACAGATGAACAACATTTAAGTACATTTATGAACAATGTTAGAATTGTATTGCAAGACCATAAAGATCTATTAAATGCCATTTTGTTAGCCTATAAAGGAATATTAAGTCCAACATTAATAAACCCAAGAGAATTAGAGGGCATAATTAGTGATTTTTTGGTAGAAGGACATTATACCCTATGGTAAAGGATATAATGGTCTATTATAATTTGATAACCACCAAGGTAGTTAAAATAAGATCCTTCTAATTCTACCTTTTAATCAAAAAGAGGCAGATGTACTGATGTCCATACATCCTTTTCCCATGTTGATAAAGGAAAACGTAATTATCTCAAATGTCAACCACATCAATTTTGCATTAGAAGAACATGGACTAATGATGTCATTTATTACTGATGCTCAATTAAGAGATTGTATACTTTTGAAAGATAAAGAGTATATTTGCAACCTTGACAACCTGTATGAAACTACTAATGCCTATCCTTGTGTTCAAGAAATAATTGAAAACAAGAATCAAGAGACAGTACTGTGTACACAATTATCCAAACATGATTTTGTTTCCATTATAGTAGAACAGTCAGTTTTTGTGTTTTCACTAAGTTCAGTAACAGCAACTATTAATTGCCATAATGTAAGTACTGAAATTAATTTCAATAATGTCCATGCTTTTGATAAGACTTGCAAGTTAGTTATTCCTAATAAATTATATTATGAACCTCATGTCTTCACAGAAATCACAATCCATAAAAATAAGCCCTACATGAACTACTCTAGTGAAGTTAAAGAATTTAAACTGTCTCAGTTAGAGTTAAAACAAATAAATGAGTTGGCTTTAGTAGATGAATTTTTCTATTACAAAGAAAATGTTTCACCAATTCTGTCTCTGTTCAATTTGGTCATAATCATTATTGTAATAAAGGGATTTTGACAGAGGAAAAATCTATTTCTGAGGAAGGTCCCGTGTCACCCGGTGAAATTCCATTACAGCACGAATTTCTAGGTATAACAATGCTAGATATACCAGAGAAAAAGAGCTTTCAGGAAGGCTGGGGTTACTACCCCCAGTCGAAGAGTCTTCTAGGAAGACGTCTTATAATGAAGGGTGAGTGAAATACCACTACCACGGAAATATACTGAAAGATCTCTCCTATCAAAACCCCGTAAAAGAGCGGTGAGCTGTTACAGCCCCCACACTCAACACCCGCCAGGAAACCAGCACCTACTTCATTCCATTTTCTAGCACGTGATAAATTCGTTTCTTTTGTGTGCTCGTCCCCTTTTTTTATTGTTTTCATCATCTACAATGGCATCGAGCACCTTTTCCATCTCTAAGTTAAGTACCATCTTCTTGTGGGGTTTTTGTTCTATTTTATTGGCTGTTTTGGTCTCGTGTTTTCATAAATATTGAGATCTTCTTATGATATATATATCAGCCATATGTATATGAGGCGACTCCTTCTGTTCTTTCGGTTGGAGTTGTCTCTCAATCGTTATAGAAAGATTTTAACCCCTTGAATTCCTTCCTGGTGGTTCCTTGCGGTGGCTCCCCCTCCAATTTTAGTTTTTGAATTGCATTTTCGGCCTATCAGCCTTTATTAGGTGATGCCCTGTCAAGACCCCAGGTTGGGTTCATTTTTCATTTTGGTCTCAGTAGGCTATTATTTTATACTTGAAGATGGTGCTCTTCTTTTATTTTTAGTATATTTATTTATTTTTGTTTATTGTTTTTTGTTGTGTGGTTTGCCTCTGGTGGGCCTCTCCCCCGAGGTAGGCTACGCTCCTAATGAGCTTAATTTGATTTTGATTGTTTATGTGTGATGGTATTTTGTAGTGTAAGCTCCATCCCCTTGCCCTGGGTGCGGAGATCAGGTTGAGGGAGTTTTGGTTGCTGTTTCCTCCGGGTCGTTTTTAGGTGGATAGAGTGAGCCCCTTAGTTCTCTTCCTCCATTTGGGGAATCGAGTTCTTTGGATGTGTTTCCTCTAGGCTAGTCGCCTCCTTACCCCCTCCCCTTCTCGATCCCGGTTGGCTCTCGGCACAAAATTTCTCTCCCTGCTGCTTCCTCCTCCCTTTTACACTCCTTCCTCTTTCCTAACCTATACTAGGTTAGGCCCATATTAGGCTACGCCTAGGAAGGAGTTGGGCTTTGGGTTGTGTAGCTCCTGGAGTAGGCTACCCTTCAAGTTCATTTGGAGGGAAGGATGCAGTTGAGCGGGTGACATGTTTCTCCCTGTCTCCTGTCCCCTTCCGGTAGCCTACTCCTCTCCACTACCCCCCCTACCCCCTCAGCCTTGCGACTCGTGCGGGTGACGCTAGATGGCGTTTTCTCCGAGTTCAGGGACTCCTCCTATTGGTAGAGGGATTCGCTCCCTCCCATACCGTCCCCAGCTTCGCTGTGGTGGGGTGGGTGGTTTGTTTGCTCGAACGTGTTCGAATCACTTTCTCATACCTCTCGTCTCCCCATCAGGCTCACGTTAGGGTGAAATGTGTTGCCCACCTTATGTTATTAGAGCACTTTACCCGTTTTGTTTCTCCGGCGGGGAGGTAAGGGTGGGAAGTTTCTATATCACGTAAGGGAAGCGGACCCCTCCGGTCTCCGGAGTAATTACCATCACTTGTTATTATTATTATTATTATTATTTTGTTTTTAATTTTAGATAAATCTGTTTATCCATATATACGTGAGTCCGGTCCTACACCTGGGGGCTCCGCCGTTATTTTTCTGGCAGCCCTTATGGTTAGTTCCTGGTTTCTCGTTCCTTCATTCCCCGGAGTCCTCCGGGGTCTGAAACCCTTACCTTCCACTCTGTGCATTTAAAGCTTATTGGCCCAGTTTATGATAAGGGAGTTCTCCACCGGAGTATTCCGGTTGTAGTTGAGTTTCCCGGCCTTGCCGGCTTTAGATTGCTTAGAGTGTGAGGTTCATGTACTTTATATTTACAGACTGTTCGCTGTGAGGAGCCGGGTGTACCGCCTCCTTCAACAACCCTACGGGCAACGACGTAGGTATGCGGACCCACGCTGGTTGTGCGGTCCGACTTGGACGACCTGGTTGTTTGGCACCCGATGGCTGTGAGGTTTGCTTTGCTCTCTGCTCAACCATCCAGGATGAGTCGGTAAGTGACAGTCTTCTTCCCCGGTTCATGCTCCTCATGGTATATTGTTTATATTCCCGGTCTGACTTTTCATTCCTAACTAAAAGCTGGTTTCCTTGCAGGCGGACAAAAGCTTCCAAGAAGTCTGCCTTGGAATCCCTCCGGGCCTGGGTGGCTGGGTTCGGCAGGAATGTTCCGTCCGGGAAGCCCTACGTCCTCGACGCCAGGTTGAGGGACTTGCTTTACCCCGGCGCACGGGTGGCGGCTGCAGTGCCTGAAGATCTTGCCACCCCAATCATCCAACAAATCCGGGATGCGACCCAGCCACCTCAAGTGGATATCCTGTACGCCGAAGTCTCGGAGGATGTTGCCGCCTTAAATCTCAACCTGGAACCAATGAATACGGAGCCGGACCAGGTGGTAAGTGGTGAGGTAAGTGAGATGTTGGGGCGGGCCCCCCTTTGTTTGACTCCCCTGCTTCATCAGTGTCTTCTTTTTGCAGGATTTGTGAAGTCTTCCTCCTTGGGTGATAGAGCTCCGTCTGCTATCCCCAAGTTGAAGTTGAAGACTTCATGGAAGGCGAAGGGCTACAAGTCCTCGACTTCCAAGAAGGCATCGCCCTTCCCCGTCGAAGGCTAAGGTTTCAGGACCGGTAGCCTCCGGGAGCAAATCTAGTTCCTCCGGCAAAGGCGCGAGTAAGAGGGCTGCAAAAAAAGCCCTCCTCGCCAGCCTTCTTTTGATGCACAGGCCCTTGCCACTGAACTTTACAAAAAGTTTACGGAGGACCTAGATTCTAGGTTTGAAAAAATCTCAGATAAGTTTGCCAATTATGACAACACACTGGCAGGTTTGGCTCGCCAACCTCTGGCAGAACCACAGTATACTATCCCGACACTGCGGACCTCCCACGTTTGATGTCGGTAACCCTTCTATTTCAGCACCGGGCCATCCAACATGATGGCAAACTTACCCTGGAGGGTCTGGGCACGAGACAGTTGGAGGAATTGGAGTTCTTCCCCGATCTCTTGCCCCCTTATCCAGGCTTCGTGAGGCTCACAGAAGAAGCCTGGATTCGGTCAGACAAGGTTCCTAGGAGACTGTCATCATCCCTAGGGACCAGGCTCAGTCGGCTCTCCTGCGCACTCTGGCGGAGTGGCAGGCAGTGAACACAAAATTGACCCCTTTCAAGGGCAATTTTACGATGTTCACCCTGGGAGAAGACCTTCCCACTCCTTGCATGGACAAAGTTGCTCTGGCTACAGCCCGAGCATGCTTTGAAAATCCCTTACCACAATTAAGGGAAACAGATCCTACTTCCTGGTATTCCCAGGAAGTAATGAGTTCTGGGTGGACGCCCGTCCACTTTCACCGTCGCAAGCTGGACCCCTTTGCGCTTCCACGCAGTTTAGTGAACAGCTCCCTAAGCTGCCGGAATCTTTATTGAAGGCGGAGTTTGAGGCCCAGACTAAGTTAGCCCGGTCCTTGAGCTCCGGCTGTCTTACAGAGGCTACTGCCGTCTCTCCTGCTCAGACGAACCCTTTTTCCAGGTTCTAGCTAAGTCCTTCCTGGCGAGCTTCCAGTCGGACTTGCATGAGTTCATCATAGCCAGACTGGAGTGCAGGAAATTCATCTTTGCTGATGCTACTATCCGCCACGAGCCTAACAAGCTCATTAAAAGCTCGATCTGGGGACCTAACCTCTTCCCTGAAGACGAGGTTACATCCGTTATGTCTGAGGCTACACGGGCCAATCAGAGTCTGCGCTCTCGCTGGGGCATTTCCACTTATAAGCGCAAGACCCCAGAATCGGCCGGCCCCCAGACGAGAGGAGGCAAACGTTCAGGAGGCATAAGAGGCCCCATCAGGCGGTAGTCCAAGCCGTCCCGGTCTCGGCAGTGGCCCAACCATCTACTTCTAAGGCCCACCCCAACAGTGCGTGTTGGTCCAACCAGCGGCGCCCTCTTATGTGTCCTCACCAGCATACAACCCTACATATGAGGGCCGTGGGTTTTTTCACGGCCTCAATAGGGTTGCAAGGGGAGGAAGGGCAAGGTCCCCACAGAGGAAATCAACGTCTAACACCACCCCAAGAGGAAGACCTGGACGTGGTAGAGGGAATAAACCCGCTCCCTCCCACTGAGAGAAACACAGGTAGGCGGTCGCCTGTATTGGTTCAGGGACCAATGGACCTTCAGCCCTTGGGCACAATTTTGTGTCAAACGGACTGGTAATTTCAAATGTTGAGCAGATTATAACAGAAATAAAGAGGACCAATCAAGAGTAAATGATCTTATACACAGAATTTCAACAAACTGAATTCTAATGTATTATTATTGGCATTGTGTGTTAAAACAATTAACCATTTTACAGTATAACAATTCATTATATGTATATATATGTATGTATATGTATCTCTTTTGATTCATGATGTAATGTATGGAATTTTCTCCCATATATTCTTAATTGATTTTTTTGCATAAGTGCATTGACACAGTTTGTGCAATTTAAATATTTTTGAGAATTGACTTGATGGGCAATCATATAAATACTTTATTTTGTTTGTGATTTTGCAATCATCCATTGAAATATATTCTTTTTGTCACACTGAGGGCAGTGTGAGGTAGCGTGACCGAGTGATGTTGTGGTGTAGAATAGATAGGGAAATTAAATAGAAAAGAGAGAGAAAGAGAGAGAGAGAGAGAGATAGAAAGAGAAAAAGTTAGGAGAGAGAAGGAGAGAGAAATAAGAGTAAAGAGAGAGGCAAAGAACACAGTGATAACGGCCAAATGCTGTTGTGTCATGTTATCAATACGCGATGTTTACCATTGCAGTATATCGTGTTTAAGCCATAAAAACAGTCGTAAAAATGGGAAATAATGGCCTCGCCCATTGAAGCCAAGCAAAACATGAGTCAGCACAGTCTAAATGCTTGCAACAGCTGATTCTATAGCCCCGCCTTCTCAGGAAGGTGTTTTCAGTGGAAGTTCCAGGAATTTGGGGTTGACCCAAGTGATATACTTCTTCAACCTCCAATCAATTATGTGTGGGAGGGTCTTTCCCACACCCTCCTAAGATCACCTCCTATCAAGTCCTCTAAGGAGAGATTTGAATCACACCCACTACAGTCCTTCCAATCAGCTACTTGAAGGGGAGGCCTTGCTGATTAATCCTTCCAATAAGGCTAGAAGGAGGTGGAGATTTACAGATAGCAAGTTTCCTGAGGGTTCAACGAGTGAGAGACCGATTAAAGGAGACCAGAGTCAGAACTGTGTCCTTCAAGGGAGAGTAAACACCCAATCGCTGTTCCCCATATAGACTGATTCAAGAGTGATTCGTTTTCATCATTGTAACTTGTTAATTTTGTACTGATCTTTATAATATTAAGTACTAATTAAAGTGAAGAAATTACCGATCTCGTCTCTCACCCTTTCTGAGAGATATCAATATTTAAAAGGAATAAATATACAAAGATAGCACATCATCCATGCGGTCTGAAGGACACCTCAAAAGAAACCAAGGTAAGAAGAGAAAGACTAAAATCTATGCAAACATATAACAAGGACGTTCCAATAAAAACATTACACACACCACATATATATAATATATATATATATATATATTTATATATATATATATATATAAAATATATATATATATATATATATATATATCATATATATATATATATATATATATACATATATATATTCATTGCATATAACATATATATATAAATATATATATATATAACCAAGTATATGGTAGCAATATTGTGGCAGCTTCTTTCATGCAGATAATGCATGAAACCATGCCGCGTTGGCACCTGTCAGCCACTCATTAAGCAGGATCAGGAAGAGACGCAGCCCCCAAGAGGAAAATCTGTGCGGAGGTGGCGGAAGAAGTGGCGGCCATCAACATCCACATCGAACCGATGAGCGTAGATGACCATCAGGTAGAAGGTAGGGTGGTAAGTGAGGCAGGTGAAGGTAGTGAAAATAGATCACTTTTAATTAGTTTACCATCTTCGTCCTCTTCATTTCAGGGATTTTCCAAGTCAACTAACCTTGGGGACAGTTCTCGGTCTGTTATCCCCAAGGTGAAATCTCTGAAGAAGAAGGACTTACCAAAGTCCTCTAGACCTCAAAGGTCTAATCCATGCCCTCTAGGTCGTTACTGGCTCCCAAACCAGTGACGCATTAAGTAAGGCTAACCCTCAGTCTAAGGGGTCGAGGACCAGAGTTTTGAAGGCTAAGCCCCCACAGCCTAGCTTTACGACTCTTGAGGCTTCCGTTTTTGCTGATGCAGAGGATCGACTCTAAGGTTGAAGCTCGGCTACAAGAGCTTAGAGACCTCCGGACAGTCAGTGCTGTCATTGGCACAGAGGATGCAGGCCCAGGAAAGCTTGCTCTAAGGATTCATCCAATCCGGAGCAGTACAGCAGTCACATGTTGTCCCGGATGCCTCCAGACTGGCCCCCTTTGATAAGGGGAACCCGTGGCGGCTGGCCCTGCATGCCCCCTGCATAATGGCACACTGACCATAGAGGGATTGGGCACTCGTCGTCTGGAAGAACTAGAGTTCTTTCCAGCCAACCCAGTGCCTCCCTATCCAGGCTTTGCCAGGTTAACTGAGGAAGCCTGGATTAGATCCGATAAGGTCCCTAAGGAAACGGTCATCTTTTGGGGACCAAGCTCAATCCACCCTGATGCAAGCTCACTGACTGGGAGTGCGAGAACACTGTCAACTTACTCCCTTTAGAGGAAGTTTCACGATGTTCTCTGTAGGTGACTCTATCCCGACCCCTGCACTACTAAGATTGCAGAGCTGACCCTTCAGGCTGGGATAGATGGCAAACCCATACCTCAACTCCGGGAGACAGATCCTACTTCCCTTCTCTTCCCCGGAGATTCGGAATGTTGGTTGGGAGCTCCGGCAACGTCCACAGTGGGGAAACTCGATCCCGAGTGTGCCTCCACCCTGTTCAGCGAGCAACTTCCCAGGATTCCGGATGCTCTGCTGAAGACGGAGTATGAGGCTAGGTGCAGGTTGAGTCGCTCCCTTCATTCCGTCACCATCTCAGAGGTAACTGCATTAGTCTATACTGACGAACCTCTGTTTCAGGTCCTCACAAAGTCATTACTGGCATCCTTCCAATTGGACCTTTATGACTTTGTGGTTGTGAGGCAGAACTGCCGAAGCACATCTTTGCCGATGCCACCATCAGGCATGAGCCCAATAGACTCATGAAGAGTTCTATCTGGGAACCTAACCTCTTCCCAGAGGATGAGGTCAATAATGTCCTGGCAGAGGCAACCAGAGCGAACCAGAGTCTTCGCTCTTAAGAACTTCCTTTCAAAAGAAGTCCTCTGAGACCTCAGGACCTCAACCTAAGGAAAGGAAGAGGTTCAGGAGATTCCAGAGCTCTCGGAAGCCTCAGGCTCAGACTGTGCTTCAGGCTGTACTCAATCTTCACAGATCGGACAGCCTTCCACATCCAAGGCACAGCCTCAGCAGCAGTATTGTGAATGCAGCCGGCTCAGCAAGCTTCTCCATTCCAGCCTTCGTGACGTCCCCAGCTTTCAACGCTTTTTTGAAAACAAGGGGTGTTTCGGGGATACAATAGGCATGCGAGGGGTGGTGAGCCAGAGCCGCCACAGAGGTAGAGCAGCGTCCAGACCTCTCTCAAAAGAGGAGCCCGAGGAGGCAGAGGAAGTAAGACCTCTTCCAATCAATGAGCCTCCTCAGGTAGGCGGGAGATTATATCTCTTCCTTTTGGACCTTCAGTCCATGGGCCCAGAGCATAATTTCAAAAGGTCTGGGATGGAGCTGGAGCAGAGGGCCTCCTCCGCCAGTCAGATTCCATCAACCTCCATCCAAAGACTTACTGGGCTATGCAAAAGACCTTCTGCAAAAGAAGGCAATAAAGAAAGTCAGACACTTGAAATTTCAAGGCCGTCTGTTCAGTGTCCCAAAGAAAGACTCAGCCAGCAAAGAGTAATTCTAGACTTGTCTCCCCTCAACTTATACATTCAATGCGATTTGTTTCTCTGCTTACAATCTCCAGGTAATGGACCCTACTTCCTGTAGGGCCGTCACCACCTCTATAGATCTTTCAGACGATATTATCACGTCCCAATTGAGAAATTTCTCTCCTTACCTAGGGTTCAGACTAGGAAAACAAGCATACTCGTTCAGAGTCATGCCATTCGGCTCAACATAGCGCCCAGAATATTTACCAAACTGGCAGAGACAGTAGTTCAAGAACTACGGGCTCAAGGGATTATGCTGGCCGCATACCTGGACGATTGGATAATATGGGCATCCAACGCCAAGGAATGTCGGAAAAGCAACAATCACAGTAATCAACTTCCTGGAATACTTGGGATTCCAAATAAACAGGAAGAAATCCCGCATCTAGTTCCGCGGCTCAATTTCAGTGGTTGGGAATCCAATGGGACCTAAACACACACAAACTGTCACTTCCGCCAGCCAAAAGGAGGGAAATAGCCAAAGCTACCAGGCAGTTCCTCAAGAACAAAAGAGCCTCTCGTCGTACCCAGGAAAGAGTTCTAGGCTCTCTCAGTTCGCTTCAGTAACAGACTTGTTACTAAAAGCCAGACTGAAGGATATAAACAGGGTATGGCAGAAACGAGCCAACAGCAGAAACAGAGACAAGGTGTCTCTAATTCCGCCGGTATTGAGGAAGAGGCTTCGACCATGGTCGACAGTCAAGAGTTTGGCAAAGTCAGTGCCTCTTCAATTTCCCCCTCCATCGCTAGTGATCCATACGGATGCTTCCCTAAGCGGATGGGGAGGATACTTCCAACACAAGAAAATTCAAGGAACATGGTCGACAGTATTCCGCCAGTTCCATATCAACATTCTAGAGGCAATGGCAGTATTTCTAACATTAAAGAACTACGTCCAGACAGACAGATTCACATCAGACTGGTGCTGGACAGTGCAGTAGTTGTACATTGCCTAAACAGAGGGGGCTCCAAGTCGAGCCATATCAATCATGTAATGATTGCAATTTTCTCTCTGGCAAGGAAACATCTTTGGCACCTGTCAGCTACCCACCTGGCAGGTGTTCGAAATGTCATTGCAGATTCACTATCCAGGACAACTCCGCTGGAGTCGGAATGGTCCTTGGACAAGACATCATTCGAGTGGATTTGTCTTCAGGTACCAGGTCTCCAGATAGACCTGTTTGCCACAGAGAGCAACCACAAGCTTCCGTGTTACGTTGCTCCCAATCTAGACCCTCTAGCTCATTCCACAGATGCGATGTCAATAGACTGGAACAGATGGCAAAGGATCTATCTGTTTCCACCAATAAACCTATTGATGAAAGTTTTGCACAAACTCAGATCATTCAAAGGTCAAGTAGCACTTGTGGCACCCAACTGGCCGAAGAACAATTGGTTTCCTCTTCTACTGGAGTTGAAGCTCCAGCACAAACAGATCCCCAATCCAAGATTGACACAAGTAGTGCAAACTCGAACTGTGTCAGCTTCCTCAAGAATTCTGAGTGCCCTAGCTTTATGGACTTCATGAAGTTTGCAGCTCAGAAAGACGCTAACATTGACCCCCTTAATACACTGTTCATAGAATCAGATAAGAGGGAATTTACACTTAGACAATATGACTCAGCAGTTAAAAAAAGTTAGCATTATTTCTAAGGGAATCTGAAGCTCAGAAAATGACCACAAATCTAGCAATCTCTTTCTTCAGATCATTATTTGAGAAAGGACTGGCCACTAGTACTATTACTACAACAAAATCTGCTTTAAGAAAAATATTTTTACATGGCTTTAATATTAACCTTACAGACTCATATTTTTCATCAATTCCTAAAGCATGTGCTCGTCTTAGACCAGCAATCCGTCCACACAAGGTTTCCTGGTTCTTAAATGACGTGTTAAATTGGCATCAGACACTGATAATGAATTATGTACATACCCGAGTCTGTTAAGGAAGACGTTATTTCTAGTAAGTCTAGCCTCAGGGGCTAGAATTTCTGAACTGTCTGCTCTTTCTAGAGAACCGAATCATGTTGATTTCCTCCCGTCAGGAGAAGTTCTGTTGTCTCTGGATCTCAGATTTCTGGCAAAGAATGAGGATCCAAAAAATAGATGGTCTCCTTGGAAGATTATTCCCCTTCCACAGGATCTATCTTTATGTCCAGTTAACACTTTAAAAGCTTATTTAAATAGAACTTCTAAAAGAACTTCAGGCCCTCTTTTTGATAGGGAAAATGGAGTTACCATTTCCTTAAAGGCCATCAGGCAACAAATTCTTTATTTTATTAAACAGGCTAACCTGGATTCAGTACCTTGCGCGGTACATGATATTGACAGCAGCCACCTCAGCTAATTATTTTCACAATATGAATTTTGATGACCTTAAAAAGTATACGGGCTGGAAATCACCAACAATATTTAAACGCCACTATCTTAAGTCCCTAGAGGCTCTTAAATATTCCACTGTAGCTGCAGGAAGTATTGTTCCTCCTGGTCCAGTTCAAGACTAGTTTATATAACTCTTGTTTTCTGAGTCCAGCCCCGTGTCAGCCGGTGAAATTCCATTGTTGCACAAATTTCTAGGTATAAAATGCTAGATATACCAGAGAAAAAAGAGCTTTCAGGAATCCTGGGGTTACTACCCCCAGATCGAGCATCTTCTCCAAGGAAGACGTTGGTATAACGAAGGGTGAGTGAAAGGATCACTACCACGTAGTCTCACTCTCGAAGACATCTCCCTGTTAAAACCCCCAGAAAGAGCGCGGTGAGCCGTTACAGCCCCCACACACTGAACACCCGCCAGGCCGCGACACCAGCGCCACCTACCTCATTCCATTTTCTAGCACGTGACTTGCTACTACTCTTTTTGTGCTTGTGCCTTTTTTGGATTATTCTTCCAATTCATCATGTCATCGAGCAGCTTTACCATCTCCAAGTTAAGTACCATCTTATTGTGGGGTTTTTTCTATAATTTTGGCTGTTTTGGTCTCCGTTTTTCATAATTATGAGATCTTGTTATGACGCCACGGCGTCCCCTACCAGCCATGTCGATCATGAGGCGACCCCATCAGTTCTCTTTCTGTTGGGGTTGTCTCCTTGTCGTTATATGTTATATATTTTTGCCCCTGGTTCTCCTCCTGGCGGGTTTCCTGCAGTGGCCCCCCTTTGGTCTTAATTGCATTTCATTGGCCTTTACGGTCCCTATTAGGTTCCCGTGATGCCCGTCCAGGTTCACCCCAGGCTGAGTTCCTTGTTGGTATTTTTATTTTAGTCTGTATATTAAGACTATTTTTAATTTTTTCTTGGCGATGGTGCTCTGTTATATTTATTTTTTATTGGTTACCTCCTCGAGGTAGCGGCAGCCTCAGATCTAACCGCTTCCCCGAGGTAGGCTACGCACCTGTTGAGCACATTTTGTTTAATTCTATGTTTTTGTGTGTGATGGTTTTTTTGTGGGTATGGGTCTTCCCTTGGACATTAGGCTCATTTGCTTCCATTCCTCTTGCCCTTTAGGTTAGGCGTGGAGGATCCATCAGGTTGAGGGAGTTTTGTTGCTGTTTCCTCCGTGGTCGTTTTTGGGGTGGGCAGAGTGAGCCCCTTAGTTCTCTTCCTTCCTTTTTTCGGGGAATAGAGTTCTTTGGGTGTGTCTCCTCTAGGCTAGTCGCCTTTTGCCCCTCTTTTCGGTCCCGGTTGGCTCTCGGCACAAAAATTTCTCTCCCTGTTTTCCTTCCTCCTCCCTTTACACCTCCTTCCGTTAGCCTAGCCTATACTAGGTTAGGTCCCTATTAGGCTTCGCCTAGGCAGGAGTTGGGCATTGAGTCTTGGTCGCTCCCCTAGTCAGTAGACCACCCTTCCAAGTTTTAATTATTCTTGGAGCGGTGTGTGTTTGCAGTTGAGCAGGTGAATCATTTTCCCTTGTCTCCTGTTTTCACTCTCGTAGCCTATCCTCTTCCCTACCCCCCCCTCCCCCTTCCCCCTCCAGCCAGCTTTTGCTCTACTCTTCTTTATGCGGGTGACGCTAGATGGCGTTTTCTCCGAGTTCAGGGACTCCCCCATGGTAGAGGGATTCGCTCCCTCCCATACAGTCCCAAGCAGTCGCTGTGTTTGTGTTGGTGGTTCGTTTACTGCTTTCTCGAACGGTTCGAACATTCTCTCCCACACTTTCATTCCTCCCCCGTCGGGTTTCTTGGTTGGGTTGTTGACACTTGCTCCGGCTTATGTTATGTTATGAACTATCATGACGAGCATCTCACCCACCTTGTTTCACTGGCGGGAAGTAAGAGGGAAAGGAATTTATGAGAAAGGGATAAGGATCCTCCGGTCTCCGGAGTGGATTGCCCTTTTACCATCACTTGTTTATTTCTTGTTATTAATTAATTTTATATATATAAGTATTGTTATCTAACAGGAGTACTTTCCTTTATACATTATTTGATATGTTAGTGAGTCCGGTCCTACGCCCGGGGTTCCGCCGTTATTTTTACTGGCAGCCCTTATGGTGAGTTCCTGTTGTCTCATACCTTTCATTCCCGGAGTATTCCGGGGACTGGAAGTAATTTACCTTCCACTCTATGTAATTTGGAGCTTATTGGCCTAGTTTTTAATAGGGGAGTTCTTCTCCACCGGAGCATTCCGGTTGTAGTTGAAATTCCTGGCCTTGCCAGCTTTAGATTGCTTAGAGTGGTAGGTTCATGTACTTTTACACTTACAGACTGTTCGCTGTGAGGAGCCGGGTGTACCACCTTCATTGCAACAACCCTATGGACATGTAGTGTGCCGGACCCACGCTGGTTGTGCGGTCCGGTTGGACGACCTGGTTGTCTGGCACCCGATGGTTGTGAGGTTTGCTTCGCTTTCTGTGCACAACATCCAGGATGAGTCGGTAAGATAGTCTTTTCTTCCATTTTATGCTCCTCATATTGAAATAATGTTTATGTGGTTCTCCGGAACCATTTTTCGTTCAACCCTAATTGTTGGTTTTCTTACAGGCGGACGAGTCCTCCAAGAAGTCTTCCTTGAATCTCTCCGCCTGGGTGGCTGGGTTTGGGAGGAACGTTCCGTCCGGGAAGCCCTATGTCCTCGACGCTAAGTTGAGGACCTGCTCTACCCCGCGCACGGGTGGCGGCCGCAGTGCCAGAAGATCTTGCCACCCCCATCATCCAGCAGATCCGGGATGCGACCCAGCCACCCCAAGTGGATATCCTCTACGCTGAGGTTTCGGAGGACGTCGCCGCCTTAACTTGGACCTGGAACCCATGAACACTGAACAGGACCAGGTGGTAAGTAGCGAGGTAAGTGAGGTTGTTGGGGCGGGCCCCTTTTTTGACTCCCCAGCTTCATCAATATCTTCTTTTGCAGGTTTTGTGAAGTCTTCCTCCTTGGGTGATAGAGCTCCATCAGCTGTCCCCAAGTTGAAGTTGAAGACTTCATGGAAGGCGAAGGGCTATAAGTCCTCGTCTTCCAGGAAAGCATTGCCTTTCCCCGTCGAAGGCTAAGGTCTCAGCACCTGTAGCCTCCGGGAGCAAGTCTGGTTCCTCCGGCAAAGGCGCGAGTAAGAGGGCATCAAAACCAAGCCCTCCTCCCAACCCTGCCTTTGATCCGAGTCTTTTGCTAACCAGCTTTTCGAAAGGTTCTCCGACGGAGGACCTTGAGTCCAAATTTTGCACTCAAATCTCTGAGAAACTGACCAATCATGACAACATACTGGCGGGAATGGCTCGCCCACCCCAGCCGAACCCCAGTATGTCATTCCAGACACGCGGACTCCCGCCCTTGATGTCGGTAACCCTTGGCGTTTGGCCCTCCGGGCCATCCAACATGATGGCAAACTTAACATTTGAAGGTCTTGGCACGAGGCGGTTGGAGGAGCTTGGAGTTCTTCCCCGCCGATCTCTTGCCCCCTTACCCAGGCTTCGTTAGGCTGACGGAGGAAGCCTGGGTTCGCTCAGACAAGGTTCCTAGGGAGACTGTCATCTTCCCTAGGGACCAGGCTCAGTCGGCTCTCCTGCGCACTCTGACGGAGTGGCAGGCAGACAACACAAATTGACTCCTTTCAAGGGCAATTTCACTATGTTCGCCCTGGGAGACAACCTTGCCCACTCCTGCTTAAACAAAGTCGCTCTGGCTACGGCCCGAGCGTGCTTTGATGGCAACCCGTTTCCACAGCTAAGGAAACAGACTCCACTTCCCTGGTATTCCCAGGGGCGTAATGAGTTCTGGGTTGACGCCCGTCCACCTTTCACTGTTGGAAAGCTGGACCCCCCTTTGTGCTTCCTCACAGTTTAGTGAGCAGCTCCCTAAGCTGCCGGAAGCCCTGCTGAAGGCGGAGTTTGATGCCCGGACTAAGCTAGCCCGGTCCTTGAACTCCGTCTGCCTCACTGAAGCCACTGCCGTCTCCTGCTCAGACGAGCCTTTTTTCAGGTCTTGGCTAAGTCCCTTGTTGGCGGGCTTTCAGTCTGACCTGTTTGATTTTATCATGGCCAGACTGGAATGCAGGAAATTTATCTTTGCTGATGCCACCTCCGTCACGAGCCTAACAAGCTCGTGAAAGAGCTCGATCTGGGGACCTAACCTCTTCCCTGAAGAAGAGGTTACTAATGTTCTGGCTGAGGCTACAAGGGCCAACCAGAGTCTGCGCTCTCGCTGGGGCATCTCTGCCTACAAGCGCAAAGACCCCAGAATCTGGCGGTCCCCAGACGAGAGGAGGCAAAGGATTCAGGAGGCATAAGAGGCCCCATCATCAGGCGGTAGTCCAAGCCGTCCCGGTCTCGGCAGTGGCACAGCCCTCCACCTCAAAGGCCCATCCCCAACAATATGTGCTGGTCCAACCAGCCCATTCCCTTGCCGCACCCTCGTATGTTGCTTCACCAGCATACAACCCCACCTATGAAGGCCGTGGACTACTTTCACGGCCTTAATAGGGCGCAAGGGGGGAAGAGGCAGGGCCCCTCACAGAGGAAAGTCCAACACCACCCCAAGAGGTAAGCCTGGACGTGGTAGAGGGAACAAACCCGCTCCCTCCCACTGAGAACAAACAGGTAGGTGGTCGCCTGTATTGGTTCAGGGACCAATGGACCTTCAGCCCTTGGGCACACAGCATTGTGTCCAAAGGATCTAGGATGGAGCTGGATCAAAGACCCTCCTCCTCTGAACAGGTTTTACCAGCCACCCTCATCAATCCTACAGGATTATGTGGCAGAATTGCTCAACAAACGAGCAATAAAGAAAGTAAGGCACCTAAAATTTCAAGGCAGGTTATTCACTGTTCCCAAAAAGACTCGATCAGCAAAGAGTGATCCTGGATCTGTCGCGTCTAAATCTCTACATAAAATGCGACAAATTTCGCATGCTTACAGTAGCTCAGGTACGGACTCTACTTCGCGTGGAGCCGTCACCACCTCTATCGATCTTTCAGACGCTTATTATCACGTCCCGGTTGCGCGGAGCTTCTCTCAGTTCCTCGGTTTCAGACTCGGGAATCAAGCCTACTCCTTCAGGGTCATGCCCTTCGGTCTAAACATTGCGCCCAGGATATTCACCAAAACTGGCGGACACGGTAGTTCAGCAACTCCGGTCCCGAGGGATATCCCTAGCAGCGTATCTGGACGATTGGATAATTTGGGCACCAACAGTTCTGGAATGTCAGAAGGCTACGTCCATAGTCATCAACTTCCTGGAGTCGTTAGGGTTTTCAGCTGAACAGAGAGAAGTCCCGCCTGACTCGAGTCCCGGTTTCAGTGGCTGGGTCTCCAGTGGGATCTGTCCTCTCACACGTTATCCCTCCCGCCTCCCAAGAGGAAGGAGATAGCATCTCTCACCAGGAAATTTCTCAAAAACCAATCAGCATCCCGCCGATCCCAAGAAAGGGTCCTTGGGTCTCTTCAATTTGCCTCAGTGACAGACCTGCTCTTAAAAGCAAAATTAAAAGACATAAACAGAGTGTGGCGGAGTCGAGCCAATGTCAAGCTCAGAGACAAGGTCTCCTCTATTCCTCGAATCTTAAAACAAGACTGCGGCCTTGGTCCACAGTCAAGGGGCCTGTCCAAGACAGTTCCACTTCAGTTTCCCCCTCCGGCACTAGTTGTTCACACAGACGCTTCTCTAAGCGGCTGGGGAGGATATTCACCAAAACAAAAAGTACAAGGAACGTGGTCCACAATGTTTCAGCAGTTCCATATAAACACCCTGGAAGCTATGGCGGTTTTTCTAACTCTTAAAGAAAATCCGCCCCCCGGATTCATATCAGGCTGGTATTGGACAGCGCAGTGGTAGTTCATTGCATCAACAGGGGCGGCTCCAAATCAGGTCGAGTAAACCAAGTTGGATTGCTATCTTCTCCCTGGCGAACAAGCACAGCTGGCATCTGTCAGCCACCCACCTAGCAGGGGTGCGGAACGTGGTGGCAGATTCCCTGTCCAGGAACTACTCCGTTGGAACGGAGTGGTCCCTGGACGGGAATCATTCAAATGGATTTGCCGCCAGGTTCCGGTCTCCAAGTGGATCTGTTCGC
Organism: Macrobrachium rosenbergii; assembly: GCF_040412425.1. Classification (NCBI taxonomy): domain Eukaryota; kingdom Metazoa; phylum Arthropoda; class Malacostraca; order Decapoda; family Palaemonidae; genus Macrobrachium; species Macrobrachium rosenbergii. The sequence goes on from NC_089794.1 coordinate 1,096,702, forward strand.
AACGGAGAGCAACTTCAAGCTCCCTGTTATGTGGCCCCCAACCTGGACCCTCAGGCGTATGCCACGGACGCAATGACAGTAGATTGGAACAATTGGGAGAAGATTTATCTGTTTCCCCAATAAACTTGCTGCTGAAAGTATTACACAAACTCAGGACATTCAAAGGTCAACCAGCCCTGGTAGCCCCTATTGGCCGAAGAGCAATTGGTTCCCTCTTCTTCAGGAACTGGGATTGTGAAGTCTTGATTCCCAAGCCCATTCTGACCCAGACAGTACAAACCAAGACTGTGTCAGCTTCCTCAAGAATTCAGAATGCCCTAGTTTTATGGACTTTATAAAGTTCGCAGCCCAAAAGGAGCAAACATTGACCCTGTCAACACTCTGTTTTTAGAATCAGATAAAAGAGATTCTACTCTTAGACAATATGACTCAGCAGTCAAAAAATTAGCCTCCTTCCTGAAAAGCATCTGAAGCCAAAATCATGACGACTAATTTAGCAGTTACCTTCTTTAGATCATTGTTTGAGAAAGGCCTTGCTCCGGCCACTATTACCACAGCCAAGTCAGCCCTGAAGAAGGTATTCTTATATGGCTTTAAAATTGACCTTACAGATTCCTACTTTTCATCTATCCCCAGAGCATGTGCTCGTCTGAGACCAGTATCACGCCCACAATCTGTTACGTGGTTTCTCAATGATGTTCTTAAGTTAGCATCAGAGATTGATAACTTTCAATGCTCTTATTTGGATCTGTTAAGGAAGACTTTATTTCTGATTAGCTTGGCTTCAGGTGCTAGAATCTCAGAGCTGTCGGATCTCACTAGAGGTGATGATTTTGTTAACTTCCTCCCATCCGGAGAAGTCCTCCTTTCCCTGACCCTAGATTTTTAGCTAAAAATGAAGACCCACAAGACAGGTGGTCTCCTTGGAAGGTGGTGCCTCTTCCACAAGACCAGTCTTTATGTCCAGTTTATACACTAAATCTTACCTTTTAAGAACTCCACAGTGTAAGTCGGGTCCTCTTTTTATCAGGGAGAAAGGTGGTACTCTTTCACTAAATGCAATAAGACAACAAATTTTGTATTTTATTAAACAAGCCAACCCAGATTCAGTTCCTAAGGTTCATGATATTCGAGCAGTTGCTACTTCCATTAATTACTTTCATAATATGGATTTCACAGAACTATCTAAATATATGGGTTGGAAATCACCTCTAGTGTTTAAACGCCACTATTTAAAAACACTCAAGCCCTGAAATTTTCTACAATAGCTGTGGGAAGTGTCATCTCCCCACCTTAATTAATCATATCCTTTATCCTTCCCTTTCCCCCCCGCCGCTGCCTCATTTACTTCTCTGCTTGCCCTCCTGGTTGATCATGCCTCACTGCCTTGCTCCTCATATTGATATTATTATTGTCTCTGTTGAGTGGAAACTATAATTTGACATGTTATGATTATGAATTTTCTTTGGGGTACTGGGCAGTTTTTATTTTGCTCCATGTACCCCATTTATATATATATATATATGTAATTCTTCCCCATGTTGTATTGTCTCTTTATGTGTCTAGCTGTAAGGTTATATTTACTCTTTAGTCTAAGTAATTTTCAATTAACATTATACCTTTGTAGTCTTTTAAGTATTTTTTGGGTTTTTTCCCGTCATGCTGTGGGCTTGGTCACATTTTCATAATGTTAAGATTTTTGATGTACTTTTCCAATTTAGTACTCAATTTTTCTTGCTCACATGTGAAGAGATTCCTGATTAAAACCATTTTCATAAAATTTGTGTTTTTTCTTCAGATTACCTTGTTTCCTTTTCTAGTAGTTAGCAGCCTTGGCATGATTCTCTATCACTATTTCACCGGCTGACACGGGACTGGACTCAGAAAAGGGATTTTGACAAAGGAAAATCTATTTCTGAGGAAGGTCCCGTGTCACCCGGTGACCCTCCCTGAGGCACCTTCTGCTCCTCCCCCTCCTTTGCACATGCCAAGTCTGGGGTTAGTGCTAGCATGGAATGAGGTAGGTGGCGCTGGTGTCGCCGTCCTGGCGGGTGTTGGTGTGGGGGCTGTAACGGCTCACCGCTCTCTTCTGGGGTTTTGATAGGGAGATGATCTTTCGAGTAGACTTCCGTGGTAGTGATCCTTTCACTCACCCTTCATTATACCGACGTCTTCCTTGGAGAAGACGCCGATCTGGGGGTAGTAACCCCAGCATTCCTGAAAGCTCTTTTTCTCTGGTATATCTAGCATTTTATACCTAGAAATTCATGCAACAATGGAATTTCACCAGGTGACACGGGGCCTTCCTCAGAAATAGATTTTTCCTTTGTCAAAATCCCTTTATCCTTATTGTAATGTAATTCTTGATTAAATTACCTATTGGTATATTCTCTCGCCTACCTGCCTCGCTTGCATGCCCTGCTTTCTAGCCTTTTAGGTCAGGTCTGCTTCACAGCCTGACTCCTGCCTGTAACATGGATATCCTGTTTTTAAGACATAATCTGTTTAGCATAAAGTATCTTGGTGTTGGTCATTTGGTATTTCTAGACTATGTGCCTTATAGTTTTTAATTATATTTTGAACTTTATAATTTGGGGTTATTAAAACACAGTATTGTTCTCTTAGTTTTATTTAGCTCCATTAAGGTAATCTTTTAGATGGTACCACCAAGCTACTGTATGGCTGATTCTCTTGTTATTGGAATTTCACTACATGACACAGGTCGAGCCCAGAAAAGGGATTCTGACAACGGAAAAATCTATTTCTGGGGGAAGACCTGTGTCACCCAGTGACCCATCCCTATACTTCCTTTCCCACCCGCTTAGCATACCAAGCTTGGAGGGTGCTAATTTTGGGATGAAGATGGCGGGCGCGAGTGGCAGGTGGCAGCGAGCGGAAGGTAGTAGGTAGAACGGCTCTCCCATGTTGGGGGCTTTGAGAATGGAGAGATCTGTTGGGCAAAGCGCCTGTGATAGTGGCTACCACTCACCCCTTAGTGCATACCGACATCATTGTGGTGATCGATCCAGGGGTAGTAACCCTGGCATTATGGATAGCTTTTTCTCTGGTATATTTAGCAATATTTATACCTAGAAATGTGTGCTATTGGAACCATTTCACTGGGTGACACAGGTCTTCCCCCAGAAATAGATTTTTCCGTTGTCAAAATCCCTTATCTATACAGGCAGTCCCCAGTTTACAACGGGGTTCCGTTCTTACACCACGTCGTAAGCCGAAAATCGTTGTAAACCGAAAAATCATTGAAAATTGTCAAAAATCCTAAGAAAACCCTATTTCTGAGCTCCGGACCTGTGTCAGCCGGTGAAATGTCCCTTAGAGCACACATTTCTAGGCATAAATATTGCTAAATATACCAGAGAAAAAAACCTACAGGAATGCTGAGGTTACTACCCTCAGAGCGATCACCTATTATGTGACAGGTGTCGGTATAGAGCAGGGTGAGTGAATTTGTCCACTACCACAGGACCTAACTCTGTAGAACGTCCCAATGTCAAAACTCCGGTGGAAGAGCCGTTCCAGTGGCAACTCACCCGACCTGTACCTGACGACCTGAGCGCCATCTACCCTCATTCCATTTTAGCACGTTTCTGCTACGATTTGCTTTTGCTTGTGCTCCACAATTTTTTCCCTATAATCGAATACCATGGCTTCAACCTCTGATATCACCGCCACTAAGTTAAATACCATCTCCTTACGGGGTTTTATGGGTATCGGGGCGGTATTTGGCCCGTAATTTAATAATCATTGGGTCAAATATCGGGCATTCCTCTGCGTTCGCCCGGCCCTGCCATGATGACCTAGTGGTACGCCTCTATAGACCAGTTCAGTAGAGGTTTCGCTGGGTCATTTACATTAATGTTTTGTCCTACAATTGACGTTACCCCTTCAGGAAGTTCATTTTGGGGAATTTTATCTACATTGAGCAGGCCCATGGTGTTAGTATCAATTCTTTAGAAGCGCCCTCCCACTTTTTATGCTTTTAACCCCTTCATAAAGAATTTTTTGGCTTTAAAGCAAATAGTAGATTTTGTTCCCCAACAAGCTGGTGCTATCTTACAGTCGGTTTTTCTGAATTGTGGTACAATGGATGACATGGATATTTATGGATTAATATTACCTTAGCTTAATCAGGAGTTGCCATTTTGGTTGCCCACTTCCTGTTCGCTTCTCCTGGGTAGAACATACCCCTAGCACAAACGTTTATTATTTTATATTTTTGAGTTGTTTATGTATTGGTGTATTGTTGTTGGTTAAATTTAGCAGTATGTATTTGTGTTTTGTGGTACTAGCCTAACCTCTCGCCTTAATCGGTGGGTTAGGCTACGTTTTTTAGCTTTGCTCATTGACTCTGCTCCCTTCTCTCCCGACTGTGTCGCTCGAGTTGTGGAGGGAGGTGTGGGCCAGTGAAGGGAGCGCCACGTTCGTTGTTCCATCCGCTGTTCCGTATGTTTTGGGTATGCTTGGGTTCTCTATTAATCCTCCTCCCCTTCTAATGAAGGGAGAAAAGTGATTTCGCAATGCATAGCCCTATGCCCTACATGTCGGTCTTCAACTGTTGGCCTTCTGAACGGAAATTTTCTCCCCTTCACAGTTCTCCCCCACCTCCCCCTTCCTCCACTCTCTCCCTTTTTTTCCCTTTATAGGCTTCATCTTCAGGGAAAAGATGTGAGTTGGGTTGCAGTAATCCAATGTGCTTAGCCTAACCTCTTTTTTATGTAACTTCTGGCTAGTGTTTCTTCCCTCTACGGGGGAGGCTCGTACATTTCAACAACCGGTAAGGGGGTTGCAGTCAGTGTCTGGGGTTTCCCCACTCAGTCGACCTTGGTATCGTGACACAGCCATGTCGTTACTCCCCACCTTTCCCCTGTATAGCAGGTGTTGTGTTATCCCTCCCCGTGTATGGAGCCAGTCATCCTCTCGGGCCGTCACTCTTTTAGACCTAGATCGGTCTCCAATTGAGGTTACCCACCCTCCTGGTATCCATTTTAACGTCACACACCCTCACTAGTGTTTCGCTTGTTCGCTTCCTCACTGGTTCGCGGAACTCCGGACACTTTCAGGGCCTACACAAATTCCCAGCTGACTCCATTCCTCTGATCTTCGGTCCCCTTCTGTCGCTAGCCTTTTCCACTCCGGTGGTCTTTGGTTTTAGTAGGTTGGCTTTACTCACTTTTGTTCTATGGAAGTACGAGAACTGCTCTAATAGTGAACCACTCTGCCCCTACATCGTAACCAATGGCGGGGGTAGCAGGGCTTCCGGGGTCTCAGTACTGGAATGACATGTCCAGCATTAAAAAACTGCTATTCCATGTATTTAACCAGCGATTTTTCTACCAGTCTCCGCACTCATGGCAATTTATATTTAATTCTAAGTGTGCATGACCTTTCACTGTTAAGGTATATATCATTCACGCCGGATCATATCCGGCGTCACTTAACTTACTCTGGTCATGTTGCATGATTTTAGGTTAAGGTATATATCATTCCCCGCCGGTTTAACTCCATTTTTGAGTTTGTTTTTATTTGCCATGTATAATATATTTGTTTTGCTTCACCGGACTACTCCGGTAGGACTAATAATCTGCTAATTGCATGTCCTGTTGTCTGGCTCTAGCATAAGGCCCCTATCTCCGCCGGATTTACTCCAGCGTGCCTTCAGATAAGCATACTCATATACAGTTTATCCATACAGATGGTACGCTGCCAGGAGTCCGGGTGCACTGCAGTGCTGCACCAGCCCTGCGGCCATGTTGTTCTGCCGCTCCCACTCCGGCTGCGCAGTCAGGGTGGGAGACTTGATCGTTTGGCACCGGATGGATGTGAAGTGTGCTACGCTTTGTTTGAGCAGTTCCAGGACAAGTCGGTAAGCCTAAAGTTACGGCCTTTAGTTTACCTGGTTCCTTGACTTATTTGATAGTTTATAAGGTTCTTGTTATATCCCTTATATATATTTTTTAAGTCCTTGATGTGCAATTAGTTAGTCCTTATTATTTTCAGGCCAAACAAGCTTCTCGCAACGCTTCCTTGGCCACCCTTAGGGGTTGGGTGGCTGGCTTTGGGAGGAACGTCCCGTTACGGGAGGCCATATGTTCTGTCGGAGGCCATTTGTAACCTCCTCTTCCCCGGTGCCCGGTTTGCTGCGGCTGTCCCAGCAGAAGTGGCAGCCCTTTGATCGAATATCCGGGAAGCGACGCAGCCCTCCCAGGATGTCAACATAGCAGCAGAAGTGTCAGAAGAAGTGGCGGCCATTAACTTGGACCTGGAGCCCATGAATGTGGAACCGGACCAGGAGGTAGGTAGGGAGGTAAGTGAGGCAGGGGGAGCGGACTCCCTTTTCAATTCCCCTTCATCCTCTGTATCTTCTTTCCAGGGTTTCCAGAAGTCCTCCTACCTTGGGGATAGGTCGACATCGACCATCCCCAAGGTAAAAAAGTCACTAAAAGGTAAGGGATATAAGTCCTCTTCCTCCCGCAAGGCAACTCCCCCTTCCCCAGGGAAGTCACGGGCTTCTAGCCCGGCGGGCTTCCATAGCTAGTGACACTCCCTCTGTAAAGGGGATCGAGATCAAGGGCAGCCAGCCAGCCCCCTCAATGTCAACCTGCTTCCAATTTCCAAGAATTGGCAAGCATGCTGCTTGATACAATCAACAAGCAGATGGATGAGAGGTGGAAGACAGTATTGGAAAGCTGCAGAGCCAGGAGACCAGGATCTCTGGGCTCAAGGCGCCCGTGGGTCAGCTCCGGACCCTCACCATTCCGGACCCCGCCTTTTCCTCCTTTTTGATAAGGGGAACCCTTGGCGCTTGGCTCTTCATGCTCCCAGCATGAGGATACCTTAACCATTGAAGGCCTAGGGACGCCCCAGACTTCAGGAGCTGGAGTTCTTTCCTCCAGGTCTGCTTCCTCCCTACCCAGGCTTCGCTAGATTGACAGAGGAAGCATTGGGTGAGAACAGATAAGGTCCCTAAGGAGACAGTCATCTTTCCTAGGATCAGGCTCAATCAGCTCTGCTTCGCACTTTGCGGAGTGGGAAGCAGAGAACACAAAGTTGACCCCCTTCAAAGGAAATTTTACCATGTTTTCTTTGGGGATAGGGATCATAACCCTTCCTTGCATGTCGAAAGTGGCTCAGGCAACTGTTCAGGCATGCATGGAGGGTAAGTTGATGCCGCAGCTCCGGGAGACCGATCCCACCTCTTTGGTCCTCCCCGGTGACTCCGAATTCTGGAACGATGTCCCGTCCACCTTTACGGCGGGCAAGCTGGACCCAGACTGTGTGTCCATTCTCTTCAGTGAGCAGCTTCCCAAAATTCCAGAGGCTCTCCTGAAACCGGAGTTCAACGCTAGGTGTCGGCTGAGCCATGCAATGAACTCCTTGTGCATGGCAGAGGCGACAGCCGTGTTGTATTCGGATGAACCCTTTTTCCAGGTCTTGACTAAATCTCTGCTGGCAGGATTCCAAGCAGACCTGTTTGATTTTACAGTGGCAAGGATGAACTGTCGCAAACATATTTTTGCAGACGCCACTATTAGGCATGAAGCCTAATAAACTGATGAAAAGCTCGATTTGGGGGCTAATTTATTCCCAAGGACGAGGTGAATAAATGTCTTCCTGGCGGAAGCAACTAGGCTAACCAGAGCCTCCGCTCCCAGTGGGGTATTCCCGCCAAACGCAAAATCTCAGAGTCCTCCAGTTCCCATAGCAGGTCGGGGAAAAGATATAAGAAGTTTAGGAGGCCACAAACCCCAACTGTAGTTCAGGCTGTACCGGTCTCTCCGGTTGGTCAGCCTTCCACCTCAAAGGCCCAACCCCAACAGTTTGTGCTGGTGCAGCCGGCACAGCATTCCCTTGCCTCCCCCACCTTTGTGACGTCTCCGCGCACAACCCAGCCTATGAAAGCCATGGTTCCTTTCGTGGCTTCAATAAAAACGCAAGGGGAAGCAGAGCAAGAGCTGCCTTCAGAGGCAAGGCTGCATTGTGGTCCCTCTCCCGGGAAGAGGCGGGAATCGGGCAGAGGAAGTAAACCTTCCCCTTCCCAATGAGAAGATTCAGGTAGGCGGGAGGCTTTACCTGTTTTGGAATCAGTGGACCTTCAGCCCGTGGGCCCACAGTATAGTCTCCAAGGGACTGGGATGGAGTTGGGTCAAGGACCCACCACCTCGGGTCAGGTCCATCCATCAACCCCTTCACAAGCCCTGCAGGACTTCGTGAAGGAACTACTCCAAAAACGGGCCATAAAGAAAGTGAGACACCTGAAATTCCAAGGCAGACTGTTCAGCGTCCCCAAAAAAGGCTCCGGTCAACAAAGAGTAATCTTGGATCTGTCTCGTCTCAACCTTTACATGCAATGCGACAAATTTCGCATGCTTACAATCTCTCATGTACGGACTCTACTTCCTCGTGGAGCCGTCACCACTATCACGTCCCGATTGCGAGAAACTTCTCTCCTTACCTAGGATTCAGACTGGGAAGGCAAGCTTATGCATTCAGAGTCATGCCATTCGGGCTCAACATAGCGCCCAAAATATTCACCAAGCTGGCAGAGACAGTAGTATAGCAGTTACGGTCCCATCATGCTGGCCGCATACCTAGATGACTGGATAATCTGGGCATCCACCGTCCTCATGCCGGAGAGCTACAGCCATAGTGACCGAGTTTCTGGAGTCCCTAGGCTTTCAGATAAACAGGGAGAAATCCCGCCTAACTCCGGAGGCTCGGTTTCAATGGCTAGGTATCCAGTGGGACCTAGACTCACACAGACTGTCTCTTCCGCCAGCCAAAAGGAGAGAGATAGCCAAGGCCACCAGGCAGTTCCTCAAGTGCAGGAAAGCTTCTCGCAGGACTTAGGAGAGGATCCTGGGTTCTCTTCAGTTCGCATCTGTCACAGATCTGCTGCTGAAGGTAAAACTGAAAGACATAAACAGAGTGTGGCGGAGACGAGCCAATATCAAACTCAGGGACAAGGTGTCTCTAGTCCCTCCAGTTTTGAGAAAAAGACTCTGGCCGTGGTCAACAGTCAAGGGTCTGTCAAAATCGGTGCCCCTTCAATTTCCTCCTCCATCACTAGTAATCCACACAGACGCTTCATTAAGCGGCTGGGGAGGATATTCTCAATACGAAAAAGTACAAGGAACATGGTCCACAATGTTCCGCCAGTTCCATATCAACGTCCTGGAAGCAATGGCAGTGTTTCTGACTCTGAGAAGGCTTCGCCCTCCCAAACAGATCCATATCAGTCTGGTTTTGGACAGTGCAGTGGTGGTACACTGTATAAACAGGGGAGGCTCCAAGTCGAGTCAGGATCATCAGTCAAGTGTTGATAGCCATCTTCTCTCTGGCGGAAAAGCACAAATGGCACCTATCAGCCACTCATCTTGCAGGGGTCATGTCATTGCAGACTCTGTCCAGGTCAACTCCGCTGGAGTCGGAGTGGTCTCTGGACAGGGCCTCAAAAATTGGATTTGCCTTCAGGTTCCAGGTCTCCAGGTAGACTTGTTTGCCACGGAGAGCAACCACAAACTTCCTTGTTATGTGGCCCCCAACCTGGACCCTCAAGCTCATGCCACAGATGCAATGACATTAGACTGGAACAAGTGGCAGAGGATTTACCTGTTCCCTCCATAAACCTGCTGCTGAAAGTGCTGCACAAACTCAGGTCTTTCAGGGGCAGGTGGCTCTGGTAGCTCCCAATTGGCCGAAGAGCGACTGGTACCCTCTTCTGCTGGAGCTGAAATTCAAGCGTCATCTGTTACCCAGACCCAAACTGACACAAGTAGTACAAATGCGGACTGTGTCAGCTTCCTCAAGAATTCTGAATGCCCTGGCTTTGTGGACTTTATGTTATTTATTATTATTAAAGTAGTTTAACCAGACCACTGAGCTGACTTTCAGCTCTCATAGGGCTGGCCCTTAAAGGATTTGATTAAAATACTAGGTCTAGGCCTGAAGTCAAGCGCTAGGGACCCAATAGATCATCCAATACTAAGATGAATGAATTAAAATGAAATTAAAAACTGCACATAGGCACATGCTCTCATACAATAAATACATTTACTCAGACTTCCTTACATACATACTAAAACGGTATATTAAAATTCAGAATATAAATTAAACAAAATTTTAAAATTCTTTTTGTAAAATTCAAATGTTAAAAGGATTTTCATATTTGTATTATTTACTTATTTTTATATTTTGTTAATTAAATTACAGTTTTTCAAGAACATCAAAATTGGAATGATTGAAAATGTGAAAGATTCTGACAAAATTTCTTTCACTGTCCTATTTCCAAAAGTAGACATTCGTTGTCGGTCATACTTTGACATTCACGAAACACATGTCTGACCAACATTCTGAGCACTCGGGAGCCGGGCCATGTGGGCTGCTCATTAAGTGCCCATGTGTAGACAGTATGGCCTATTCTGAGGCGTGTTAAAATTACTTGTGCGTGTCTCTCTGATATGATGAACTCCATTTTTTAACATTAGGTTTTAATTCTTTCAGTTTATTACTTTCAGGTTCTTCATCCCATATATGTTGCCATTTATTTATGATACCCATTTTTATGTGAGTTACATAATCTGTAACAGGGATATTCACATTTGATCTTGTCATGTGAGTTGCTGCTTTAGCTGCTTTGTCTGCTTCTTCATTTCCTTTGATCCCTACATGCACAGGGATCCAACATATTTCTACATTTTTTCCATTATTAGATAATTTATGGAGATATAATTTAATTTGTTGTACTATATTATTATTAGATTTGTAACTTTGAATAGCTTCTATAGCGCTTCTTGAATCACTGAAAATTACAAAATTATTGAATGATGATTCTTTAATTATTTTTATAGCTGATGCAATTCCACACAATTCTGCTGTAAATACAGAAGCATTATTGGGCAGGGAGAAAAGATCTGACTTAAGTCAGATTCAAAATAAGTCTCCATCATAACTCGGTGACTGCCTGTATAAGGCTTACAGCTAAGAGTGAACACTCCTACAAATTTTACTGCTCTTACCAAGACGAAAATTAATCAAGTTATCCCTATACTCTACATATTCAGGCACACACATTTTCTTTGATACAGTATTGAAGCCTTACCATTTTCTTTTAATATACTAGATAGAGGTGACAGTGGTATATTAACCCTTAATGGATGGGAATCCTCAGGTGAGTATGTATAACAGGTTTTGAGTGATGGATGGGAATCCTCATATGAGTAATCATATTTTCCAAAAAACTGTTTGAATGAATTTAGCGGGAAAGATGTTCATAGCACTTCAACAGCCCATAAATGACTTATTGCAACTCTAAGCTCATCACAGGAGAGACATCGATCAGTATGTCTTGAGGTTTCAGAGAGGAATGTACTGCCTCTCTGCACCTCCAGGGAGTCTTTTTATTTATTTGCTCATAAATATACCCTGGGATTGCTGTTGGTTTTAGTTCTTATCTTTTATGATAGTATGTCAGCTATAGTTGTAATTTTGCAAAGAAATATTAGAAGAGACATGTATACTTCACAAAAAGTTACTGCAACTCCCCATCTCGGTAAATCTCGTAAATATTTTACAACAAATATATTCAGAATTTGTTACTGATTTTAGTTCTTATCTTTTGATATTGTGTGAGCTGTAATTATGATTTTACAAAATAAAGTAAAATAAATTATTAGAAAAAACTTGCATAACTTGGTAAAATTAACATTTCTGAGTCCAGTCCCGTGTCAGCCGGTGAAATTCCATTACAGCACGAATTTCTAGGTATAACAATGCTAGATATACCAGAGAAAAAGAGCTTACAGGAAAGCTGGGGTTACTACCCCCAGTCGAGCGTCTTCTAGGAAGACGTCGGTATAATGAAGGGTGAGTGAAATACCACTACCACGGAAATATACTTTGTTCATCTCTCCTTATCAAAACCCCGGAAAGAGCGGTGAGCCGTTACAGCCCCACACTCAACACCCGCCAGGACGGCGATACACAGCGCCACCTACTTCATTCCATGCTAGCACTAACCCCAGACTTGGCATGTGCAAGTAGGGGGGAGTACTAGGTGAGCTAGGGAGGGTCATTGGTGACACGGGACCTTCCTCAGAAATAGATTTTTCCTCTGTCAAAATCCCTTTTCTGAGTCCAGTCCCGTGTCAGCCGGTGAAATAGTGATAGAGAATCATGCCAAGACTGCAACTACAAGGAAAAAAGGGGTAATCTGAAGAAAATGCAAAATTGTAACAAAAATAATTTTAATCAAGCAATCTCTTTCATGTAGCAAGAATACTAAAACTAAGGTATATTAAATCTAAGGCACATCAAAAACTTAGTACTATAAAACAAGGGGAGGTCCCTGCATGACGGGAAAAAAAAAAATCAAAATCTTAAAATTACTTAAAGGTAAGTGAAACATGAAATGTGCACAGGACAAGCAAACACAACCTTAATACTATACACTAAACTTAGGCTAAACACGTAAGAGACAAGACTAATGAAAATTAACATATATATATCTGGGGTAATGTGGAGCCAAATAAAAACCGCAGTACCCCGTATCTCAGATTACGCTTTTCCATCAGTAGATACAAGATACATCAATATGAGGGGCCAGGCAGTGAGGCAAAACAACCACAATAAGCAGAGAAGTAAATGAGGCTTCGTGCGGGGAAAAGGAAAGGATAAGGAAATGATTATTTAAGGTGGGGAGACTGGCTATTGTAGAATATTTCAAAAGCTTGAAATATTTAAATAGTTTTAAACACTAGTAGATTTCAACCTGATGATAACTCAAAAAAGGGATTTTGACAAAGGAAAAATCTATTTCTGAGGAAGGTCCCGTGTCACCCGGTGAAATTCCATTACAGCACGAATTTCTAGGTATAACAATGCTAGATATACCAGAGAAAAAGAGCTTTCAGGAAAGCTGGGGTTACTACCCCAGTCGAGCGCCTTCTAGGAAGACGTCGGTATAAGAAGGGGTGAGTGAAATACCACTACCACGGAAACCTACTCGAAAGATCTCTCCTTATCAAAACCCCGAACAGAGCGGTGAGCCGTTACAGCCCCACACTCAACACCCGCCAGGACGGCGACACCAGCGCCACCTACTTCATTCCATGCTAGCACTAACCCCAGACTTGGCATGTGCAAGAGGGGAGGGAGAGTACTAGGTAATTCAGGGAGGGTCACCGGGTGACAACCTTCCTCAGAAATAGATTTTTCCTTTGTCAAAATCCCTTTTCTGAGTCCAGTCCCGTGTCAGCCGGTGAAATAGTGATAGAGAATCATGCCAAGGCTGCAACTACTGGAAAAAGAAATGGGGGTAATCTGAAGAAAAGGCAAAAGTTTTACCAAAATAATTTTAATTAAGCAATCTCTTCCATGAAGCAAGAATACTAAGACTAAGGCATACTTAATCTAAGGCACATCAAAAAACTTAATACTATGAAACATGGGGAGGTCCACGGCACTGACGGGAAAAAGCCCCAAAAACCTTAAAATTACTTAAAGCAAGGTGAAACATGAAATGTGCACAAAATAACTGCAAATATAACCTTAATACTATACACGTAAACTTAGGCTAAACACGTAAGAGACAAAATCAATGAAAATTAATATATACATCCATCTGGGGTACGTGGAGCCAAATAAAAACTGTCCAGTACCCCACAAGAAAAAACAATCATGGCATGTCAGATTACACTTTTTCCATCAACAGGTACAAGAAACATCAATATGAGGAGCCAGGCAGTGAGGTATAATCAACCAGGAGAATAAGCAGAGAAGTAAATGAGGCAGGCGGGCGGGGGGGGAAAGGAAAGGATAAGGATATGATTAATTAAGGTGGGGAGATGACACTTCCCACAGCTATGGTAGAAAATTTCAGGGCTTCGAGCGATTTTAAATAGTGGCGTTTAAACACTAGAGGTGATTTCCAACCCGTAAATTTTGATAACTCTGAAAAGTCCATATTATGAAAGTAATTAATGGAAGTAGCAACTGCTCGAATATCATGAACCTTAGGAACTGAATCTGGGTTGGCTTGTTTAATGAAATACAGAATTTGTTGTCTTATAGCATTTAGTGAAAGAGTACCACCTTTCTCCCTGATAAAAAGAGGACCCGACTTACTCTGTGGAGTTCTTAAAAGGTAAGATTTAAGTGTATAAACTGGACATAAAGACTGGTCTTGAGGAAGGGGCACCACCTTCCAAGGAGACCACCTGTCCTGTGGGTCTTCGTTCTTAGCTAAAAATCTAGGGTCAGGGGAAAGGAGGACCTCTCCAGATGGGAGGAAGTTAACAAAATTATCACCTCTAGTGAGAGCCGACAGCTCTGAGATTCTAGCACCTGAAGCCAAGCTAATCAAAAATAAAGTCTTCCTTAACAGATCCTGATAAGAGCAATGAAAGTTATCCAACTCTGATGCTAACTTAAGGACGTCATTGAGAAACCACGTAACAGACTGTGGGCGTGATACTGGTCTCAGACGAGCGCATGCTCTGGGGATGGATGAAAAATAGGAATCTGTAAGGTCGATTTTAAAGCCGAAAGAAATACTTTCTTCAATGCTGACTTGACTGTGGTAATAGTGGCGGGAGCAAGGCCTTTCTCAAACAGTGACCTAAAGAAGGAAACTCCTAAATTAGTCTGTCATGATTTTGGCTTCAGATGCTTTTAGGAAGGAGGCTAATTTTTTTGACTGCTGAGTCATACTGTCTAAGAGTAGAATCTCTTTTATCTGATTCTAAAAACAGAGTGTTGACAGGGTCAATGTTCGCTCCTTTTTGGGCTGCGAATTTTATAAAGTCCATAAAACTAGGGCATTCTGAATTCTTGAGGAAGCTGACACAGTCTTGGTTTGTACTGTCTGGGTCAGAATGGGCTTGGGAATCCGAAGACTCCGTAATCCCAGTTCCTGAAGGAGAGGGAACCAATTGCTCTTCGGCCAATAGGGGCTACTAGGGCTGGTTGACCTTTGAATGTCCTGAGTTTGTGTAAAACTTTCAGCAGTAAATTTATTGGAGGGAACAGATAAATCTTCTCCCAATTGTTCCAATCTACTGTCATTGCGTCTGTGGCGAACGCCTGAGGGTCCAGGTTGGGGCCACATAACAGGGGAGCTTGAAGTTGCTCTCCGTTGCGAACAGATCCACTTGGAGGCCCGAACCCGGCGGCAAATCCATTTGAAAGATTCCACGTCCAGGGACCACTCCGTCTCCAACGGAGTAGTCCTGGACAGGGAATCCGCCACCACGCCCGGACTCCCGCTAGGTGGGTGGCTGACAGGTGCCAGCCGTGCTTGTTCGCCAGGGAGAAGATAGCAACCATTACTTGGTTTACTCGACCTGATTTGGAGCCGCCCCTGTTGATGCAATGAACTACCACTGCGCTGTCCAACACCAGCCTGATATGAATCCGGTTGGGGGGCGGATTTTCTTCAGAGTTAGAAAGACCGCCATAGCTTCCAGGGTATTTATATGGAACTGCTGAAACATTGTGGACCACGTTCCTTGTACTTTTGTTTTGGTGAATATCCCCCAGCCGCTTAGAGAAGCGTCTGTGTGGATAACTAGTGCCGGAGGGGGAAATTGAAGCGGAACTGTTTTGGACAGGCCTCTGACTGTGGTCCAAGGCCGCAGTCTTGTCTTTAAGATTTGAGGAATAGAGGA
Organism: Macrobrachium rosenbergii; assembly: GCF_040412425.1. NCBI lineage: Eukaryota > Metazoa > Arthropoda > Malacostraca > Decapoda > Palaemonidae > Macrobrachium > Macrobrachium rosenbergii. Next base: position 1,112,385 of record NC_089794.1, read on the forward strand.
GACCTTGTCTCTGAGCTTGACATTTGCTCGACTCCGCCACACTCTGTTTATGTCTTTTAATTTGGCTTTCAAGAGCAGGTCTGTCACTGAGGCAAATTGAAGAGACCCAAGGACCCTTTCTTGGGATCGGCGGGATGCTGATGGATTTTTGAGAAATCTCCTGGTGAGAGATGCTATCTCTTTCCTCTTGGGAGGCGGGAGAGACAACGTGTGGGAGGACAGATCCCACTGGAGACCCAGCCACTGAAACCGGGACTCCGGAGTCAGGCGGGACTTCTCTCTGTTCAGCTGAAAACCCAGTGACTCCAGGAAATTGATGACTATGGACGTGGCTTTCTGACACTCCGGAACAGTTGGTGCCCAAATTATCCAATCGTCCAAATATGCTGCTAGGGATATCCCTTGGGACCGGAGTTGCTGTACTACCGTGTCCGCCAGCTTTGTGAATATCCCTGGGTGCAATGTTCAGACCGAAGGGCATGACCCTGAAGGAGTAGGCTTGATTCCCGAGTCTGAAACCGAGGAACTGAGAGAAGTTCCGCGCAACCGGGACGTGATAATAAGCGTCTGAAAGATCGATAGAGGTGGTGACGGCTCCACGCGGAAGTAGAGTCCGTACCTGAGCTACCGTAAGCATGCGAAATTTGTCGCATTTTTATGTAGAGATTTAGACGCGACAGATCCAGGATCACTCTTTGCTGATCGGAGTCTTTTTGGGAACAGTGAATAACCTGCCTTGAAACTTTAGGTGCCTTGCTTTCTTTATTGCTCGTTTGTTGAGCAATTCTGTTACATAATCCTGTAGGATTGATGTGGGTGGCTGGTAAAACCTGGTTAGAGGAGGAGGGTTTTGATCCAGCTCCATCCCCAGTCCCTTGGACACAATGCTGTGTGCCCAAGGGCTGAAGGTCCATTGGTCCCTGAACCAAAACAGGCGACCGCCTACCTGTGTTCTCTCAGTGGGAGGGGAGCGGGTTTATTCCCCTACCACGTCCAGGTCTTCCTCTTGGGGTGGTGTTGGGCCTTCCTCTGTGGGGGCTTTGCCTCTTCCTCCCCTTGCAACCCTATTGAGGCCGTGAAAGAACCCCACGGCCCTCATATGTGGGGTTGTATGCTGGTGAGGCCACATAGGAGGGTGCAGCTGGTTGGACCAGCACATACTGTTGGGGGTGAGCCTTAGAAGTAGATGGCTGGGCCACTGCCGAGACCGGGACGGCTTGGACTACCGCCTGATGGTGGGCCTCTTATGCCTCCTGAAGCGTTTGCCTCCTCTCGATTGGGGGCCGGCCGATTCTGGGGTCTTGCGCTTATAAGCAGAAATGCCCCAGCGAGAGCGCAGACTCTGATTGGCCCGTGTAGCCTCAGACATAACACGGATGTAACCTCCTCTTCAGGGAAGAGGTTAGGTCCCCAGATCGAGCTTTTAATGAGCTTGTTAGGCTCGTGGCGGATAGTCGCATCAGCAAAGATGAACTTCCTGCATTCCAGTCTGGCCATGATGAACTCATGCAAGTCCGACTGGAAGCCAGCCAGGAAGGACTTAGCCAAAACCTGGAAAAAGGGTTCGTCTGAGCAGGAGACGGCAGTAGCTTCAGTAGACAGCCGGAGTTCAAGGACCGGGCTAACTTAGTCCGGGCCTCAAACTCCGCCTTCAATAAAGATTCCGGCAGCTTAGGGAGCTGCTCACTAAACTGCGTGGAAGCGCAGAAGGGGGTCCAGCTTCCCGACGGTGAAAGTGGACGGGCGTCCACCCAGAACTCATTACTTCCTGGGAATACCAGGAAGTAGGGTCTGTTTCCCTTAATTGTGGTAACGGATTACCATCAAAGCATGCTCGGGCCGTAGCCAGAGCAACTTTGTCCAAGCAAGGGGTGGGAAGGTCTGTCTCCCAGGGCGAACATCGTAAAATTGCCCTTGAAAGGGGTCAACTTTGTGTTTTCTGCCTGCCACTCCGTCAGAGTGCGCAGGAGAGCCGACTGAGCTTGGTCCCTAGGGATGATGACAGTCTCCTAGGAACCTTGTCTGACCCGAATCCAGGCTTCTTCCGTGAGCCTCACGAAGCCTGGATAAGGGGGCAAGAGATCGGGGGAAGAACTCCAATTCCTCCAACCGTCTCGTGCCCAAGACCATCACTGTCAGTTTGCCATCATGTTGGATGGCCCGGAGAGCGAAAACGCCAAGGGTTACCGACATCGAACGGCGGAGGTCCGCAGTGTCGGGGATAACATACTGTGGTTCTGCTGGGGGTGGGCGAGCCAAACCTGCCAGTATGTTATCATGACTGGCAAACTTCTCAGAGATTTTTTAAACCTCGAATCTAGGTCCTCCGTAAACTTTTTGTAAAGTTCAGTTGGCAAAGGCCTCTGCATCAAAAGAAGGCTGGCGAGGAGGGCTTGGTTTTGCAGCCCTCTTACTCGCGCCTTTGCTGGAGGAACCAGACTTGCTCCCGGAGGCTACAGGTCCTGAAACCTTAGCCTTCGACGGGGAAGGGCAATGCCTTCTTGGAAGTCGAGGACTTGTAGCCCTTCGCCTTCCATGAAGTCTTCAACTTCAACTTGGGGATAGCAGACGGAGCTCTATCACCCAAGGAGGAAGACTTCACAAAACCTGCAAAAAGAAGAAATGGATGAAGCAGGGGAGTCAAACAAAGGGGGCCCGCCCCAACAACCTCACTTACCTCACCACTTACCACCTGGTCCTGCTCTATATTCATTGGTTCCAGGTTAAGATTAATGGCGGCAACATCCTCCGAGACCTCAGCGTAGAGGATATCCACTTGAAGGTGGCTGGGTCTCATCCCGGATTTGCTGGATGATAGGGGTGGCAAGATCTTCAGGCACTGCAGCCGCCACCCGTGCGCGCCGGGTAAAGCAAGTCCCTCAACCTGGCGTCGAGGACGTAGGGCTTCCCGGACGGAACATTCCTGCCAAACCCAGCCACCCAGGCCCGGAGGGGATTCCAAGGCAGACTTCTTGGAAGCTTTCGTCCGCCTGCAAGAAAACCAACAATTAGCTAAGGAACGAAAACCATTCCGGGAACCTATAAACAATATACAATATACATGAGGAGCATGAACCGGGGAAAAAGACTGTCACTTACCGACTCATCCTGGATGGTTGAGCAGAGAGCAAAGCAAACCTCACAACCATCAGGGTGCCAAACAACCAGGTCGTCCAGTCGGACCGCACAACCAGCGTGGGTCCGCAAACTACGTGGACCGTAGGGTTGTTGGAGGGAGGCGGTACACCCCTGCTCCTCACAGCGAACAGTCTGTAAGAAAAAGTACATGAACCTCCACCTAAGCAAACTAAAGCTGGCAAGGCCGGGAAACTCAACTACAACCGGAATACTCCGGCGGAGAAGAACTCCCTTATCATAAACTGGGCCAATAAGCTCTAAATTACAGAGTGGAAGGTAAGGTTTTTCAGACCCGGAGGACTCCGGGAATGAAGGAAAGAGAAACCAGGAACTAACCATAAGGGCTGCCAGTAAAATAACGGCGGAGCCCCTGGTATAGGACCGGACTCACGTATATATAATATAAAATAAAGGAGAGTACTAGATAAACAGATTTATCTAAAATTAAAAACAAAATAAAAATAAAAACAATAACAAGTGATGGTAAGAACTCAAGAGGACCGGAGGGATCCGCTCCCTTATAAAATGAAAAAACTTCCCACCCTTACTTCCCGCCGGAGAAACAAGACGGGTAAAATGCTCGTATGTTCATAACATAGGCTGAAGCAATATATTTTACCCTATCAACGTAACCCGACGGGGGGAGACGAGAGTATGGATAGTGACTCGAACACGTTCGAGTAAACAAACCACCAACCCCAATACAGCGATGCTTAGGGACGATATGGGAGGGAGCGAATCCCTCAACCAACAGGAGAAGTCCCTGAACTCGGAGAAAACGCCATCTAGCGTCACCCGCACGAGTAGAGCAAGGCTGGAGGAGGAGGAGGGGGGGGGGAAGGAGGAGGAGAAGTAGGCTACCAGGAAGGGGACAGGAGACAGGGAGAAACATGTCACCCGCTCAACTGCACCATACCTCCCAGACAATGAATCTTGGAAGGGTAGCCTGACTGGGGAGCAACCAACCCAAAGCCCGACTCCTTCCTAGGCGAAGCCTAATATGGACCTAACCTTAGTATAGGCTAGGAAAGAGGAGGAGTGTAAAAGGGAGGAGGAAGCAACAGGGAGAGAAATTTTGTGCCGAGAACCAACCGGGATCGAGAATGGGGGGCAAGGGGGCGACTAGCCTAGAGGAAACACATCCAAAGAACTCGATTCTCCCCCAAATGGAGGAAGAGAACTAAGGGGCTCACTCTGCCCACCAAAAACGATCCCGGAGGAAACAGCAACAAAACTCCTCAACCTGAACTCCCCACCCAGGGCAAGGGGATGGAAGCAAACAAGCCTACTCCACAAAATAACCATCACACATAAAAACTAAAAATGTGCTCAACAGAGAGCGTAGCCTACCACGGGGAAGCGGTTAGATCTGAGGCTGCCGCCACCACCCGAGGTAAACCACCAAATAAAATAATAAAAACAATAAAAATAAAAATAAAACTAAAAGAGAGCACCATCTTCAAGATAAAAATTAATTAGCCTAGTAAGACCAAAAACAAAGGAACCCAACCTGGGGTACCTAGGACGGGCATCACTCCCACAAAGGCCAGTAGGCCAATGAACGTAATTCAAAAACCAAAAAAGGGAGCCACCGCAAGGAACCACCAGGAAGGGAACCAAGGGGGCAAAACATATCTATAACGACGAGGAGACGACCCCAACTGAAAAGAACAGAAGGAGACGCCTCGCAGTCGACATGGCTGGCTGGGGACGCCGTGGCGACATAATAAGATCTCAATATTTATGAAAATACGAGACCATAACAGCCAAAAAAAGAACAAAACCCCACAAGAAGATGGTACTTAACTTGGAAATGGTAAAGCTGCTCGATGCCATCGTAGAAAGCAGAAAAAATCCAAAATAATGAAGACGAGCACACAAAAGAAACAGCGATTTCACGTGCTAGAAAATGGAATGTGGTAGGTGGCGCTGGTGTCGCCGTCCTGGCGGGTGTTTGGTGTGGGGGCTGTAACGGCTCACCGCTCTGTTCCAGGGATTTTGATAAGGAGAGATCTTTCGAGTAGGTTTCCGTGGTAGTGGTAATTCACTCACCCCTTCTTATACCGACGCCTTCCTAGAAGACGCTCGACTGGGGGTAGTAACCCCAGCTTTCCTGAAAGCTCTTTTTCTCTGGTATATCTAGCAAGGTTATACCTAGAAATTCGTGCTGTAATGGAATTTCACCGGCTGACACGGGACTGGACTCAGAAAAGTCCATATTATGAAAGTAATTAATAGAAGTAGCAACTGCTCGAATATCATGAACTTTAGGAACTGAGTCTGGGTTGGCTTGTTTAATGAAATACAGAATTTGTTGCCTTATAGCGTTCAGAGAAAGAGTACCACCTTTCTCCCTGATAAAAAGAGGACCCGACTTACTCTGTGAGTTCTTAAAAGGTAAGATTTAAGTGTATAAACTGGACATAAAGATTGGTCTTGAGGAAGGGGCACCACCTTCCAAGGAGACCACCTGTCCTGTGGGTCTTCGTTCTTAGCTAAAAATCTAGGGTCAGGGGAAAGGAGGACCTCTCCAGATGGGAGGAAGTTAACAAAACTATCACCTCTAGTGAGAGCCGACAGCTCTGAGATTCTAGCACCTGAAGCCAAGCTAATCAAAAATAATGTCTTCCTTAACAGATCCTGATAAGAGCAATGAAAGTTATCCAACTCTGATGCTAACTTAAGGACGTCATTGAGAAACCACGTAACCGAATGTGGACGTGATACTGGTCTCAGACGAGCGCATGCTCTGGGGATGGATGAAAAATAGGAATCTGTAAGGTCGATTTTAAAGCCAGTAAAGAAATACTTTCTTCAATGCCGACTTGACTGTGGTAATAGTGGCGGGAGCCAGGCCTTTCTCAAACAGTGACCTAAAGAAGGAAACTCCTAAATTAGTCGTCATGATTTTGGCTTCAGATGCTTTCAGGAAGGAGGCTAATTTTTTTACTGCTGAGTCATACTGTCTAAGAGTAGAATCTCTTTTATCTGATTCTAAAAACAGAGTGTTGACAGGGTCAATGTTCGCTCCTTTTTGGGCTGCGAATTTTATAAAGTCCATAAAACTAGGGCATTCTGAATCCTTGAGGAAGCTGGCACAGTCTTGGTTTGTACTGTCTGGGTCAGAATGGGCTTGGGAATCCGAAGACTCCGTAATCCCAGTTCCTGAAGGAGAGGGAACCAATTGCTCTTCGGCCAGTAGGGGCTACTAGGGCTGGTTGACCCTTGAATGTCCTGAGTTTGTGTAATACTTTCAGCAGTAAATTTATTGGAGGAACAGATAAATCTTCTCCCAATTGTTCCAATCTACTGTCATTGCGTCTGTGGCGAATGCCTGAGGGTCCAGGTTAATCATCCACATAACAGGGGAGCTTGAAGTTGCTCTCCGTTGCGAACAGATCCACTTGGAGGCCCGGAACCCGGCGGCAAATCCATTTGAAAGATTCCGCATCCAGGGACCACTCCGTCTCCAACGGAGTAGTCCTGGACAGGGAATCCGCCACCACGTTCCGTACTCCCGCTAGGTGGGTGGCTGACAGGTGCCAGCCGTGCTTGTTCGCCAGGGAGAAGATAGCTACCATTACTTGGTTTACTCGACCTGATTTGGAGCCGCCCCTGTTGATGTAATGAACTACCACTGCGCTGTCTAACACCAGCCTGATATGAATCCGGTTGGGGGGGGCGGATTTTCTTCAGAGTTAGAAAGACCGCCATAGCTTCCAGGGTATTTATATGGAACTGCTGAAACATTGTGGACCACGTTCCTTGTACTTTCTGTTTTGGTGAATATCCCCAGCCGCTTAGAGAAGCGTCTGTGTGGATAACTAGTGCCGGAGGGGAAATTGAAGCGGAACTGTTTTGGACAGGCCCCTGACTGTGGTCCAAGGCCGCAGTCTTGTCTTTAAGATTCGAGGATAGAGAGAGACCTTGTCTCTGAGCTTGACATTTGCTCGACTCCGCCACACTCTGTTTATGTCTTTTAATTTGGCTTTCAAGAGCAGGTCTGTCACTGAGGCAAATTGAAGAGACCCGAGGACTCTTTCTTGGGATCGACGGGATGCCGATGGATTTTTGAGAAATCTCTTGGTGAGAGATGCTATCTCTTTCCTCTTGGGAGGCGGGAGAGGTAACGTGTGGGAGGACAGATCCAACTGGAGACCCAGCCACTGAAACCGGGACTCCGGAGTCAGGCGGGACTTCTCTCTGTTCAGCTGAAAACCTAGTGACTCTAGGAAATTGATGACTATGGACGTGGCCTCCTGACACTCCGGAACAGTTGGTGCCCAGATTATCCAATCGTCTAGGTACGCTGCTAGGGATATTCCTTGGGACCGGAGCTGCTGTACTACCGTGTCCGCCAGCTTGGTGAATACCCTGGGTGCAATGTTCAGACCGAAGGGCATGACCCTGAAGGAGTAGGCTTGATTCCCCAGAGTCTGAAACCGAGGAACTGAGAGAAGTTCCGCGCAAACGGGACGTGATAATAAGCGTCTGAAAGATCGATAGAGGTGGTGACGGCCCCACGCCGGAAGTAGAGTCCGTACCTGAGCTACCGTAAGCATGCGAAAACTTGTCGCATTTTATGTAGAGATTTAGACGCGACAGATCCAGGATCACTCTTTGCTGATCGGAGTCTTTTTGGGAACAGTGAATAGCCTGTCTTGAAACTTTAGGTGCCTTGCTTTCTTTATTGCTCGTTTGTTGAGCAATTCTGTTCACATAATCCTGTAGGATTGATGTGGGTGGCTGGTAAAATCTGGTTAGAGGGGAGGGTTCTTGATCCAGCTCCACCCCAGTCCCTTGGACACAATGCTGTGTGCCCAAGGGCTGAAGGTCCATTGGTCCCTGAACCAATACAGGCGACCGCCTACCTGTGTTCTCTCAGTGGGAGGGAGCGGGTTTATTCCCTCTACCACGTCCAGGTCTTCCTCTTGGGGTGGTGTTAGACCTTCCTCTGTGGGGACTTTGCCCTTCCTCCCCTTGCAACCCTATTGAGGCCGTGAAAGAACCCACGGCCCTCATGTGTCAGGGTTGTATGCTGGTGAGGTCACATAAGAGGGCGCCGCTGGTTGGACCAACACGTATTGTTGGGGGTGGGCCTTAGAAGTAGATGGTTGGGCCATTGCTGAGACCGGGACGGCTTGGACTACCGCCTGATGGGGCCTCTTATGCCTCCTGAAGCGTTTGCCTCCTCTCGTCTGGGGGCCGGCCGATTCTGGGGTCTTGCGCTTATAAGCGGAAATGCCCCAGTGAGAGCGCAGACTCTGATTGGCCCGTGTAGCCTCAGACATATCGGATGTAACCTCGTCTTCAGGGAAGAGGTTAGGTCCCCAGATCGAGCTTTTAATGAGCTTGTTAGGCTCGTGGCGGATGGTAGCATCAGCAAAGATGAACTTCCTGCACTCCAGTCTGGCCATGATGAACTCATGCAAGTCCGACTGGAAGCTCGCCAGGAAGGACTTAGCTAGAACCTGGAAAAGGGTTCGTCTGAGCAGGAGACGGCAGTAGCTTCTGTAAGACAGCCGGAGCTCAAGGACCGGGCTAACTTAGTCCGGGCCTCAAACTCCGCCTTCAATAAGGATTCCGGCAGCTTAGGGAGCTGTTCACTAAACTGCGTGGAAGCGCAGAGGGGGTCCAGCTTCCCGACGGTGAAAGTGGACGGGGCGTCCACCCAGAACTCATTACTTCCTGGGAATACCAGGGAAGTAGGATCTGTTTCCCTTAATTGTGGTAAGGGATTACCATCAAAGCATGCTCGGGCCGTAGCCAGAGCAACTTTGTCCAAGCAAGGGGTGGGAAGGTCTTCTCCCAGGGCGAACATCGTAAAATTGCCCTTGAAAGGGGTCAATTTCGTGTTTTCTGTCTGCCACTCCGTCAGAGTGCGCAGGAGAGCCGACTGAGCCTGGTCCCTAGGGATGATGACAGTCTCCCTAGGAACCTTGTCTGACCGAATCCAGGCTTCTTCTGTGAGCCTCACAAAGCCTGGATAAGGGGGCAAGAGATCGGGGGAAGAACTCCAATTCCTCCAACCGTCTCGTGCCCAGACCCTCCACTGTAAGTTTGCCATCATGTTGGATGGCCCGGTCTCTGAAGCGCCAAGGGTTACCGACATCGAACGGTGGGAGGTCCGCAGTGTCGGGATAGCATACTGTGGTTCTGCCGGAGGTGGGCGAGCCAAACCTGCCAGTATGTTATCATAATTGGCAAACTTATCGGTGATTTTTTCAAACCTAGAATCTAGGTCCTCCGTAAACTTTTTGTAAAGTTCAGTGGCAAGGGCCTGTGCATCGAAAGAAGGCTGGCGAGGAGGGCTTGGTTTTGCAGCCCTCTTACTCGCGCCTTTGCCGGAGGAACTAGATTTGCTCCCGGAGGCTACCGGTCCTGAAACCTTAGCCTTCGACGGGGGGAAGGGCGATGCCTTCTTGGAAGTCGAGGACTTGTAGCCCTTCGCCTTCCATGAAGTCTTCAACTTCAACTTGGGCATAGCAGACGGAGCTCTATCACCCAAGGAGGAAGACTTCACAAAACCTGCAAATGAAGATACTGATGAAGCAGGGGAGTCAAACAAGGGGGCCCGCCCCAACATCCTCACTTACCTCACCACTTACCACCTGGTCCGGCTCCGTATTCATTGGTTCCAGGTTGAGATCCAAGGCGGCAACATCCTCCGAGACTTCGGCGTATAGGATATCCACTTGAGGTGGCTGGGTCGCATCCCGGATTTGCTGGATGATTGGGGTGGCAAGATCTTCAGGCACTGCAGCCGCCACCCGTGCGCCGGGGTAAAGCAAGTCCCTCAACCTGGCGTCGAGGGTAAAAACAAGTCCTCAACCTGGCCACCCAGGCCGAGGACTTCTTGAGGGCTTCCCGGACGGTTTTAAACAATATACAATATGAGGAGCATGAACCGGGGGAAAAAAGACTGTCACTTACCGACTCATCCTGGATGGTTGAGCAGAGAGCAAAGCAAACCTCACAACCATCGGGGTGCCAAACAACCAGGTCGTCAAGACGGACCGCACAACCGGCGTGGGTCCGGCACACTACGTGCCCGTAGGGTTGTTGAAGGGAGGCGGTACACCCCGGCTCCTCACAGCGAACAGTCTGTAAGAACAAAAGTACATGAACCTCACACCCTAAGCAATTTAAAGCTGGCAAGGCCAGGAAACTCAACTACAACCGGAATACTCCGGCAGAGAAGAACTCCCTATGATAAACTGGGCCAATAAGCTCTAAATGCACAGAGTGGAAGGTAAGGGTTTCAGACCCCGGAGGACTCCGGGGAATGAAGGAACGAGAAACCAGGAACTAACCATAAGGGCTGCCAGAAAAATAACGGCGGAGCCCCCGGGTGTCGGACCGGACTCACGTATATATAAAATAAATAAAGGAGCAAACTCCTGTGGATAAACAGATTTATCTAAAATTAAAAACAAAATAAAAAATAATAATAATAATAACAAGTGATGGTAAATACTCCGGAGACCGGAGGGGTCCGCTTCCCTTACATGATATAGAAACTTCCCACCCTTACCTCCCCGCCGGAGAAACAAGACGGGTAAAGTGCTCAGTATGTTCATAACATAAGACGGAGCAACACATTTCACCCTAACTACGTAGCCCGATGGGAGACGAGAGGTATGAGAAAGTGATTCGAACACGCTCGAGCAACAAAACACCAACCCCACCACAGCGAAGCTTAGGGACGGTATGGGAGGGAGCAAATCCCTCTACCAATAGGAGGAGTCCCTGAACTCGGAGAAAACGCCATCTAGCGTCACCCGCACGAGTCGCAAGGCTGGGGGGGGGGGGGGGGGGGGGGTGGAGCAGTGGAGAGAAGTAGGCTACCCGGAAGGGGACAGGAGACAGGGAGAAACATGTCACCCGCTCAACTGCATCCTTCCCTCCAAATGAACTTGGAAGGGTAGCCTACTCCAGGGAGCTACGCAACCCGAAGCCCGACTCCTTCCTAGGCGAAGCCTAATATGGGCCTAACCTAGTATAGGTTAGGAAAGAGGAAGGAGTGTAAAAGGGGAGGAGGAAGCAACAGGGAGAGAAATTTTGTGCCGAGAGCCAACCGGGATCGAGAAGGGGGGGGTAAGGAGGCGACTAGCCTAGAGGAAACACATCCAAAGAACTCGATTCCCCCAAATGGAGGAAGAGAACTAAGGGGCTCACTCTACCCACCGAAAAACGACCCCGGAGGAAACAGCAACCAAAACTCCCTCAACCTGATCTCCGCACCCAGGGCAAGGGGATGGAAGCAAACAAGCTTACACCACAAAATACCATCACACATAAACAATTAAAATCAAAATATGTTCAATAGGGAGCGTAGCCTACCTCGGGGGAGCGGCAGATTGGAGCTGCCGCTACCACCAGAGGCAAACCACACAACCAAAAACAATAAAAATAAATAAATATACTAAAAATAAAAGAAGAGCACCATCTTCAAGTATAAAATAATAGCCTACTTGAGACCAAAATGAAAATGAACCCAACCTGGGGGGGGGATACTTGGACGGGGCATCACCCTAATAAAGGCCGATAGGCCGATAATGTAAATCGAAAACCAAAAAGGGAGGGGAGCCACCGCAAGGAACCACCAGGAAGGGAATCAAGGGGTTAAAATCTATCTATAACGACGAGGAGACAACTCCAACCGAAAGAACAGAAGGAGTAAACATTTCGACCGTCGACATGGCTGGCGGGGGACGCCGTGGCGTCATAATAAGATCTCAATATTTATGAAAACACGAGACCAAAACAGCCAATAAAACAGAACAAAAACCCCACAAGAAGATGGTACTTAACTTAGAGATGGAAAAGGTGCTCGATGCCATCGTAGATGTAGAAAACAATCCAAATAAGGGGACGAGCACACAAAAGAAACGAATTTGTCCCGTGCTAGAAAATGGAATGAAGTAGGTGGCGCTGGTGTCGCCGTCCTGGCGGGTGTTGAGTGTGGGGCTGTAAAGGCTCACCGCTCTTTTCCGGGGTTTTGATAAGGAGAGATCTTTCGAGTATATTTCCGTGGTAGTGGTATTTCACTCACCCTTCATTATACCGACGTCTTCCTAGAAGACGCTCGACTGGGGTAGTAACCCCAGCTTTCCTGTAAGCTCTTTTCTCTGGTATATCTAGCATTGTTATACCTAGAAATTCGTGCTGTAATGGAATTTCACCGGCTGACACGGGACTGGACTCAGAAATGTTAATTTTACCAAGTTATGCAAGTTTTTTCTAATAATTTATTTTACTTTATTTTGTAAAATCATAATTACAGCTCACACAATATCATAAAAGATAAGAACTAAAATCAGTAACAAATTCTGAATATATTTGTTGTAAAATATTTACGAGATTTACCGAGATGGGGAGTTGCAGTAACTTTTTGTGAAGTATACATGTCTCTTCTAATATTTCTTTGCAAAATTACAACTATAGCTGACATACTATCATAAAAGATAAGAACTAAAACCAACAGCAATCCCAGGGTATATTTATGAGCAAATAAATAAAAAGACTCCCTGGAGGTGCAGAGAGGCAGTACATTCCTCTCTGAAACCTCAAGACATACTGATCGATGTCTCTCCTGTGATGAGCTTAGAGTTGCAATAAGTCATTTATGGGCTGTTGAAGTGCTATGAACATCTTTCCCGCTAAATTCATTCAAACAGTACGGCGGAAAATATGATTACTCATATGAGGATTCCCATCCATCACTCAAAACCTGTTATACATACTCACCTGAGGATTCCCATCCATTAAGGGTTAATATACCACTGTCACCTCTATCTAGTATATTAAAAGAAAATGGTAAGGCTTCAATACTGTATCAAAGAAAATGTGTGTGCCTGAATATGTAGAGTATAGGGATAACTTGATTAATTTTCGTCTTGGTAAGAGCAGTAAAATTTGTAGGAGTGTTCACTCTTAGCTGTAAGCCTTATACAGGCAGTCACCGAGTTATGATGGAGACTTATTTTGAATCTGACTTAAGTCAGATCTTAACCCTTAAACGCCTACTGGACGTACCATACATCGACTAAAATTGTCTGTTGGGTGTCAAGTGGACGTACCATACGTCGACTAAAAATGCTTTTTTAAATATTCACGGAAAAATAATTATAGGCCTAGTTTGCAAAAAGGTTTTAAATCACGCCTTTGAGGGATGCTGGGAGTTCACGGATCAAGCTGTTGTTTTGTTTATAAGCGTCACCCAGACGCCAGCGTATCAGCGCCGATTTCCTCCTTCCCGTTACCAGAAAGCATCAGCACCGCATCGTCCGAGAGCGATTTTTTGACGCATCCGTGTTTTGCAGAACTTTGGCAAGTGTTTGCGTATTTGTGAGGCAACAGGACGTTTGCAGAGATGTCCCAACGTCGTCAGGACCGTGAAAGGCGCATATTGCCTGTTGGTAGTGAGCGTGTGAGACGAGTTTTAGACTGGGATGCTGGAGAGGGACCAAGCACCCAAGATGACCCAGCTTCTCAACGCCGTGTTGTGCGGCCACGTGTGACCAAAGGGGACCAAGGACCACATCCCGTGCCTTTTACAACCCCTAGGAAGCATCGGGGTGTCCTGAGGGGCATCTGTAAATTTTTTTTAAAAACTTTTTCCTTCACTGAAAATCCTGACATTTCTTGAGTCACCTTGTCGTCATTTTTTCGCCGTTTTATATTATTCGTTACATAAAGTGTTATACATCAAAATGTGCGCAATTTCATGTAGAATACAACAAAAAATAAATCATTCTTTTAGCTTTTAACAGTTTTGAAATATTTTCATTTAAATCACGATAACTGACAAAATTTTAACATTCGGTCAATTTTGACTCGACCGAAATGCTCGAAAAACGCAATTGTAAGCCACAATTCTTACATTCTAGTATCAATCAATCATTTACCTTTATTCTGCAACAAACAGAAAGTCTCCAGCACAATATTTCGATTTATGGTGAATTTTTGAAAAAAACTTTTCCTTCGCTCCGCAAAAAATCCTAGCGTTTCTTGAGTCACATTGTCATAAATTTTTCGCCATTTTATATTATTCGTTACATAAAGTGTTATACATCAAAATGTGCGCAATTTCATGTAGAATACAACAACAAATAAATCATGCTTTTAGCTTTTACCATTTTTGAAATATTTTCATATAAATAACGATAAATAGAAAAAAATCAATCTTCGGTCAACTTTAACTCGATCGAAATGCTCGAAAAACGCAATCGTAAGCCAAAATTCTTACATTCTAGTAACACTCAATCCTTTACCTTCATTTTGCAACAAACCGAAAGTCTCTGGCACAATATTTCGATTTATGGTGAATTTTTGAAAAAACTTTTTCCTTCCATCCGCGCACGCGAACTCCACTAAAAATCCTAGCATTTCTTGAGTCACCTTGTTGTCATTTTTTCGCCGTTTTATATTATTCGTTACATAAAGCGTTATACATCAAAATGTGCGCAATTTCATGTAGAATACAACAAAAAATAAATCATGCTTTCAGCTTTTACCATTTTTGAAATATTTTCATATAAATAACGATAAATAGAAAAAAATCAACCTTCGGTCAACTTTAACTCGATCGAAATGGTAAAAAAATGCAATTGTAAGCTAAAAACTTACAGTCTAGTAATATTCAATCAATTTCCTTCATTTTGAAACAATTGGAAAGTCTCTAGCACAATATTTCGATTTATGGTGAATTTTTTAAAAAAACATTTTATTACGTCCGCACGTTACGAATTCATGCATCATTTTGTGATAATATTTTCTCTGTGTTGCTTTAATCGTTTTACAATCTGTTACATACCAAAATCATTGCAATTTAGTGTACAATACAACTAAAAAAAATGAACTCATTAGCTTTAACCGTTTTGCTTACAGCACGATTTGTATACAATTATATACGAGTTTTTTTTTTTTCATATATTCCAATATTTATATATGATAATGATATTTTTTCATTTCTGATGGTTGCATATTAAACTTCAGGCAATGAGAAAAAAGGAGCCAAAAATGAACTCTTAATCTTAAAAACTAAGCGTGCTGTGATTTTTTGAAAAAAACTTTTTTTCCGCTTTGGCGCTAGCTCCCGAACGCCGCCGGCATACGGGAGACGTTTTTGTAAATAGGGCTTCGGCGTTTAAGGGTTCACTTGAAAAAAAATTTATAAAAATGAAAAAAAGTTATGACAGCCCTATCTTTAATCCTTTGGTTGGCTTGCACACTGGAAGGATGGCAACACTTACTTAGTTACATGAGGGAGCTCAGAAACTAGTACCCAGCCTAACATCGCCTTAACTTCGGAGACGAATTTTTTATGAGTATTTTTAAAAAGCATTGTAAGACGGGATTGACTTAAGACCAAACCGTCGTAACTTGGGGATTGCCTACATATTTTTAAGGGTACAGTAATGTAAGATGACTCTGAAATGATCCTAAAGTGTTTTAGGATGATAATTTAAGGTATATTTGGTGTTTGAACTATTAAAATAGGGAGTTATAAAAGCTTGGGGTTCAACTTATCGTGGGTGGCCGTGGTCCCTAACCCCTGCGAATACCGGGGGTTGACTGTATGCACCATGGAGTTCAACTGCAGTATATGCTTTACTTGCCTTTACCTTTCTCTCTTAGGATCATTCTTTATAGAAAAAAAAATCTGAAGTCTGGCCCACATAAGCAGCTTCAGCATTCTCACAAAGAGAGAGAGAGAGAGAGAGAGAGAGAGAGAGAGAGAGAGAGAGAGAGAGAGAGAGAGAGAGAGAGAGAGAGAGAGAGAGAGAGAGAATTTTTAATTTTACATTTTAAATACTATATACTGCTGTTAGATTTTTATTTTGTATACAGAACCATACGCTGTATTATGTACAGTATTGTTTATTAGCACATCCAGAACGCTAGAGATAAAATAAGAAGAAAATGTTAAAACAGTCATCTTCCATCCACAGTGTTTTTTTTAACCATATTAGTAAACTTCCGATATCCATAAGGTACTTGGATGTACTGTACATTACTGCAGATAACCGAGTTAATACTGAATACTGTACTCTGAAGGCTATCTGGATGGTGAAGCCAGCGGAGCTGGAAAACTGGAAGCATTGCCTTGGTTAGTATCAAAAGGGCTGATGGAAAACAACAAAACATTTTCTATCCTTTGCATTATATTTTATAGTGAAACAGCTGGCAACAACAGTAATAAACTATTATTATTATTATTATATCATTATTCAGAAGATGAACACTATTCTTATGGAAGAAGCCCACAGGGGCAATCAACTTGAAATTCAAGCTTCCAAAGAATATGGTGCTCATTAGGAAGTAAGAAAGGATAGAGAGAAATACAGCATGAAGAGATCTCACCTATTAAAAAGAAATAATAAACTAATAAATAGCTAATTTATTTAGTTCTGTATTGTTTAATTAAACAGAATTCTTAACACTAATTTATGTTTTTGTTTTGCTTTTTTGAGGATACTGAAAGCAAAACTATTCAAACTCGCAATCACACTAAAATCAGTATCCTTGCATTTAAACTTTATAGTGACCAAAGAAGAGCACTGCCAAGTTCTTAAACAGCGGAGCAAAAACTGGGTCTTATGCAACACACAATTCGCCAAGACCCCAGAATCTACAAAGGTTAATGTGCAATCAAAACTATGCTAAATTTGCATTATTTATACAGATAAACATTTCAGATGAACAAAATATGTCTGCAAATAATCTTACCTCCAAAATCTCCAATTCAGCAGCTTTGATGTTAGACACATATGAGGCAACATCTACATTAACTTGATCAAACTTGCTTTTGATTTCCACTTTGGATACCTGAATTTCATGCATTTCACCTCTGACCTCTGCAATACGTTTCAACATCTGAAATTAAACAAAAAGGGAAGTATTCAAAATACAGTATCTATTAAAACCATAAATACTCAAAAACTGGAACCTCAAAAGTCCAAGTGAAAATGCAATGCATTTCTACCCTAAAGCAAGCAAGTCTCCTTCTATTTCATAATTTACTTACATTTTTACATTTACCAATTTATTTTTTCTTTTCTAATAACTGATCTCTTCTTTCTATATTTCATATAACTTTCTGTTATTTCTTTCAAATGAACACCATATTCTTTGGAAGGTTGAATTTCAAGTCAATGACCTGTATGGACTTGTTCCACATGAGTAGGGTTCATTTCCTGAATAATAATAATAATAATAATAATAATAATAATAATAATAATAATAATAATAATAATAATAATAATAATAATAATAATAATAATAATAATAATAATAATAATAATAATACAGGTTTTGTTTCAACAGCATTTATTTTATATCGCTTCCCCGGTATCTGTGGAGGCTGCAACAGCATTCCTCCTGCTTGTGTTGTTCCATTCTGCCAGGAGCTGGTTCTTCTTCGTTATGAGAGTAGTTTTCTCTTGCTCCTTGCTGGATAACTCCTGATGCAGGCAGGTTGTTCTGATGCTCGGGATGCCGGGGTGCTGCTGAAGATCTCGGTCTAGGTGCCGTATACTTGTAAAATTAGGAAAAAGACCTTCTTTAGTACAGGTTTTGTTAAATAAAATGGCAGTTTCAACAGCATTTATTTTATATCGCTTCCCCGGCATCCGTGGAGGCAAAATTGCCATTTTGTTTCACAAACCTGTACTAAAGAAAGTCTTTTTCCTAACTGTACAAGTATATGGCACCTAGACCGAGATTTTCAGCAGCACCCTGGCATCCCGAACATCAGAACGACCCACCTGCATCAGGAGTTATCCAGTAAGGAGCAAGAGAAAACTACTCTCATCATGGAGAAGAACCAGCTCCTGGCAGAATGGAACAACACATGCAGGAGGAATGCTGTTGCAGCCTCCACGGATGCTGGGGAAGCGATATAAAACAAATGCTGTTGAAACTGCCATTTTGTTTAACAAAACCTGTATTAACCCTTAAACGCCGAGCCTCTATTTACAAAAGTGTCTGCCGTATGCCTGCGGGGTTTGGGAGTTGGCGGAAAGAAAGTTTTTTTCAAAAAATCACAGCACGCTTAGTTTTTAAGATTAAGAGTTCATTTTTGGCTCCTTTTTTTCTCACTGCCTGAAGTTTAGTATGCAACCATCATAAATGAAAAAAAATATCATTATCATATATAAATATTGGAATATATGACAGGGCAAAAAAAATTTCATATATAATTGTATACAAATCGCGCTGTGAGCAAAACGGTTAAAGCTAATGAGCTATTTTTTGTTGTTGTATTGTACACTAAATTGCGATGATTTTGGTATAAAACAAATTGTAAAACGATCAAAGCAACACAGAGAAAATATTATCACAAAATGATGCATGAATTCATAACGCGCGGATGTAAAAAAAAGTTTTTTCAAAAATTCACCATAAATTGAAATATTGTGCTACAGACTTCCTGTTTGTTGCAAAATGAAGGTAAATCATTGAATACTACTAGAATGTAAGAGTTTAGCTTACAATTGTATTTTTCGACCATTTCGGTTGAGTTAAAGTTGACCGAAGGTTGAAATTTTGGCACTTACCGTGATTTATATGAAAATATGTCAAAATAGATAAAAGCTACAACCATGAGTTATATTTTGGTGTATTCTACATGAAATTGCACACATTTTCATATATAAAACTTTATGTAACGATTTATAGAAAACAGTGCAAAAATTACGACAAAGTGACTAAAGAATTTCAGAGATTTTTAGCAGAGTTAGCGAGGACGTAAGGAAAAAGTTTTTTTTTTTTAAATTCACCATAAATCGAAATATTGTGCTAGAGACTTCTTGTTTGTTGCAAAATTAAGGTAAATGATTGAATATTACTAGAATGTAAGAGTTTTAGCTTACAGTTGCATTTTTCGACCATTTCGGTCAAGTCAAAGTTGACCGAAGGTTGAAATTTTGGCACTTATCGTGAATTATATGAAAATATGTCAAAATTGATAAAAGCTACAACCATGAGTTATTTTTTGTTGTTTATTACATGAAATTGCGCACATTTTCATATATAAAACTTTATGTAAAGGCTAATAGAAAACGGTGCAAAAATTACGACAAAGTGACTAAAGAAATTTCTGAGATTTTCAGCAGAGTTAGCCGATGCTTTCTTTTGGGATAAGAAAGAAATTCGCGCATGCACAGCTGGGTCACGCTTGTAAACAAAACAACAGCGTGATCCATGAACTCCCAGCATCCCTCAAGGCGCAATTTAAAATTTTTTGCAAACGAGGCCTATAAGTATTTTTCTGCGAATATTTAAAAAAACTTTTTGTAGTCAACGTATTTTACGTCCACTTGGCACCCGATAGACAACTTTTGTCGACGTAAAATACGTCCAGTTGGCGTTAAAGGGTTAAAGAAGGTCTTTTTCCTAATAACAATATAATAATAATAATACTGTGGAGCTGACTTATGGAAACATCAAGAACAAGATGCATACGGTATTTTTAAATTTCTGAGTTATACTTTTTATTATGGTCATGTGATCCTCCACAGGCCCACCTTTTAGTAAACTTTCCATAAAAATCAACACCCTACTTTTTAATGCAATCTTGCTAGCATACAGACAAACACACTAACCAAATGTACAGCATGTCAGAGTTTTAAGGACAAAAAACTGAACAGGCAGTCACAAGGGAAGAGTGAAAAGCAGAATAAATGGAAAGTATCAGTGCAATGTAGAAAGGTATATAGTAAACCCCCATATTCGCGGGAGATGCGTAACCTCCCCTAAAAATGCTTATAACTGCCTATCTTGAAAATTTCAAACACCAAATGTATACCTTAAACTAGCATCCTACATCAAATACACCTTAAGCTATTATCCTATTACTGTATTAACCTTTGAAATGATATTAGCTACGATTTTGCAATGGGCTATGATCGCATCCCCTTACAGGTGTCATTCAGTACCCCATCCCATCCTACCGTGAACCCCCTAACTGATCACCCACCTGCTATTAACTGGGATTTTAAAACCAACAGAAAACCAGATCCTTTAGGGAAACACGGAAACCAAACTGTGGTCAATAGTTGAACCAGCAGATGCCTTATTGTGCACTAACCCAAAATGTAGAAACGACCACCACAGGAGAGATGTCAAAGAATTCTATTCGAATATAATTTCCACTATGCTTGCCTCCGGCAGGGATACCTTTAGATCTCGTTAAGGCAACTCTCGTAATATACCTGGATGGACTGACTTGGTTAAAGATCTATATACTGTACACATTCAAGAGAAATGTTTTTACTGTGGAGGCAAAATGGTAGCCCAAGGGAAGGACACTTTGCACTGCTAATGAGGCAGGCAAGAGCGTAGTTCAAACTTGCTCTTAAGCACTGCAGACTGAATGAAAAGTAACTAAGAGCTGATGCAATGTCTAGAAAATTAGAATCTGGAGATTACCCCTGTCTTTGGAAAGACACTCATTCCCTAAATCCCAAAACTAAAAAGCTATCACAGAGAGTAGGAGAAGCCGTCGGTGACGAGGCTATTGCAAGAATGTGGGGCGATCACTTCAGCATTATCCTGAATTGCATAAATGATCAAGACTCCTGAAGGGATGTAAATAACCTCCTTACTGACAATATTCAGTTTCATTTCACCGATTGTATTACGCCAGGTAACATCAGCGATGCCATACACAACCTACCTAATAATAAATTGCCTGGCTGTGATGGTCTACCTGCTGAAGCTTTCAAATTCTGCCATCTGATAGTTTACATTTTGCTAGCTGCTCTATTCATTGTGTGCATAATTCACCAGTTTCTCCCAGACTCCCTACTCCTAGTTCACTTAACCCTTTAACGCCGACTGGACGTATTTTACGTCGACAAAAATTGTCTGTCGGGTGCCAAGTGGACGTAAAATACGTTGACTGCAAAAAGTCTTTTTAAATATTCACGAAAAAATACTTATAGGCCTAGTTTGCGGAAAATTTTAAATCACGCGCCTTGAGGGATGCTGGGAGTTCACGGATCATGGTGTTGTTTTGTTTACAAGCGTGACCCAGCTGCGCATGCGCGAATTTCTTTCTTCTCCCACTACAAAGCATCAGCGATGCATCGTCAGAGAGTGATTTCTCAACACATTCGTGTTTTGCCGAACTTGTGCAAGTGTTAGCGTGTTTGTGACGCAATAGGACGTTTGCAGAGATATCCCAACATCGTCAGGACCGTGAAAGGCACGTACTGCCTGTCGGTAGTGAGCGTGTGAGGCGCGTTTTAGATTTGGATGCTGGAGAGGGACCCCACACCCAAGGTGACCCATCTTTTCAACGCCGCGTTGTACGGCCACGTGTAGCCAAAAGGGGCCAAGGGCCGTACCCTGTGCCTTTTACAACCCCTAGGAAACATCGGGGTGTCCTGAGAGGCATTCGTAAACATTTGGGAGGCCTCCAACAAAAGGACATTGATGAGTACTTGTTGGAGCTCGATCGAGAGCATGTGGAAAGTCCTCATTTTGATGGCAGTTGGTCATTTGGTCATCTAGTGATGAGGACATCACACCCAATGTCAGTGATGACGAGTATTTGCCCCCAATGTCCGTACGAGAGCCACAGCATGAGAGTGAACCCGAGTTCAGTGGTTTCAGTGCTTATGAGGGAGAGTCTGAGGAGGAGGAGGAGGTACCGATTGTGGCTGGTGGGAACGAGACAGAAAGTGATGGTGAAAGTGAGGAAGATGGGCCAGTGGGGTGGGGTCGTGCCAACGCACGCGCATGTGCCCGTAGACGGTCGCAACATCACAGCAGCCTAGGTGAAGGCCGTTTGTCCGAGAGTGATGAGGGGTGGTTGGAGGACCCCACCCCACCTAACATGCACCCATTCAGGGCAGCACCTGGACTGACCGTCCCTGTGCCTCTCACTGCACTGGGGTTCATTCAGCTCTTCCTTACGCGGGAATTGCTGGAATACCTCGTTGCAGAGACGGCGGATTAAGCTCGGTACTGCCGTGAGGAACTGCAGACGACGTTGTCGTATCGATGGCGGGGCTGCAACCTCACGGACATGGCGCATTTTTTGGGGCTCCACATTTTTTTTGGAATGATGCCTGCTGCCGACGTCAGGCAATATTGGAGGCGGAATTTTTTTTTTAAGTACGCCCAGTGTGCCCGGCATTATGCCCCGTGATAGTTTCCTGGTGTTGGACAGGTATTTCAACACCTTCAACCGAAGGGCCATACCCCGGAATAACCCAGATCGCCTCATCTTAGTCCGCCCAGTGTTGGACTACATTCGTGAACGGTGCCAGTTTCTCGTGGTTCCTTCCAAGAACCTTTCTTTGGATGAGGGGATGATGCCATACAAAGGGCGTCTAAGCATAAAAGTGTACAACCCCAAGAAGCCAAAGAAATATGGTGTGAAGTTATTTTTTATTACGGAATCCAACACTGGATACGTCGTTGACTTCTCTGTATATTCCGGGGTCTTCTCCACGCTGCGTGTCACTGTCTTCGGTCTTGTGGATCGTTTCCGTAACCAGGGATACCACCTGTTTATGGATAATTATTATAACTCGGTAGCCCTGGCCCAGGAACTGTATGAAGCAGGTGTGCACGTCAGTGGTACCCTTCGGTTGGTGCGTGGGGTCCCGAATGTCCTCAAGAGGTTCGGAAGCCACCCGCAACATCTGGCAAGAGGAGAGACAGAGTGGCGGCGGAAGGGAGATGTCTTCGCCATCTGTTGGAAGGGGGTCCGACTCGTACCCATGATTACGACCAGTCATGAGCCCATCCAAGAAGAGGTCGTTCAGCGGAAGAAGACACGTCGGCAGGGCCGAGTTACGTATGAGGAGTTTCGCATCCAATGGCCTACGGCCTACTGTCATCGGGCACTACAACAGGCACATGGGAGGAGTTGACCTCTTTGATCAACTCATCCAGTATTATCCCTTTGCCAGGAGAACCAGGAGGTGGACACAGGAGCTCCTCAAATACCTTCTTCAGTTGGCCCTCCAGAATGCCTACATCCTCTACTGTGAGTACACTTCAGACACCCGGTGGTTGTCCCAAATCCAGTTTCTCGAGGTGGCCGGGAATGCCCTCATAAACTTTAATCCTGAGGAGTGGCCTTCCAGCACTGGCCCCCTGCCCCGAGAGGATAGGGCAGATGTCGCTAGGAGGGCCAATCCTCGGTCATCCTGCTCCTGCCGACGCCGCCCCTGCTGCCGCCGCCCCTGCTGTCCCTGTCC
This sequence comes from Macrobrachium rosenbergii, assembly GCF_040412425.1. Lineage (NCBI taxonomy): Eukaryota > Metazoa > Arthropoda > Malacostraca > Decapoda > Palaemonidae > Macrobrachium > Macrobrachium rosenbergii. The sequence goes on from NC_089794.1 coordinate 1,135,745, forward strand.
CTGCTGCCACTCTCCCTCACATTCCAATGTCCCGTCGGATAGTGGACCCTGTGTATCGGCTGCAGGCAGGGGATCACACACTGGAGCCCCTAGAAGGGCGTAAGCAGAAACGGTGCCGGGTGTGTCATATGAATGGCAGAAGAAGAGACACCCTGTTCATCTGTCGCACCTGCAAGTAGCACTTTGCAGGATCGGGGAGTGTGACTGCAAATACCACACTGCGGTCATATATTGGAGTGCGCCTACCCGAGGGACACTGGGGGGAGCAGCAGACCACGGAAGGGTGGCCCATCTGCAGTAAGGGCACGTCTCCCTCCTCCACCTGTACCTCGTCATGTCTAGAGGAAAAAAATGCAAGACTCTTCAATGGAGGAGGGAGAAAACAAGAATAGAACGAAGAGTCAGGATTACGAGTGAATATTCTGCATTGATTTTATATTTAATTTTATATTTATTACAAGTTTTTATATATCTGTATTTATTGGTGTTTTGTATATTATTTCGTTTTATGCAAAAAAAAAAAAGTTTTCACCTGCATTCCTTTTAGTTATGTATTTGTACCAAAAACAAATATATACATATTATATATATGTGTGTGTGTATGTATGAATGTGTATGTATGTATGTATGTATATATATATATATATATATATATATATATATATATATATATATATATATATATATATATATATATATATATTTTTATTTTTGGTAAGCAAAAATCTAATATTCTAGTGATATTCAATCATTTACCTTCATTTTGCAACAAACGGAAAGTCTCTAGCACAATATTTCGATTTATGGTGAATTTTTGAAAAAAACTTTTTCCTTACGTCCACGCTGAAAATCTCAGAATTTCTTTAGTTACTTTGTCGTAATTTTTGCACCGTTTTCTATTAGGCATTGCAAAATGTTTTATACATGCAAATGTGCGCAATTTCATGTAAAATACAACAAAAAATAACTCATGGTTGTAGCTTTTATCAGTTTTGAAATATTTTCATATAAATCACGATAAGTGCCAAACTTTCAACCTTCTGTCAACTTTGACTTGACTGAAATGGTAAAAAAATGTAATTGTAAGCTATAACTTTTACATTCTAGTAATATTCAATCATTTACCTTCATTTTGCAACAAACGAGAAGTCTCTAGCACAATATTTCGATTTATGGTGAATTTTTTAAAAAAACTTTTTTTTTACGTCAGCTCATTACGAATTCATGCATCATTTTGTGATAATATTTTCTCTGTGTTGCTTTGATCGTTTTACAATTTGTTATATACCAAAAATTATTGCAATTTAGTGTACAATTCAAAAAAAAAAAAACTCATTAGCTTTAACCGTTTTGCTAACAGCGCGATTTGTATACAATTATATATGAAAATTTTTTTTTGTGCTGTCATATATTCCAATATTTATATATGACAATGATATTTTTTCTCATTTCTGATGGGTGCATACTGAACTTCAGGCAATGACAAAAAAAGGAGCCACAAATGAACTCTTAATCTTAAAAACTAAGCGTGCTGTGATTTTTAAAAAAAAAACTTTCTTTCCGCTTCGGCGCTGACTCTCAAACCGCACCAGCATACGGCAGACACTTTTGTAAATAGAGGCTTGGCGTTTAAGAGTTACCAATACCATTAATAAAAAACAAGTGAAAGGATGCAGCTGACCCTGGCAATTATCGCCTGATTACAACTGCTACAATTGTGCCGAAGATACTTGAGTCCATTCTTCTAGTGAGACTTCTGCCCTTTCTACACACTACTGACAACCAGTTCGGCTTTAAAGCAAACCACTCAACTGACACCTACATGTACATCCTGAAAGAACTGCTGAACAATTACTTATCATCAGCCTCTCCTGTTTTGTAGATGTGAGAAAAGCATTTGACAGAGTAAACTACCAGAAGCTCTTCCTGAAACTGCACAGACAATGCACACCTCTGTATCTAATTGGCTTGTCGTACACCTTCGGCTCCCTAAAAGGGCTCTGGCAAGGGGGCATTTCTCTCTCCATACCAGTTTAACACTTACACAGATGCCCTGAATGTCAAACTTAACTCTCCCAATCGGATGCACTATCAGCGAAACAACAATAAACCTCTGTTACGTGGACGATATGGTTCTGATTTCCCCATCAGTGCAAGGTCTCCAGCAACTCATCGACACCTGCCACCAATATGCAGAGGAATTTGATATCCTATACAACGATACCAAGACCCAGTGTATGTCGCTGCTCCCGAGATCACTTAAGCATATTGCAGAATCACCAATTTTCCTCGGAAGTCATCGTCTGGAACTTGTGCATGAATATCCGTATTTGAGCCACATTATCACTAACAACCTAAAAGATACAGCAGACATAGAGCAGAGGCGTCATAAGTTATGTGCACCTGGCAACATGATTGCAAGGAGGTTTGCCCTCTGTCACCATGACATGAAACTGCTGCTCTTCCGCTCGTACTGCTACAGTACAAATGGGTGGTCCCTTTGGACGAACTATACCCGAGAGACCATGAGACGTATCACTGTTCTTCAAATGACATTCTGAGATGCCTCACAAACACTCCTTGCTATCATTCTGCCACGCAGATGTTCACAGAAAACTGCCAGGATAATTTAAAATTCACTGTTAGGTGAACAATGTCCAGTCTAATCACCCGACTGAGAAGCAGCAGCAATTTGCTCATACAAAGCACCCTAAGAAGTGAGGCAAGAAGATCTAAATTGTGGGAAAGATGGGATAATGAGGCATCTGTTCCTTAAATGACATTCTCTATTTTTACAATTATGAAGTGTCATCTCCAGACTGTCATTATTATTATTATTACTGTATTATTCGAAGGGAATAGACCCTCTCTTAAACAGGTCTTATTAAAAAGGATGGCTGTATTATGCGAATTTATCTTACACTGTACTTTTGTTTTCCTTATAATTTGCTTTCCAGGCTCAGCGATGTTGGTCAGCAACTGGCCAATATTCATATTGGAAAAAGGATAGTGTGTGGAATGCGGGAAGTCTTTTATTGAAGTATTCAATCAGAAATCTGTGGAACCCTTCGTCGTCTGGATTCAGGTTCTGCTTCAGGTTATGGTACCATCGACATGTTTCGACCAACTCATTGGTCATCCTCTGGATGTGGTTGAGCAAGATCTGGAGAAACAAGGCACTTGGGTTGGTATTTATAGGGGGGTCTCGATCGGTGCTGAATTATGATTGGCTGCCTGGGGCAGGTCATCTCGGGAGGAGCCTTCTCTCCCATGTTGATGTTCGGGGCTCGTCTTGCGTGCAAGTAGCATTGTAGTGCTGGGGATGAATGGGAGAATTTTGATCCTCAGATGCGGAATTTTGATTCACTCATTCGCTATGGGGGTCGCTTGATGTAGGTCTCCTGGCAGCCGTGGGGAGGAGAAAAGTTTCCTGCACAATGTTGAGGGTTTGTTTCTCCTTCCCAGTGTGCAATGCTTCCAAGAGGTGCAGGCAGCAGTGGTCAGTAGTTTGGTCAATTGTTTCTATATTCATGATTATATCTTTTCTTGCAATTCTCTGGTTATGGGCAGTCCTGGCATGGTTAAAGATGGCTCCCTCTTGGGCGTGGCAGGAAATCCTCTTGGAGAAACGCATGGTGGTCATACCGATGTAAGAACCGAGGCATCCTAGGACAAGGCATGAGTACTGGTATACCACGTTGGTTTTCTTCAAGAGGTCCTGCTGAGCGGGGGCTGGATTGTTACACACCACCAGGCTGCTCATCTTTTTGCTCGTGATAAATGACCAGATGAATATTCTTATTGGGGTTAACGGGGCAGACATTATCCTCGATGATGTTCTTGAGGGCACGTTCATCTTCTTTATATTTATGATGAAATTGTCCTTAATAGAAGAGCTCTGTGAGTTCAGGGGCATCGGGGCGAGGTTCGTGCTGGTACCATTTATCAATGTTTGCCTCGATAGACTCTTCTATATTCCAGTTTGGGTGTCCATTGTCGACGAGGGTCTGGACTACACGTTCCATTTCTCCGTGTGTCACTCCAGGAGGAACAGTGCAAGAGGGCCCTCCTGACGTAGGTACTAATGGTGGAGCGCTTATACCTCTCGGGACACTCGCTAGCCCCATTCATACACATGCCCAGGCTCGTCTGCTTCGTGTAGGCCTCTCTGCTCCACAAGGATGTCAAGGAAGGGGAGGCAGCGGTTTTGGCTATGTTTGATGGTGAAACTGAGGCAGCTATGGTTGTGGAAAGCACGCCTCAGGTTCTTGATCTCCTCTTGCGAACTAGCGCTGATGAAGGTATCGTCGCCGTAGCGAACGTACATCCTTGGCTGGTCTATGTCTTCGAATAACCTTTGCTCCACAGTGCCCATATAGAAATTGGCAAAGAGGACTCCAAGGGGAGAACCCATCGCCACCCCGCCGATCTGGATGTACATATGGCCACGATGGTTGGAGAAAGGGATCTTTTTGGTGCATATTTCCAGGAGGGCATGGAGGGCATACTAAGGGATGTTCAGGGATGGGGTGGTGGGGTCCCTATACACACAGTCCAAGAACATCTGGATGGTCTCATTGATGTGAACGTTGGTGAAGAGGGACTCCACATCCATCGAAGCAATACATCCTTCGGGGGCACCGCTCTTAGGGCCTCCAGGAACTCTGCTGACGACTTCAGGCTGTGGCTGCCCAGGACATAAGGTCAGGATGGCATTCAGCCTCTTAGCCAACTTGCATGTTGGGGCAGGAATCTGACTGATGATGGGGCAAAGGGGGTTACCTTGCTTGTGCGTCTTGACATTCCCGTAGATGTACCAAGGTCATAGTCTCATAGTCTCCCGTGATTGGTGGTAGGTGAAGGGCGTTAGAGGTGGCGTTGACCATCTCTACAATCCTGTTCATCTCCCACCCGAATCTCGTTGACAGGGTTCCTAGTAATTCTTCGGAATTTGGTACCATCTACCAGGATATCATCCAACTTCTGATGGTAGTCCTGTGTTTATTAGGACAAAAGCGGCAGTCTTGCCGGCTCTACGAAGACATCACTGTTTGTAGGGCCGACAAGACTGTCGCTTTTGTCCTTGTAAACACCGAGGACTACCAACAGAAGTTTGACAATATCCTGGCAGATACTACCAAATTCTGAAGAATTACTAAAGACCCTGTCGACGAGATCGGGTGTGTGGCGAACAGGATCGTAGAGATGGTCAACGCCGCCTCTAACGCCCTTCACCTACCACCAATCACAGGAGACTATAACCTGGGGTACATCTATGGGAATGTTAAAACGCACAAGTAAGGTAACCACCCCTGCGCCCTATCATCAGTCAAATTCCTGCCCTGACATACAAGTTGGCTAAGAGGCTGAATGCCATCCTGACCCCTTATGTCCTGGGCAGCCACAGCCTGAAGTCATCAGCAGAGTTCCTGGAGGCCTTAAGAGCAGCACCCCCCAGAGGATGTATTGCTTCGATGGATGTGGAGTCCCTCTTCACCAACGTCCCTGTCAAAGAGACCATCCAGATGATCTTGGACTGTGTATAGGGACCCCACCACCCCATCCCTGAACATCCCTGAGCATGCCCTCCACACCCTCCTGGAAATATGCACCAAAAAGACCCCTTTCTGATATAGAGGGATGAATAAATTTGTTTTTATTTAGCATTTCCCAACGTTTTGTGAGAGAGAGAGAGAGAGAGAGAGAGAGAGAGAGAGAGAGAGAGAGAGAGAGAGAGAGAGAGAGTGTGTAATTGTCGTAAGTGAGTGCTTCGGTTGTTGGAAGAGGGATGAGGTCGTTAGGTTGTTTACGGTGCTGTCTGTCTGTGCAAATGTCGAGGGAGTTTTTTTTTTTTGGTTTTGAGAGTCTTTAGTCAGAGCTAGTGCCGGTCAGTGGTTCTTGTGTGGGACAGTTTTTGTCGTATGCTTTTCTGGGAGTTGTTGGTCTTCTTGTTGGTGTGCTGTTTATTTGTGTGTGTGTTCTGTTTCTTTTTTTTTTGTATTTCCTTGTTGTGTTTGTGGTTGTTTGGTTGTGGTTATTACTGCCTTTATCCATCTCCAGCAACCGAAGATCAGGGTGAGTGTTGTTTGTTGTTTTGTTTGTGGGTTTGAATTCCGCCACATAAATTTGGCGCCCAACATGGGGCTGTTGTATAATAGCCGTTAGGATTGTTTGTGGTGGGTAGAGTGAGAGTAAGAGGTCAGGATGAGTGAGATAGAGAAACTGAGAGAGAAACTCCGAGTGGCTAGGGAACTCCAGGGTAGGCTGGAGGAGGAGAATGGGAGGCTGAGGAGTGAGAATGAGGAGTTGAGGAGTCAGTTGGAGGAGATGGGGAATGCTAAGAAGTGCAAAAGAAGAAATGAAAGGGGAGATGAAAGAGTCAGAAGAGAAAATGGAAGAGAGGGTGGATAAAAAGTTGGAGGAATGATGAAAGGTGTGGAAGAAATGGTGAAAGGTATGTTCAAGGGTGTTTTTGGGGAAGGGGCTGTTGGAGGCAGGTTCTCTGGAACGTGTGAAGGGGCAAGAGAGAAAGAAAAGGAGGAAGAAGTGAATGGAAGCGTGAGTGATGAAAGTGAGATGGAAATAGGAAGTAAGAAACGAGGGAATGAGAGGCAGGGTAAGAAAAAGGGGAATGAAAAGCAAGGGAAGGAACGGAGGGAAAGTAAGGATAAGTCAGGGGAAGAAAAAGGGAAGAAGGGAAAGGGAAAGGAAACTGGTAAGATGGGTAAGGAAGTGGGAAAGGCAGGAAAGAAGGGAGAGGGTGAAGGCAGTAGTGATAGTGAGGTGGATGGAGGTGAGTGGATAAAAGTGGATAAAAAGAGGGGAAGAAGAGTGTAATGAGTAAGATGAATGTAAGTGCAGAAGTGGACTCTTTGTATTCGGAAGAGGGTATGAAAGGACAGAGCGAAAGTAGCGAAAGTGAGAGAAAGTGAGAAAGAAGTGAGAAAGGCTATGTATGTGAGGGAGGTACCCGGTGTGAAAAGTATAATGAGTATGGAAGTAGGGATGTGCATGATTTCTTTAGGGAGTATGAAAGGTTTTGTCAGGATAAGTATGGGGAAAGTAAGAGAGTGTGGGCACGAGAATTAGGAGAGTATTTGACTGGGTTTTTACTTGATATGTATAGGGTTATTATGAGTGTGGGGATGTTGAGTATGACAAGGTGAAAGCTAGACTAGTTGAGCAAGCGAGGCGTATGAAAAAGCGAGTGTTAAGTATAAGAGGAAGAATGAATTTGATGAGGCAAGAATGAAAGCTGGGAAACCTTGTCACTGTATGCTTGTAGGCTGGAGACGTTGGCAAGGAAGAAGTTTGGGGATGATGGGATAGATGAATGTAAGGAGTTAGTACGGAAGTTGTTAGGGACAGTGCCAGATGGAGTTAGAGAATTTGTGAACTTGAAGCAGAAGGAGAAGAAAAGATGGACGAATTAAAGGTTGACTTGGGAAGAAATTTTGGAAATTGTAGAAGATTATGAGCTTGACAGGGTTATAAAAGAGAGCAGAAGTGTAAGTGTAAGGGCTGGGGTAGATGAGAGAGTACCAGAGTTCGGAAGCTTTAGGGATGCAGTGTTGAGGGGCCCAATGAGAATGGCCGATAGTGTAATAGATAGGAGTGTAAGAGCAAGTAATTTGGAGGTGCCAGTGAGGATGAATGATGGGTTTGTAAGGGAACAACAGGTTGGACGGGTTAGGGATAGTAGTGTACAAAGGGGAAGGTCGGTGAGTGGAAGTCGAGCGAAGTGTTTTAGATGTGGAAAGGAAGGACATACAAAGAATGAGTGTAGGTGGGCTTTAGGAACGTGTTTCGGTGTGGGCAACCGACATTTGGTAAGGGAGTGTACGAAAGATAGGGGTTAAATGCTACCGTGCGGACAGGTGGGTCATGTTGCTAATGGTTGTAGGGGTACCCGAGTGAATGTAATATGTGGTAACTGTGGTAAGAATGGGCATTATGCGAGAATGTGTTCAGAACCGAGAGCGAAGTGTGACGAATGTGGAATGGAAGGGCATGTATCAAGTGTATGTAGACGAAAGAGGGTGACTGTGACAGCGAATTCGGGAAACTGAGTGTGAAGGGGTTCAAATGGTGGATCCTCCAGGATGCAAGCGGTGCGTGTGATGCATGTACGTGAGGGGTTGTTGCATGAGGGAGGTTTTGCTGGAAAGACTGACGAGTGCATGAGTGTGCAAGTGTGTTGTAAGGGAGTAAGATTGATTGCCTTAGTAGATACCGGGTGTAGTATGAATGTCATATTTAAGAATGGATGTGAGAAATTGAGGAATACATGTGAGATTAGGAACTGTCAGGGGAAGTAAGAGGGATTGGAAATTTAGGGGTAGCAGTGGTTGGAAGAGTGTGTGAACGGTTAGAAATTGGGGTGTAGTGATGGATGAAAGTGATTTTTGTGTGATTGAGAGTACGAATGATAAATATGATATTTTATTGGGATGTGAGTTTTTGAAAAATGCGGGATGGTGGTCCGTCCTAGTATGAATGTAATTGAATTACGATGAAAGGGGATGTGCTTGGGGATTTGTATTTGGGGAAGGATGGTAGGGTTGAGAAAAAAATTGTGGAAGAGAGTGCCTGTAATTGCGACAGAGAGGGTAAAAGTGCCACATGAGATTGGAGAAGTTGTGAGTGTGAAAGTGGCATGGCTGGATAGCCTCGGGATAGCCAACAATGATAGGTGTGAGTATTTGGTTGAGGGAATAGACATAAATAAATTAGTCAGGGCAAATGTGTGTGTATATGATGGGGTTTTGAACATGGGAGATCCGAGGGTATATATAACGTCATTGCCGAGTGTCAGGAAGAAGCGAGTCCGAGGAATATGTGAGGGAGATTGCGTGGGAATATTACGTACGTTGGTGAATGTGGATGATGAGAGGTACGTGAAGGTACGGCAGGTGATGACAGGTGATTTGAAAGGAGCTAATGATTGGACGTATGAGGAGTTAAAAGAAAGAGTAAAGGTAGATGAAAATGTAAGTGATAACGTAAGAGAACGATTGAGGAGAATGTTGTGGGATAGGCAGGGGCATTGAGTCGTGGTGACGAGGATTTTGGGGATCAAGCTTCCGGAATTTAAAATAGTTCTGAAGACGACACCCCCATATATCAGCGTCCCCGACATTTTTCTCCGTCTATCAATCGTGAGATAGAGGAGCAGTGTGAGGAGCTTGAGAGGATGGGAGTGATTGAAAGGAGTACGAGCGCCTGGAATAGCCCCAATGTACCGGTACGTAAGCCAGATGGAAGTTTGCGAATGTGTGTGGATTATCGGAAGGTGAATGAAGTAACTGTGAAAGAGCGATTCCCGATGAATGTGGTGTCTGATTGTGTATACAAGATGAATGGAATGAAAGTGTTTACAAAATTAGATCTGGTAAGGGGCTATTACCAGATGCCTCTGGAGGAGGGAAGCAGGCATATTACGGCCTTTTCTAGTGGTTCCTGCCACTACCAGTTCCGAAGATTGAGTTTCGGACTGGCTAATGCGCCCGCTGCCTTCCAAAGGGCAATGAATGTGGTTCTGGCTGGGTTTGATCGCAAGAAGGTAACTGTTTTTATAGATGACATTTTGATTGCAAGTGAGACTGTAGAAGAGAATATGGAACTGCTTGAACGAGTGTTAGAAAGGTTGGAAGAAGTAGGAATAAAAGTAAAACTTGAAAAGTGTGCTTGGTTGGCTGGGGAGGTGGAATTCCTAGGGCATATGGTGAGTGGAAGAGGTGTAAGGAAGAGTGATAAGTTCGTGAAAAAGGGTAGGGAATTTCCACGTCCCCGGACCGTGCGTGAGTTGAAAGGATTTTTGGGTTTAATTGAGTTTGGAAGGAAGTTTATAAAAGATTGTTCAGGATCGGAAACCACTTACTGAATGGACGGGAAGAGAAATTGTGTAAGATTGAAATGGGATGAGCGAATGATCAAGCGTTCGAGAGATTGAAAGAGGAGGCTGCAAGAGACGTGGCGTTGGCTTTCCCGGACTATAGTGAGAATGCAAATAAACTAGAACTGTATACGGATGCAAGTAAATATAGTATGGGAGGATGCTTGGTACAAATGCAGAAGGCGAATGGGGAGAACAATTGAGAGTAATTGCGTATGTGAGCAAGGCGTTTGGAAAGGCAGAGTTGAAATATTCGGTGATTGAAAAGGAATTGGCTGCAATAAGGTTTTGTGTGAAAGCGTTGAAAGTATTTTTATATGGGGTAGATTTTGTGATACGGACGGACCATCGACCGCTAGTATATATGGTTAAAAAGGAGAGTGTGAATGCTAGAATTGCGAGAACGATAGAGGATTTGAATGAGTTTAGTTTTAAGGTAGAGTATGTACAAGGTAGACAGAATATTGTTGCGGATGCTATGTCGCGTATGTGGACTGAACGAGATGATAGGGTTAGGAGCGACTGGGACCCGGACCAAGTACCTGTAGGATTTGTGGTAAAGCAACAGTATGTAGGGGAGAATCGAGTGTGGGAATGTCTGTTTGGGGGGTTGAGTAATTTGGAAACAAATGGGTTGATTGACAGAGTACCTGCAAGCATGAACGAGTTACGTGAAAAGGTGATGAATGAGATGCCGGAAGGAGGAGTGCGCGAGGAAGGAAGGGAATTAGATGAGGAGGAAAAGTTAGTGAAAGTGTTGTTGGTAGTGGCTGAAATGTTTAAAATTACAGTACGATTGTTCTTTGATGGAATAGGCCGGTGGAGTATAAAGGAAGGGTGGATGAAAATGGTATGAATGTGATTTTAAATGTTCACTGTGGAAAGGATACTTGTAGCTGGCTGGTTAAGAAAGGTGATTGTGGGGAAAAATGAGGGAATACGGGGTAGGGTTGAGGATATCGTTGAAGATGAATGCGATGAGGATGGTTGTGAGGAAGCTAAGCAGGTGAATGTAGCCGTGAGAGCGTGTATGCATGAAGCGAAAGGTAAATTAGTAACAAATGTAGTGGTGGATCAGAATAAATATTGTAGTTTGGTAGACACGGGAGCACAAGTGTCGTTAGTGAGTAGTACAGTAGTTAGTGAATTGGAAAGGTGCGATTGGGATATAAAAAGAAAATCAACGAGTGTAAGGATACATGGTTTGGGACAAGGGAGTGTGTTAGTATGGGAGGAGGTACAACTAAAAATTCAGTTAGGGGATTTGAAATAATACATAATTTTGTAGTCATGGATGAGAATGATATGCCAACATGTTTTTATTAGGAATTGATTTTATGAGAATGCATGATATAAGTGTGGATGTCGGGAGGGGAATTTTAGGAAAGGGTGGCAGGGAAATAACGAAAGTTAAAGGAGGGGATGTGTCTAAAACTAGTTTTGTAGGTATGGTAGATATTGCAAGGAGTGAAAATGATTTGTTGAGTGAAGAGGAAATTAAGCAGATGCAAAATCAGTGCATGAAAATAAATATGTTAAGAGAGTGTGTTTTAGGGGGTGTAAGAGTAGGAAGTTGGCCGTCTGAGTTAGAAGTGTATAAGCGAAGTGCTAAGAGATTTGTTGTATGTAAAGGTATAGTTTATGTTTTGCATCAGGAAGGAATATGGGATGGGGAAGTGTATGTGCCAGTATTTTCGGAAGACGCAGCCGTGGGTATGTGTTTATTGGTGCATAATAGGTTTGGGCATCTGGGGAAAAGTAAATTATGGGAATGTATGAGAGAGAGATTGTATGTGCCTGGATTGAGTAAAATTTGTGCGGATATAGCGATTACGTGTGCGGACTGTCAGAAGGGTAAGTATCAAAGTGTGCATGCCAATCCACCTGTGTTGTGATTGCAGATGAAAGAGTTATTTGAGATGGTTGTGATTGATTGTGTGTCATTGCCTGTGACTGCTAGAGGACATGTGGGAATGGTTGTAATGGTAGATCATTTGAGTAAGTTTGCATATGCGGTAGCGATTCGAACAAAAAGAGTGAGACTGTAGCGAGAATGGTGGGTCAAGTGATGTTGCCAATGTGTGTGTGCAAGCCGACGCGAATGTTGAGTGACAATGGGCCTGAATTTGTTGGATGGGAGTTTGAGCAAATGTTGCGTGATTGGGGCATAGAACATGTGTACTCTACAATCGTATATGCCCAGTGCGAATGGATTGGCGGAACGAACGGTGAGAACGTTGACGGAGATATTACGTATGATGAGTGAATATGATAATGATTGGGATGTAAACGTTGGGCGGCGTTGTGGGTATACAACGCCACTGTGCATAAGGGTATTGGTATGTCTCCGTGTAAATATGTGTTAAATTTTGAAAAGATAGTGAGACCGAGATTGGGTCTATCTGAGAATGATAGGGAGGTATGGAAGAAGGCGCATGAAAGGTTTGAAAGTTACAAGGTGGGCGAGAAAGTGTTGAAAGAAGTAATCGAGAAAGGGCGGTTGAATGTAAATAAAGTGCGTGAAAATTTGAGGGTCCGTATGAAGTGTTGGAAGTTGGTCCCAGTGGGCTTAGTTATGTTGTAGGGGAAGTATGTGTAGATGGTAGTGTGAGAGAAATGCGAGCGCATCACAACCAATTGCGATGGAAGGATGTACCGGAATATGTGAGAGAGAATGGGGTGTATAAATGGTTGAAATCGAATGTGGTGAACCAAGTATGCATGAGAGCTTGTGTATGGAGGATCAGCAATTTGTTTTGATAGAGTATGGTAAAAACGTAAGAAAAGGAAGAACGTAAGTAAACTGAATGGTCGTAAGTTGTGTGATAGGGGTGTGAGTGCCAAAGTGGAAATGAGTGATAAAGCGTGTAATACGGATGAATGGGATGGTATGGATAGAACGTATAGCATATGCGGGTTTGATATAACTGAGTTGACTGAACGTGTAGGGGTTAGTGAACGGTTGGAGGTGAGCGAAAGTGTAAGAATAAGAGAGCGTAGCAGTAATATACGAGTGATTGAAAGCATGAATGAATCGTTGCAAGAATTGGAAAGGTCAATGAGCGAATGGGATGGGTTAGTTGAAGAATTGGGGGAGGTATTTGGGAACGAGTTAGAGGGTATAGATGAGATTGTGGATGAAATTGAGAGTGGTAATAGTGAAGAAGATAGCGTGAATCTGAGAGAGAATGGAGGAGAAGATGTGAGTTTGAATGTTGCTAGAAGAGAGAGTGATTCTGAGAGAATGATTGCGTGCCCGCGAACGCGATCTAGAGGACCTGCTAGTGAGCATCCGTGGGTGTTATGTAAAGGCGATTTGAAAGAGGTGTGAAAGGTGTTGGTTGGGAAATGCTAAAAGGGGGAGAAATATAGAGGGATGAATAAATTTGTTTTTATTTAGCATTTCCCAACGTTTTGTGAGAGAGAGAGAGAGAGAGAGAGAGAGAGAGAGAGAGAGAGAGAGAGAGAATTGTCGAGAGAGAGTGAGTGCTTCGGTTGTTGGAAGAGGGATGAGGTCGTTATGTTGTTTACGGTGCTGTCTGTCTGTGCAAATGTCGAGGGAGTTTTTTTTTTTGGTTTTGAGACTCTTTAGTCAGAGCTAGTGCCGGTCAGTGGTTCTTGTGTGGGACAGTTTTTGTTGTATGCTTTTCTGGGAGTTGTTGGTCTTCTTGTTGGTGTGCTGTTTATTTGTGTGTGTGTTCCGTTTTTTTTTTTTTTGTATTTCCTTGTTGTGTTTGTGGTTGTTTTGCGGTTGTGGTTGTTACGGGCGGCCTTTATCCATCTCCAGCAACCAAGATCAGGGTGAGTGTTGTTTGTTGTTTTGTTTGTGGGTTTGAATTCCATATACACTGAGTCCAGCCCCGTGTCAGCCGGTGAAATTTCATACTAACACGAATTTCTAGGTATAAAATTGCTAGATATACCAGAGAAAAAAGAGCTTTCAGGAATGCTGGGGTTACTACCCCCAGATCGAGCGTCTTCCATAATGGAGACGTCGGTATAACCAAGGGTGAGTGAAAGGATCACAACCACAGAGCCACACTGAAAGACATCCCCATGTCAAAACCCCTCGGAAAGAGCGGTGAGCCGTTCCAGCCCCCACGCTCATCCGCCCGCCAGGCCGGCGACTCCAGCGCCATCTACACTCATTCCATTTTCTAGCACGTGATTTTCGTGACCTAGAATTTTGTGCTTTTGTTTTTGGGTGATTTCTGCCTTTTACCAGCATGTCTTCCAGCAACTTTAACATCTCCAAGTTAAGTACCATCTTATTGTGGGATTTTTATGATGAGTGTGGCTGGATCAGTCCATATTTTCATATTATATGAGATTGTTGTTATGACGCCGTGGCGTCCCCCAGCCAGCCATGTCGACCGCGAGATTCACCCATCCAGCTTATTCTGTTTGGGCTTTCTCCTTGTCATTATATTACTTATCATTATTCCCCCTGGAACTCATCCTGGCGGTGTTTCCTGGGCGGGTTTTTTATCGGTGTTTCTTATATGTTTTACTGATCCACATGTCGGGTTTCCTCTATTAGGGTTCCCGTCATTTCCCGCTTAGGATTCTCCCTCCGGGATGTGTTCCCATGATAGTTTTAACTTATTTATCACTTTATTGTGTCGTGCTGGTGCTGTACGTGTTTTGTTGCCTTGAATTTCATGTGGGGTAGCGTCAGCTTGATTGTCTGGTTGCTCCTCTAGGCTAGGCTATGTGCCTTGCACAAGCACAATATTCCTGGGTTATGTATATTTTGTGATGGTGTTTTATTTGGTATTTTGTTGTGTGGGGCCCTCCCCTTGCCTTTCATGTCCAGTTAGGCTCGTATTTTGCTTCCTTGGCCTCCCGCTCTCCTCGTAGGTTAGGCGTGGGGTGGAACCTCAGGTTGAGGGAGTTTTTGTTGCTGTTTCTTCCATGGGCCGTTGTTTGGGTGGTAGAGTGAGACCTCATAGTCCTCCCCCTTCTCCACGAAGTGGTAGAGTTTCGTTGGGTGTGTCTCCTCTAGGCTGTTATGGCTTTCTCCCCAATTTCTTCTTTTTCGGCCCTGATTGGATTTTGGCACGGAAATTTCTCTCCGTTATTTCCTCCCCCACCCTTCCCTTGTCCCTCCCCGTTAGCCTAGGCTATGCCTAGGCACAGGCGCTGACCTAGGCTATGACTAAGCGGGAGTCGGCGTGTTGAGGCCTTGGTCGCTATCCCTTTCTCCTCTCATTGGGGTAGGCTTGTCCTGCCATGGCTAGTATTAATTTACTTGGCGTGGCGCGTGATTGCAGTTGAGCGGGTGAAGTATTTTCCCTTGTCTCCTGTTTTCGCTTGACTTAGCCTACTCCTCATCCCTGCCCGACCAACCCTCCCTCCCCCTCTCCATCTCAGGCCAGCTCTTGCCTATTCTCGTGCGGGTGATGCTAGATGGCATTTTCTCCGAGTTGGGGGCTTTCCCGGGTGGAGGGATTCGCTCCTCCCAGAGCAAGTCCCGGTAGCGGTGCGCTTGTCTTGATGTTTCGTTAACCTGCTCTCCTAGGATCGAGCGGGTTTCAACATTCTTATTTTCGTTCTCGCCCTCTCCCGCTTGAGTTTGCCTTAGTTGAGTTGTTTGGCGCCTACTCGGCTCTTATTATATATGGCCTTTTGCGATGTCGGTAGCCTCACCCTCCTATAGTTTCTCTAGCGGGGAGGTTCGGGCTCCGGGGGGAGGGGTATCTCCGGTCTCCGGAATGAACGTTTCTTTACCTTGTTACCAGTTCCGTTACCATCACTTGTATTTTATATATATATATATATCCACTGGCGGAGCGAGCTTCTCACTCCGCCACTACACATATGATTATTATATTTTATCATTTTGGGGGTCCGGTGTCCTGCCCTGGGGTTCCGCCGTCTTTATTGCTGGCATCCCTTGTGGTAGGGCCCTGTTGACTCAGCTCTCTCGTTACGCCGGAGTATTCCGGTGGCCGGGATGCAACTTGCCTGCCGCTCTGTTTAATTTATGGTTTGGTGGACCTGTCTCTGACGAGGGGTTTTTCTTCCCGCCGGAGTCCTCCGGTAGTAGGTCGAAATACCCGGGCCTACCTACTTTAGGTTTCTTAGAGTGGTAGGTTCATGTACTTTTTACACTTACAGACTTTACGTTGTGAGGAGCCAGGGTGCACCGCTTCCCTCCAGCAACCCTACGGGCATGTGGTGTGCCAGACCCACGCTGGTTGTGCGGTCCGGCTGGACGACCTTATCGTTTGGCACCCTGATGGCTGTGAGGTCTGCTTCGCCTTATGTAGTAGCATCCAGGACGAGTCGGTAAGATATCGCTTCTCATTCCCCACGTCTCCTCAGTCTAATAAGTGCTCATATTGTATTCATTGTTTTATATTACAGTATGTTAGTCCTGATTGCCTGCTTTCTTTTTCAGGCGGACGAGTCCTCAAAGAAAACATCTCTGAATCTCTCCGCGCCTGGGTGGCTGGGTTTGGAAGGAATGTACCGTCGGGAAGCCTTACGCCCTGACGCCAACTTGCGACCTGCTTTACCCCCG
Organism: Macrobrachium rosenbergii; assembly: GCF_040412425.1. Taxonomy (NCBI): domain Eukaryota; kingdom Metazoa; phylum Arthropoda; class Malacostraca; order Decapoda; family Palaemonidae; genus Macrobrachium; species Macrobrachium rosenbergii. The sequence continues at coordinate 1,152,166 of NC_089794.1, forward strand.
CGCCTGGGTTGCTGCTGCCATCCCAGCGGAGATGGCCACCCCTATCATTCAGCAGATCCGGGGACGCGACCCAGCCACCCCAAGAGGACATCTTATACGCTGAAGTTTCGAGGACGCCGCCGCTTGGACTTGGACCTGGAGCCAATGAACACGGAGCCGACCAAGTGGTAGGTAGCGAGGTAAGTGAGGTTGCGGGGCGGGCGCCCTATTTGATTCCCCATCATCCTCTGCATCTTCCTTTACAGGGTTTGCAAGTCTTCCATCTTGGGTGACAGGGCTCCATCAGCTGTCCCCAAGTTGAAGCTGAAGACTTCATGGAAGGCGAAGGGCTTCAAGTCCTCGTCTTCCAGGAAAGCATCTCCTTTCCCCCCGTCGAAGGCTAAGGTTTCCATACCTGTAGCCTCCGGGAGCAAACCAGGAACCTCGGGCAAAGGCGCGAGTAAGAGGGCACCAAAACCAAGCCCTCCTCGCCAGCCTGCCTTTGACCCTGAGGCGTTTGCCAACTCTCTTCTTGAGAGGTTCTTGGCGGAGGTCGAGTCGAAGCTCTCCAAAATCTCGGAGAAGCTCCATAGCCACGATACCATACTGGCGGGTATGGCTCGCTCCGGCGGAGCCGACCCACAGTATGAGATTCTGGATACGGCTGATCTCCCTCCCTTCGATGTCGGGAACCCTTGGCGTTTTGCTCTTCGTGCCATTCAGCACGAAGACACTGACAATCGAGGGTCTTGGCACGAGACGTTTGGAGGAGTTGGAGTTTTTCCTCCTGATCTCCTGCCCCTTACCCAGGCTTCGTTAGGGCTGACGGAGGAAGCCTGGGTACGCTCAGACAAGGTCCCTAGAGAGACAGTGATCTTTCCGAGGGACCAGGCTCAGTCTACTCTCCTGCGCACTCTTACGGAGTGGCAGGCAGAGAATACTAAGCTAACTCCATTCAAGGGCAACTACACTATGTTTTCCCTAGGTGATAAGTTGCCCACTCCCTGCATTAACAAAGTTGCTCTGCCTACGGCTCGGGCTTGCTTTGAAGGTAATCCTTTGCCTCAATTAAGGGATACAGACTCCACATCCCTGGTATTCCCAGGAGGTGAGGAGTTTTGGAAAGACGCCCATCCACCTTTACTGTGGGTAAGTTGGGCGCTCACTGCGCGTCTTCGCAATTTAGCTTAACAGCTTCCTAAGCTCCCGGAAGCTTTGCTAAAGGCAGAGTTTGAGGCTCGAACTAGATTAGGCCGGTCCTTGAACTCCCTCTGCCTCACAGAAGCAACTGCCGTCTCCTGCGCAGAAGAGCCCTTCTTCCAGGTTCTGGCTAAATCCCTGTTAGCAGGGTTTCAGTCAGACCTGTATGATTTTATGGTGGCGAAATTAGAATGCAGGAAGTTCATCTTTGCTGAGGCCACCATACGTCATGAGCCTAACAAGCTCATGAAGAGCTCTATCTGGGGCGCCAATCTCTTCCCGGATGATGACATAGCCAGTGTGTTGAGCGAGGCTACTAGACCCAACCAGAGTCTTCGCTCTCGTTGGGGTATCTCCGCTTACAAGCGGAAGACCCCAGAATCTGGCGGCTCCCAGACCAAGTCTGGTAAACGCTTCAGGCGGCATAAGAGGCCTCACCATCAGATGGTCGTCCAAGCTGTCCCGGTCTCGGCGGTGGCCCAGCCCTCCACCTCCAAGGCTCATCCCCAACAGTACATGCTGGTCCAACCAGCCCAATCCCTTGCTGCACCCACGTACGTCTCCTCACCGGCGTACAACCCTACCTATGAGGGCCGTGGGTTCTTTCACAGCCTTAATAGGAGCGCAAGGGGGGGAAGAGGTCGGGCCCCTTACAGAGGCAAACCTGGCTCCGCCCCAAGAGGAAAACCTGGACGTGGCAGAGGAAGCAAACCCGCTTCCTCCCACTGAGACCAGTCAGGTAGGTGGTCGCCTTTACTGGTTCAGAGACCAGTGGTCCTTCAGTCCTTGGGCACACAGCATTGTGTCCAAAGGTCTGGGTTGGAGCTGGACCAAGGATCCCCCTCCCCTGATCAGGTTTTACCAGCCCCCCTCCAGAGTCCTACAGGACTATGTGGCGGAACTGCTCAACAAGCAAGCAATAAAGAAAGTAAGGCACCTCAAATTTCAAGGGAGGTTGTTCACTGTCCCAAAGAAAGACTCCGGTCAGCAAAGAGTGATTCTGGATCTGTCGCATCTAAATCATTATATAAAATGCGACAAATTTCGCATGCTTACGGTAGCTCAGGTACGGACTCTACTTCAGCGTGGAGCCGTCACCACCTCTATCGATCTTTCAGACGCTTACTATCACGTCCCGGTTGCGCGGAACTTCTCTCCCTTCCTGGGTTTCAGACTCGGGAAACAAGCCTACTCCTTCAGGGTCATACCTTTCGGTCTCAATATAGCCCCCAGGATATTTACAAAGCTGGCGGAAGCAGTAGTTCAGCAGCTCCGGTCCCGAGGGATCTCCCTAGCAGCGTACCTGGACGATTGGATAATCTGGGCTCCAACAGTCCAAGAGTGCCGGAAGGCTACGGCCATAGTCATCAAGTTCCTGGAGTCGTTAGGCTTTCAGCTGAACAGAGAGAAGTCCCGCTTGACTCCGGAGTCCCGGTTCCAGTGGCTGGGCCTCCAGTGGGATCTGTCCTCGTACACGCTATCCCTCCCGCCGTCCAAGCGGAAGGAGATAGCTTCCCTTACCAGAAAATTTCTGAGGGACAAAGCAGCATCCCGCCGGTCCCAAGAGAGAATCCTCGGCTCCCTTCAATTTGCCTCAGTGACGGACCTGCTCTTAAAAGCGAAATTAAAAGACATAAACAGAGTGTGGCGGAGTCGAGCCAATGTCAGGCTCAGAGACAAGGTCTCTTCCATCCCACGAATTTTGAAGGCGAGACTGCGACCTTGGTCCACAGTCAGCAGCCTGTCCAGGTCAGTCCCGCTTCAGTTCCCTCCTCCGGCACTGGTGCTTCACACAGACGCCTCATTAAGCGGCTAGGGAGGGTATTCGCCAAAACAAAAAGTACAAGGAACATGGTCTACAATGTTTCAACAGTTCCATATAAACACCTTGGAAGCTATGGCGGTATTTCTAACTTTAAAGAAAATCACCCCCCCAGCCGGATTCACATCAGGCTGGTGTTGGACAGCGCTGTGGTAGTTCATTGCATCAACAGGGGCGGCTCCAAATCAGGTCGCGTAAACCAGGTGATGGTAGCTATTTTCTCCCTGGCGAACAAGCACGGCTGGCATCTGTCAGCCACCCACCTAGCGGGGAGTGCGGAACGTGGTGGCGGATTCCTGTCAGAAACACTCCGTTGGAGACGGAGTGGTCTCTGGACGGAGAGTCATTCAATTGGATTTGCCGCCGGGTTCTGGGACTCCAAGTGGATCTGTTCGCGACGGAGAGCAACTACAAGCTTCCCTGTTATGTGGCCCCGAACCTGGACCCTCAGGCTTATGCCACGGACGCAATGACCATAGACTGGAACAATTGGGAGAAGATCTACTTATTTCCCCAATAAACATGTTGATGAAAGTACTGCACAAACTCAGGTCATTCAAAGGTCAACTGGCTCTGATAGCCCCCTATTGGTCAAGAGCAACTGGTTCCCTCTATTTCAGGAACTCAAGTTGCGATGTCATCGGATTCCCAATCCCAGATTGACCCAAGTAGTACAAACCAAGACTGTGTCAGCTTCCTTAAAAATTCAGAATGCCCTAGTTTTATGGACTTTGTAAAGTTCGCTGCTCAAAAGGGAGCAAACATTGACCCCGTTAACACTCTGTTTTTAGAATCGGATAAGAGAGATTCTACTCTCAGACAATATGATTCAGCAGTCAAGAAATTAGCATCCTTTTTGAAGGCATCTGAAGCTCAAACTATGACTACTAACCTAGAGGTTACCTTCTTTAGATCATTGTTTGAAAAGGGCCTTGCCCCAGCCACTACTACCACAGCTAAGTCAGCCTTGAAGAAGGTATTTTTGTATGGTTTTAAAATTGACCTTACAGAGTCTTACTTTTCATCTATCCCTAGAGCATGTGCTCGTCTGAGACCCGTAACACGCCCACATTCTGTTACGTGGTTCCTCAATGATGTTCTTAAGTTGGCATCTGAGATTGACAACTCACAATGCTCTTATATGGATCTGTTAAGGAAAACTTTATTTCTGATTAGCTTGGCTTCAGGTGCCAGAATTTCAGAGCTATCGGCTCTCTCTAGAGGTGATGATTTTGTTAATTTCTCCCGTCCGAGAGAAGTCCTCCTTTCCTGATCATAGATTTTTAGCTAAAACGAAGACCTCAAGACAGGTGGTCCCCTTGGAAGGTGGTGCCTCTTCCATAGGACCAGTCCTTATGCCCAGTCTATACCTTAAAGTCTTACCTATTAAGAACTCCACAGTGTAAGTTGGGTCCTCTTTTATCAGAGAGAAAGGTGGAACTCTTTCGTTGAATGCTATAAGACAGCAAATTCTGTATTTTATTAAACAAGCCAACCCGGATTCAGTCCCTAAGGTTCATGATATCCGTGTGGTAGCTACTTCCACTAATTATTTTCATAATATGGATTTTGCTGAACTTACCAAATATACGGGATGGAAATCACCTCTAGTGTTTAAACGCCATTATTTAAAAATCACTCGAAGCCCTAAAATTTTCAGCAGTGGCTGTGGGGAGTGTCATTCCCCCACCTTAATTATCCTTTATCCTTCTCCCTTCCCCCACGCCTGCCTGCCTCATTTATTTCTCTGCCTGCCCTTCTGGATTGATCATGCCTCACTGCCTTGCTCCTCATAATTGATGTTATTATTGCCCTTAATATTATCTTTCTTGGTGATTGTATATTGACTTGCTCTGATTTTGGATTGTCTTAGGGGTGCTGGACTGTTTTTATTTTGCTCCATGTACCCCATAAATTTCTCATGTTGTAAATGTCTCTCTTTATTCTTAGGTATAAGTTTATATTTACTCGCTTGTAATTTTGTATTATTGGATGTATTTTGCCCCAACTATATTTACATTGTGTGCCTGTTTTTGTATTTTACTCTTAAGGTTGTATTAATGTACTTACCTTTTACTATTCATATTTTCATGTGGAGAGATATTCTAATTAAATCTGTTTTCATAGCCTGTGTTTTTTGTTCAGATCACCTTGACTTTTTCTGTAGTTTGCAGGCTTGGCATGATTCTCTGTCACTATTTCACCGGCTGACACGGGGCTGGACTCAGAAAAGGGATTTTGACAAAGGAAAAATCTATTTCTGAGGGAGGCCCCGTGTCACCCGGTGACCCTCCCAGAAGTTGGTTTCGCCCCCCCTACTTGCACATGCCAAGCCTGGGGGTGGTGCTAGTCTGGAATGAGTGTAGATGGCGCTGGAGTCGCTGGCCTGGCGGGCGGATGAGCGTGGGGGCTGGAACGACTCACCGCTTCTTTTCCGAGGGGTTTTGACATGGGGATGTCTTTCGAGTGTGGCTCTGTGGTTGTGATCCTTTCACTCACCCTTGGTTATACCGACGTCTCCATTATGGAAGACGCCGATCTGGGGTAGTAACCCCAGCATTCCTGAAAGCTCTTTTTTTCTCTGGTATATCTAGCAATTTTATACCTAGAAATTGTGTTAGTATGGAATTTCACCGGGTGACACGGGCCTCCTCAGAAATAGATTTTTCCTTTGTCAAAATCCCTTTTTTATAAAAGTTATTACATATTAGGGTAAAATGTCTGACCGTGACGTGGTTACATATCAGCCGATGGTGCATGGCGTGCTACCAAAAAATGCATTTACCAAGACTTCACATGGTTATATATTATTAATAAATATCAAGTGAAAATGTGCAAATTCAGGTAGCAATCCATGAGTCCTGGGCGATATTTTACACTACTGTAATTTATAAGTTTTCATACTTTTGCGTGTAAAATTTATATGAAAAATATATTACAGGGTATTTTTATTTTTGCACGTAAATATGATACAAAGGCAATATATATGTCCATTCATGTGATTAAGAAAAATAGAGGTTGTTCAGCTGCGCTGGCTTTAAGAATATCAGTCACCCCTCACGTGACCAAGAGATGAGATAGTTCAGTTGCGCTAGTTTGATAAAATGAACTGTTTAACGTACTATAACATATCAGACATAACTAAGAGTTGTATTAGGGTTGTTTTGTGAAAATTACTTTGTTAACAACACGCTAGCATGTCTGCCGCCGCCTGATGCTCTTCCAAAAAATGCATTTACAAAGACTTCACAAGCTTATATACTATTAACCCTTAAACGCCGACTGGATGTATCGTAAGTCGACTAAAATTGTCCATCGGGTGACGAGTGGATGTACAGTACGTCGACTACAAAAAATTTCAACCTTCGGCCAACTTTGACTCGACCGAAATGGTCGAAAAACGTAATTGTAAGCTAAAACTCTTACATTCTAGTAATATTCAATCATTTACCTTCATTTTGCAACAAATTGGAAGTCTCTAGCACAATATTTCGATTTAAGGTGAATTTTTGAAAAAATCCTTTTCCTTATGTCCGCGCAGTAACTCTGCCAAAAATTTCAGAAATTCTTTCGTCATTTTGTCGTAATTTTTGCACCGTTTTATATTAGCCGTTACATAAAGTTTTATATATGAAAATGTGTGCAATTTCATGTAAAATACAACAACAAACAACCCATGGTTGTAGCTTTTATCAGTTTTGAAATATTTGCATATAAATCACGATAAGTGCCAAAATTTCAACCTTCGGTCAACTTTGACTCGACCGAAATGGTCGAAAAACGTAATTGTAAGCTAAAACTCTTACATTCTAGCACTATTCAATCATGTACCTTCATTTGCAACGAATTGGAAGTCTCTAGCACAATATTTCGATTTATGGTGAAATTTTTAAAAAACTTTTCTCTTACGTCCGCTCGCAGTAACTCGGCCGAACATCTCAGAAATTCTTTCGTCACTTTGTTGTAATGTTTGCATCGTTTTATATTAGTCGTTACATAAAGTTTTATATATGAAAATGTGCGCAATTTCATGTAGAATACAACAGAAAATAACTCATGGTTGTAGCTTTTATCAGCTTTGAAATATTTTCATATAAATCACGATAAGTGCCAAAATTTCAACCTTCGGTCAAATTTAACTCGACCAAAATGGTCGAAAAACGCAATTGTAAGCTAAAACTCTTACATTCTAGTAATATTCAATCATTTACCTTCATTTTGCAACAAATTAGAAGTCTCTAGCACGATATTTCGATTTATGGTGAATTTTTGAAAAAAAAAAAACTTTTCCCTTACGTCCACACACGGAAACTCAGCCGAACATCTCGGAAATTCTTTCGTCACTTTGTCGTAATGTTTGCACCGCTTTATATTAGTCGTTACATAAATTTTTATATATGAAAATGTGCGCAATTTCATGTACAATACAACAGAAAATAACTCATGGTTGTAGCTTTTATCACTTTTGAAATATTTTCATATAAATCACGATAAGTGCCAAAATTTCAACCTTCGGTCAACTTTAACTCGACCGAAATGGCCGAAAAACGCAATTGTAAGCTAAAACTCTTACATTCTAGTAATATTCAATCATTTACCTTCATTTTGCAACAATTGGAAGTCTCTAGCACAATATTTCGATTTATGGTGAATTTTTGAAAAAAACTTTTCCCTTACGTCCGCGCAGTAACTCGGCCGAACATCTCAGAAATTCTTTCGTCACTTTGTCATAATGTTTGCACAGTTTTATATTAGTCGTTACGTAAAGTTTTATATATGAAAAAGTGTGCATTTTCATGTAGAATACAACAAAAATAACTCATGGTTGTAGCTTTTATCAGTTTTGAAATATTTTCATATAAATCACGATAAATAGAAAAATCCTACCTTCGTCAACTTTTAACTCGACCGAAATGGTCGAAAAACTGCAATTGTAAGCTAAAACACTTACAGTCTAGTAATATTCAATCAATTCCTTCATTTGGCAACAAACGGGAAGTATCTAGCACAATATTTCGATTTATGGTGAATTTTTGAAAAAAACTTTTTTTTACGTCCGCACATTACGAATTCATGCATCATTTTGTGATAATATTTTCTCTATGTTGCTTTGATCGTTTTACAATTTGTTATATACCAAAATCATTGCAATTTAGTGTACAATACAAAGAAACAAAAAATAACTCGTTAGCTTTAACCGTTTTGCTCACAGCGCGATTTGTATACAATTATATATTAAATTTTTTTTCCCGCTGTCATATATTTCAATATTTATATATGATAATGATATTTTTTTTCATTTCTTATGGTTGCCTACTAAACTTCAGGCAATGACAAAAAAAGGAGCCAAAAATGAACTCTTAATCTTAAAACTAAGCGTGCTGTGATTTTTTTAAAAAACTTCTTTTCCGCTTCGGCGCTAACTCCCGAATGCCGCCAGCATATGACAGACACTTTTGTAAATAGAGGCTCGGCGTTTAAGGGTTAAGCTAAATTTTAAATGAAATTACAGTAACTTTAATTTCATTTAAAAGTTAACTTAATAATTTGGGAGCATGATTAGGGTCATATTTAGTGTTTAAACTTTAGAAATAAGCATCTATTAGCATTTTTAGAGAACCATGCCAAACTTATGCGAAAATTCACCCTGCGCGAGGGGTTCTGGAACCTAACCTCACATAAGTTTGGAGTATGACTGTACTAGGACAGTTGGATTACAGTACTTGTACTTCTATATACAGTAACAACACAGAATGAAGGAATGTATGTATTGTAGAAGACACCCAAAGGATTAAAGGTAAGGCTTTCATCATTTTCCAGTACTGTACAGTATATTGTATTATAAATATAAAGTACTACTGAAGTAAATCCTATACATAAAACATAATTTTAATCATGGCACCGAAACGGGATTATGGCACCAATAACCAGCTGTTGGCGCTGTACAAGGATTTCTGCGCCTGCAGACTTTATTTTTGGTTATCAGCAACTTTCAGTTATCATCACGCCGCCAAGAAAGGGACCCCCACCAATAATGGGGGGCTGCTTGTACAAGGTTTCATAGGGTAAAATGAGGTGAAGCAGGAAAATATTGTATTTAACTAGTTTTCCTACTTGGGAAAACTATTTTTAACGAGTGATATGAAGACAGTTATGATAACCTGACCAGTCAAAATTTTAATTCAACAACTGACCTAAAAGCAAGAGCAGAGTGCTTATAGACATATATTATTACAGCAGCACCTCAACTTGACAGATATTTTGGGGTCCTGCTTTCTGATAAGTGATAAGTAACAAGTCTGTTAAGTAACAATGACCCTATAATATAGCCTGCGCTTGAACACTTTCTAAATATCTTACAGCTAACTGCAATTCCACATAGTTCCTAACCTAACCTAAACTGGCCTGTACAGTTTTACTGCTTAAAAAATAATATACTGTATACTAACATACATTGACAGAGCCAAAATACTTTAAAACAGTGGATTTTGTTTTACAATAGAGGCAAATGGCAGAATGGCAAAACCACATTGCCACAGAATACAACTATGGCATTACCAGTAATTCATATGGAATCAGGGTAGTAAAATAAATTGAGGTTATTAAGTACTGTACAAGCATTTGTATACATAATGTGATTCAAAAGCCCCTATGTGCTTGCTAACATGACCAGATACTGTGAGCAAGATACACAAATAGCCAGATCTGATACCACAGAGGGACCCTGCCTAATCAAGGATGGACCTTTGGTTATCTCAACAATGACCAAGTCAAAGGAAATTTCCATCTCTGTACCTTACAAAGAAACTACAGTAATAACATAATGTGCATTGTGAAAAAATAAATCTTATTTCTTTGAGACAGGTTATCTCAAATTCATTTCACTTCTGGGTAAACACTGAGAGGAGCTGTTTCAAAGGTTAACAAAAAGATACATTTATATTAACTGAATGATGAGACAGGAAGAAATGAAATACTTAGGAACAAAACATTAAAACTAATGTCTTACCTGCTCTTCACGAATCCGAATTGACTCATTTTCATGTTTAAGTTGGCTAATTTTCTCTTCTTTTTTTGCAATATCTTCCATCAGCTCACATTTAGCATCATATTTAATTCTTGCCTGTAAATGATAAAGGATTAAAGCTGTTGTTATGTTAGCACAGTGTGGTAGGTTTCTGAAAAGGCACTGGTTTGTGTGAAGGAATGTAACAATTTTTTAACTGTGTTGGTATTTTTTTTTGTGTGCTTTAGTGTGGTTGGTTGTTGTAGAAGGCTTTTTTTCTGTTTTAGGTGTGACTGAATGAAGGGCAACCAACCTCTCCCCTTCTTTGGGTGTTTGTATTATTATTATTAAAGTAGTTTAACCAGACCACTAAGCTGACTTTCAGCTTTCATAGGGCTGGCTCAAAGGATTAGATAAAAAACCAGGTCTAGGCCTCAGGCCAAGCACTGGGACCCCATAGGTCATTCAGTATGATGATGAAGGAATTAAAATTATATTTAAAACTGCACACAAGCACACGCTCTCATACTGGAACACATACATACAATAAATACATTTACTCATGCTTCCTTACATACACACTAAAGAGGTATATTAAAGTTCTGAATAAGTTAAGTAATATTTAAGACAATTATTTTTTTAAGTTCGGCAAATGCTGAGGGTTTTCGTGCTTTTATTATTTACTTATTTTTATATTTTATTAATTAAATCACAGTTCCTCACGAACATCAAAACTGGAATGACTGAAAATGTAAAAGATTCTGACAAAATTTCCTTCATTGATTTATTTCTAAAAGTTGACAGTCTCTGTTGGTCATACTATGGAAACTCACATAACACATGTCTGACTGTTATTATCACCGTGCAATCTGAGCACTCGGGAGCCGGGCCACGTGGGCTGCTCATTAAGTGTCCATGTGGCAGATGAGTATGGCCTATTCTGAGACGTGTTAGAATTACTTGTGTGTGTGTGTGTCTCTCTCTCTCTCTCTCTGATATGAAGAACTCCATTATTTAACATTAGGTTTTATTTGTTTCAATTTATTATTTTCAGGTTCTTCATTCCATATATATCACCATTTATTTATGATACCCATTTTTATGTGTTGCATAATCAGTAACAGGGATATTCACATTTGATCTTGTCATGTGGGTTGCTTCTTTGGCTGCTTTGTCTGCCTCTTCATTTCCTTTGATCCTTACACGGGCAGGGATCCAACATATTTCTACGTTTTTTCATTATTGTATAAGTGATGGAGAAATAATTTAATTTGTTATACTATATTACTTTTTTACTTGTAACTCTGAATAGCTTCTATAGTGCTACTCGAGTCACTAAAAATCACAAAATTATTGAATGATGCTTCTTTAATTACTTTTATAGCTGATGCAATTGCACACAATTCTGCTTTGAATACTGAAGCATTATTAGGTAGACAGAACTGATAAGTTTTGTCTTGGGACACTGCAGCAAATCCCACTCCGTGTTCTGATTTACATCCATCTGTATGTATCTGTATGATTCTTTCTCGAACTAATTCCTTTTTAAATTTTGCAGATATTCTGTCGTGTAGAGGTTTTAATGTATCAGTTTACAGTCATTTTTTGTAAAGTTCCTTCTAATATCAGTAATGTTTATTTATTTTACTGAACTTTCTATTCAAATTATCTATTGTCTCCCTATTGAGTGTTCTATATTTATTAATTCTGTTAGCTTATCAGATCACCATGGAACTTTGTGTTTTGTTGGATGGGGTTTTGAGTTTGATATTGCTTTATCAGCAGCATTTTTAATGAAATCAACATGAAATTTATTAGTTTCACTGTGGTCTTTTAAATATTCAAATAGTGGGATATTTCTAGCGTGCATTTCATATCGCTCCCAATCTGCTGTATAAATGTTATAGTGAGGGACATGTTTTGCAGGATTATTTTGTAATAAGGAAATTAATACTGGGAAATGATCACTGGTGTGCAAGTCAATCAGCTGTATTCCAATCTAATCTGTCAACTATACTTGTTGTACATAGAGTTAAGTCTACTGAGGAAAACGTTCCATGTGCTTTTGAAAAATATGTGCTAATTTTGTCACTTATACAGCACATGTCTTTTGAATCCATGAACTCTTCTATTTTACTACCTGTTCTATTTGAGTTTGTACAATTACAGTCCTATATTGGGTTGTGAGCATTAAAATCGCCTACTATTAATGTAGGTTCCTTGGTATTGTTAAGTAAATCTTTAAGTTTATCAATGTCATAATTTTTATTAGGTTGGTTGTAGAAATTATAAATTATGCAATTTGGTTTTTTTATTCATATTTTAATACTTGATATTTGGAAGACAGTAAAGCTTACAGGTACTTTGTCATAACATACTTTGTTATACACACATATAGCAGTACCTAAATTTCCTTCTTCTTTTCTAGATGTAGATACTAAGGTATATTTACCTATTGTTGATATTGTTTTGTTGACATGTAAACAAAATATCATTGGTTCATATTCCCTTAGTAATCGTTGTATTTCTCCCAAATGTAATCTGGTCTGTAGACCATTATGTTCCACTGTATAATATAATTACTGAAAATATTACGTTAGTGTGTTCGAGCGTAATTTTCTTTTTGTGGATCATCAATTTGCATTTTTTCTAAAATCCTATTTACAATATTTATTTGTTTTTCTTTATAAGATATTAGGTGTCCAATGCACATACAGCCCTTTTTGTGAGTGTCTAAACTAGTAGTTTCTTTATTTCTGTATCTTATAAAATTTTGTATACTGTTTGTTAAAACTGCCTTTTGTTATGCTTTTGTTTTTGTTGCACAGTTCAATGAAACATTCATTACACCCGTGTTTTCATGTGTCGTTTTTTGTTTACTCTTGCTGCACTAATTATTGGTGATGGAGTAATCATTTCTCCCATCGCATCATTCTTGTCAATGGTTAGTTCCTCTACTATTTCTTTGATGTTCTGGGTATCTGTTTCCATTGGTTTTATTATTATTTTAGGAGACGAAGGTAAATTCTTATAATTTTTTGGTTTATGTTCTTTCTTTGGGACTCCTGTCTTTAGTTTAATGAATTTATCTCTAAGAATAGTTGCTTTTTGTTGGTCTTGATTGGAGTTCTCTCTGAAGGCCTCTTTTTTTCTTTAGCTTCTAATTCATCATAAATATCTTCTAATATTTCTGTGAGGCTTGTATTATCTTCTATTGTATCCATTTCTCTTAATATCTCAGATGAATTTGAACAAATATTTGTATACATTTCTTGGTTCTTTGCTATATTAGCTTCTTCTTGCAAAGTAGTTATTTCTCCTTGTGATTTATCTATCAGAGTTTTATTACTCTTATCTATTTCCATTTTTGTTTCATTGTTTGATCTTATTACAGTAGAAAACATTCGTTTCCTAGCAGGCTTACACATTCCTCTAACTTTTAATTCTAATTTGGCTTCTTTTATAGGCATTCCTGTCATTTCCTGAAGTACTTTTAATTTGGTATTGTATATATAATATATACACTCCTTAGATCTTGCATGGTGATTTTGTCCACGGTTAACGCATTTGGTTCACCACACCTCCACTGTGTGGTATGTTTGTCAGATCCACAATATGCACACGTAGATTTATTATGGCAATTTTTCCTTGTATGTCCATACATATTACAGTTTTGGCACTGTAGTGGTTTTGGAACATATGGTCTCAGTTCTCTGCTTTGGCCCATGGTTTTAATTTTTAAGGGTAAATCATGGACTTCAAATTTTATCTTTGCTATTCTCAGTGTTTTTCCATTACTGTACTCCATATACTGGCTATGTCGTATATTTCGCAATCTTGTAAGTTGTACCTTTTTTTAAGGGAATCCAGCCATATATTCTTTTCTACTGGGTCTTCATCATTATCAGGGAGTACTATAGTACCCTGTACACTGCTCATATTGTCATGTTTTATATGTACCTTTATATTATCAATGTTTTTTATAGTTAAGCAATTTTCTGATTGATTTTTTGTGTGGTTTCTATCAACCACATCTGATCTTTTATTTGTCTGAATGACATTTCAGTACAGTACATTTACAGGCACAGTACAGTACTGTACAGTACTAGACTTTAAGTACTGTATTATATAATTTTTATCTTATCATTCCAGACTCCCAGGAAGATTCCATCACTTAGCCAGTTTCCAGGGGATATGTACAGCAGCATGAAAAAAAAAAAAAAAAGGAAACATTCACTTTTTTTATTTGGTATACTGTACAGTATATACTGCTGTACATGTACATGGTATACAGTATTTAACAAAATTATATTTCTGAGCTCGTCCCTGTGTCAGCCGGTGAAATTCCTATTGTGCACGAATTTCTAGGTATAGATATTGCTAAATATACCAGAGAAAAAAGCTATCAGGAATGCTGGGGTTACTACCCCCAGATCGAACATCTATAATGAAATAGACGTCGGTATAGGTAAGGGTGAGTGATTGTTGTCACTGCCACAGGACCGCACTCTGAAGATATCCCAATGACAAAACCCCGGAATGTGGGGAGCTGATCCAGCGGCCGTACTCATCCGCCTGCCAACCGACGACCCCAGCGCCATCTGAACTCATTCCATACTAGCACGTGTTCAAATTAGAAAGCTTTTTCTTGTGCTGGCCTTTTTTGACCAAATTTGGATCAATTTCATCATGTCTTCAAGCAATTTCACCGTGTCTAAGTTAAGTACCATCTTCTTGTGGGGTTTTTACTACTTGTGAGGCTCTTATAGGCCCGTAAATTAATATTTACAGGGTCATATATCGGACGCTCCCCGGCGTTCGCCGCCTCAGCCATGATGACCTTGAAGCACACCCTTACAGCTGGTTTCTGCAAGGGTTTCTCTCAGTTGCATACAATTTTATTCATGTTTTATAATTCCCCTTCAAGAAGTTCCCTTTGGAGGCGTTTATCTATGTCAGGCGGGTCCTGGTACCTTGATTAGCGTTATTCCTTACGGAGGCTTCCTCCCCTTATTTTGGTTCTTGCAGTTGATTCATAACGTATACCAGGCTCTCATTCGAGTAGATTCCCTCTCCAGGGTGGTGCTTTCTTTTGTCAGTTTTCTGATTTATAGTGTATTGGATGACATGGATAATTTGGTTTTATTATGATCCGGGCTCGGCGTCAGGTGCAGTCTACTGGCTGCCTACTTCCTGTTCGCCTCGCTCAGTTAGGCTATACGCTTAGCACAAGTCCTTATATTTTTGTATATTTATTCATATTACGGGTACTTATATGCTTACTGGTTAACTTTAACGATATTTATCAGAAATTGGGGATCCTAGCCTAGCCCTCTCGCTCCAATCGGTGGGTTAGGCTATTCAGGTTAGGTTTTTGCATTGTCTTAGCTCCCATCTCTCCCGAATATGTCGCTTGAGCGAGGGAGGGAGGGGTAGGCTGGTCGAGGGAGTTCCTGTTTGTTGTTCCATCCGCCTTACCGCTTGTTTTTGGGTTTGCTGGAGTATCTGAAACCCCTGTTCCCTCCTCCCTCTGGTGAGGAGAGAGAGAAAAAAACAATATGGGGAATCTTCTTCATGCATTGCCCTTCTACCCTATGGGTCGGTTGTTGGTTGGACTACGTTACAGGAATTTCTCTCCCTTTCAACCCCTCTCCCCTCTTCCTTCTCTCCTCCCTTTATTGTCTGGCTGCGCCTTCAAGAGGAGGGTGACCTTTGGTGACTGCCTTAGAAAAGTGCTGTTACCCTATCCTTCCCTAGTACTTTGGTGAGTGTCATGAGTCTCCCTACTAATAGGTAGTCGATACGTCTGTTTGGACGCTTCGACTGGGGGAGTTACAGTCAGTGTATGGGGGTATCCCCTGTCCTGTTAAAAATAAAACTCGATCCCACCTTCCAAGTACTGTACAGACCTCCCCCCCCCGCCACCCCGTCTTGCCAGTGGTATGTCATCTCCCGCGTGGGACGCCGGTCTCTCGATTGTCACCCGAGGGGACTGGTCTGGTTCCCAATCGAGTCACCCACCCTCCTGGGCCCCGTCCTGGTGTCATCCGCCGGCTAGTGTTTTGTTGGTTCGCTCTCCTGTGGATCGAGCTGAACTCCGATCACTTTCAGGGTTCAAACACTTGCTCGCTGGTTCCGCTCCCGCCGTCCCCAGCCCTCCCGTTGCCTTCGTACCTGTTACCGCTCCGGTGGTTTTGGTCTTCAGTGGGTTGGCTTTAGTCACACCTAGATCTCTAGCTGCGTGATGACTGGTGGTAATGATTTACCCCCGCCTTCCCCGCTGTAACCAAGTGTCGGAGGTACGGGATCCCGGAGGGGTCTGCGCCGGAACACGGCAACCTACAGTGTACTGTTATCCTATATTGTTAACCAGTTACTTTGTGCTGTTATAATTAATGTATGATCCTAGATTAAGATCCTACTCCGTTGACCGGCGTTCCTTAATTTAGTATATATCATGTTTTGCTCTGGTTTATTACCCCTACGGAATGCTTCGTGGATCCGTATAAACTAAGGCCTGCTGCCGGGCTCCGCAGTATTTATTCTTTAAGTAGATTCACAATTAAGAGTTGCATGATCCTAGATTAAGGTCCTGCTCTGCCGAACTATCTCCGCGCTCCTTGATTTAGTGTGGTCATGTTTTGCTCTGCATTTATCGTCCGCCGGAATGCTCCGGTGGTCCGGTATAAATTATTTAACATACTCCAATACCTACTACTACAGTATAGTTTAAGGTCCCTTAAATTAGTAGGTTCATATACCGTTTACACTTGCAGACGGTGCGTTGTGAGGAGCCCGGTGCTTGCAGTGCTGCACCAGCCCTATGGGCACGTTGTCTGTCGCCTCCCATGGCTGTGCAGTCTGGCTTGATGACCTCATCGTGGGCACCCGGACGGTTGTGAGGTTTGCTTCGCTCATTACGAGTGTGTCCAGGACGAGTCGGTAAGCTTATAGTTACTGCCTTTAGTTTACCTGGTATCCTCACTTGTTTTATTTACGTTATGGGCTTAATATATGGCTTATATATCTCTCACCAAATGCTCGGTCGTTAAGTCCCTCCTCTCTTCCAGGCCGACGAAGCTTCCCGGAACGACGCCTTGGGTTCTCTTCGAGCCTGGGTGGCTGGGTTTGGGATAAATGTTCCGTCCGGGAAGCCGTATGTTCTCGATTTTGACATCCGAACCTGCTCTACCCTGGCGCCCGGATCTCAGCGGCTGTACCTGCAGAAGTCGCTGCTCCTGTCAGCGAGCAGATCCGGGTAGAAACCCAGCCTCTCCAGGACGAAAGTCTCTACGCGGGCGGTGTCGGAGGAAGTGGCGCCATAGATCTCGACCTGGAGCCTATGAATACTGAACAGGACCAGGAGGTAGGTGGGGAGGTAAGTGAGGCAGTGGGGCGGGCTCCTTTTTGATTCCCCTTCTTCCACCGCTTCTTCCTTTCAGGGATTTCATAAGTCTTCTCTTTGAGGGACGGGGCGCAATCCACTGTCCCCAAGTTGAAGAAGACTTGGAAAGCGAAGGGCTATAAGTCCGCGACTTCCCGCAAGGCAACCCCCTTCCCTCCGGTGAAGCCACGGGATGCTAGTCCGGTGGCTTCCACAGGCAAGGCCACTCCCTCAGCTAAGGGTGCGAGTTTGAGAGCAGCTAAGGCTAGCCCTCCTCGCCAGCCTGCCTTTGACCCGGAGGCGTTTGCAGGGATGCTCTTACAAAGATTTTCCACGGAGGTTGATGCTAAGCTGAGCAAGCTTATGGAGAGGCTGCAGAGCCAGGAGACTATGCTCTCCGGGTTCATGCGCTCCGGTGGGTCCGCTGTGCATTATCCCATTCCGGATGCCTCCGCCCTCCCTCCATTTGACAAAGGAAATCCATGGCGTTTGGCCCTTCATGCTCCCCAGCATGAAGATACCCTAACGATCGAGGGTCTAGGCACGCGCAGGCTCGAGGAGTTGGAATTCTTTCCTCCTGATCTGCTGCCCCCCTACCCAGGCTTCATCAGGCAGACGGAGGAAGCTTGGGTAAGGACGGATAAGGTCCCGAAGGAGACAGTGATCTTCCCAAGGCGTAGTCTACCTTGATGCGCACCTTTAATGAGTGGCAGGCGGAGAACACGAAGTTGACCCCCTTCAAGGGCAACTTTACGATGTTCTCCTTGGGTGACAGGATCCCGACCCCCTGCATGACTAAGGTAGCCCTCGTGACTGCCCAGGCACGCTCGGAGGGTAAGCCGTTGCCTCAGCTCTGGGAGACTGATCCCACCTCTCTGATCTTCCCCGGAGACGATGAATTTTGGAAGGATGCCCCGGCCACTTTTACTTCGGGTAAGCTGGACCCGGAGTGTGCATCTAACTTATTCAGCGAGCAGCTTCCCAAATTGCCGGAAGCTCTCCTGAAAGCAGAGTTTGAGGCTAGGTGTTGGCTGAGCCGATCACTGAACTCACTGTGCCTGGCGGAAGCAACCGCTGTGACGTTCTCGGAGGAGCCACTCTTCCAAGTCCTAACGAAGTCCCTATTGGCGGGGGTTTCAGGCGGACTTGTTTGACTTCATGGTAGCGGATGATGAATTGCCATCAAATACATCTTCACCGACACTTTCAGACATGAGCCTAATAAGCTCATGAAAAGTTCCTTCTGGGGGCTAATATCTTCCCGAAGAAGAAGTCAATAATGTCCTGGTGGAGGCAACCAGGGCAAATCAGAGTCTGCGCTCCCGCTGGGGTATCCCCGCCTTTAAGCGGAAGACCCCCGAGTCTGTTGGCCCTCAGAGCAGACCTGGTAAGAGATACAGGAGGCACAGAAGACAACACCAGCAGCAGGCTGTTGTCCAGGCTGTACCTGTCTCACCAGTTTGCCAGCCTTCTACCTCGAAGGCCCAACCCCAACAGTTCGTGCTGGTGCAGCCAGCTCAGCACTCTCTTGCCGCTCCTTCCTTCGTAACGTCTCCTGTATTTAACCCCTCCTATGAGGGCCAGGGTCGCTTCGGGACTTAACAGGAGTGCAAGGGGACTAGAGCGAGCCTCCTTCAGAGGCAAGGCTGCTCTTGCATCCTCTCCCGGGAAGAGGAGGCAAGCCCTCTCACCCTCCCAGTGAGAATGATCAGGTGGGCGGCAGACTTTATCTGTTCAGGGACCAGTGGACCTTCAGTCCATGGGCCCACAGTATAGTCTCCAAAGGTTTGGGCTGGAGCTGGATCAAGGGCACTCCCCTTTGATCAGATTTCATCAACCGTCCTCCAAAGCTCTCCTGGGACTTTGACAGAATTACTCCCAAAAGAGGGCCATAAAGAAAGTGAGACACCTGAAATTTCAAGGCAGGCTGTTCAGCGTTCCCAAGAAAGACTCCAGTTAACAAAGAGTAATCCTGGATCTGTCACGTCTCAATCTTTATATACAATGCGACAAATTTCGATGCTTACAATCGCGCAGGTGCGGACTCTATTTCCTCGTGGAGCCGTCACCACCTCTATAGATCTTTCAGACGATATATTATCACGTCCCGATTGCGCCGGAGCTTCTCTCCTTCCTAGGTTTCAGACTGGGGAAACAGGCCTACTCGTTCAGGGTCATGCCATTCGGGCTCAACATAGCACCCAGAATCTTTACGAAGCTGGTGGAAACGGTAGTACAACAGTTCACGGTCCCAGGGGATATCGCTGCCGCATACCTGGGCGATTGGATAATTTGGGCATCCAACGCCGGGAGTGCCAGAGAGCTACGGCCATAGTGATCGAACTTTCTGGAATCCTTAGGCTTTCAGATAAACAGGGCGAAGTCCCGCCTAACTCCGGAGGCTCGATTTCAGTGGCTAGGTATCCAGTGGGATCTGGTCTCGCACAAACTGTCTATTCCACCAGCCAAACGGAGGAGATAGCCAAAGCCACCAGGCAATTCCTCAAAAACAGGAAAGCCTCTGGCAGAACGCAAGAAAGAATCTTGGGTTCTCTTCAGTTCGCATCTGTAAAAGACCTGCTCCTAAAAGCAAAGCTGAAAGACATAAACAGAGTGTGGCGGAGACGAGCCAATATCAAACTCAGGGACAAGGTGTCATTAGTTCCTCAAGTGCTAAGGAAAAGACTCCGCCATGGTCCACGGTCAAGGGTCTCTCAAGTCAGTTCCCCCTTCAATTCCCTCCTCCAGCTCTAATAATCCACACAGACGCTTCATTAAGCGGCTGGGAGGATACTCACCAAAAGAAAAGGTACAGGGTACATGGTCCACAATGTTCCGTCAGTTCCATATAAACATCTTGGAAGCAATGGCAGTGTTTCTAACCCTGAAAAAACTTCGCCCCCACCAACCAGGTTCATATCAGGCTGGTGTTGGACAGCGCAGTAGTAGTACATTGCATAAACAGAGGGGTTCCAAATCAAGCCGGATAAACCAAGTGATGATAGCCATCTTCTCCCTAGGCGGAGAAACACGGCTGGCACCTGTCAGCTACCCATCTAGCAGGAGTCCGGAATGTTATTGCAGACTCCTGTCCAGAACAACTCCGCTGGAGTCAGAATGGTCCCTGGACAAGGCTTCTTTCAATGGATTCCACCGTCAGGTTCCGGGCCTTCAGGTGGACTTGTTTGCCACGGAGAGCAATCACAAACTCCCTTGTTATGTTGCTCCCAACCTGGACCCTCAAGCTCATGCCACGGATGCAATGTCCATAGACTGGAACAATTGGCAGAAAATATATCTGTTTCCCACAATAAACCTGCTGATGAAGGTGTTGCACAAGCTCAGGTCATTCAAAGGTCAAGTGGCCTTGGTAGCTCCCAACTGGCCAAGAGCAATTGGTTCCCTCTTCTTCTGGAGCTCAAGAAACTTACGGTGTCATCAGATACCCAAGCCACAGCTGACTCAAATAGTGCAAACAAGGACTGTGTCAGCTTCCTCAAGAATTCTGAATGCCCTGGCTTTATGGACTTTATGAAATTCGCCATCAGAGAGGGGCGGATATTGATCCCATTAATACTCTGTTTCTTGAATCAGATAAAAGAGATTCTACCCTCAGACAGTATGATTCAGCAGTTAAAAAGTTAGCATCTTTTTGAAGGAATCTGAAGCTCAAGTCATGACCACCAATTTGGCAATATCATTCTTTAGGTCATTGTTTGAAAAGGTCTGGCTCTGGCCACCATTACCACAGCAAAATCAGCTTTGAAAAAGGTGTTTTTGCATGGCTTTAAGATTGATTTAACAGATTCATACTTTTCATCCATTCCTAGAGCATGAGCTCGTTTGAGACCAGTGACCCGGTCCACATACGGTTTCCTGGTTTCTTAATGATGTTCTAAAATTAGCCTCAGAAATTAATAACGATCAATGTTCTTATTTGAATCTGTTAAGGAAGACCTTGTTCCTAATTAGTCTAGCTTCAGGTGCCAGAATTTCAGAACTGTCTGCTCTCTCTAGAGGTGTCAATCACGTAGATTTCCTCCCGTCAGGAGAAGTTCTGGTTTCCCCAGATCAAAGATTCTTAGCTAAAAAAATGAAGACCCTCAGGATAGGTGGTCCCCTTGGAAGGTTGTCCCTCTTCCACATGACCTGTCCTTATGCCCAGTCGCTACCTTGAGGGCCTACTTACAAAGAACTTCTCAGTGTTTGTCTGGTCCTCTTTTTATCAGGGAAAAGGTGGAACACTTTCTTTAAAGGCTATAAGACAACAAATCCTGTACTTCATTAAACAAGCTAACCCGGATTCAGTCCCTAAGGTTCATGATATCCGAGCAGTGGCTACCTCTACTAATTATTTTCATAATATGAATTTTGCTGAGCTGAAGAAGTATACGGGCTGGAAATCTCCATCAGTGTTTAAACGCCACTATCTGAAATCACTGGAAGCTCTGAAATTCCCTCCAGTGGCTGTAGGGAGCATTATCCCTCCACCTTAAATTAACCTTTAATTCCTATCCTTTCCCCCCGCCTGCCTGCCTCATTTATTTGCCCTGCCATTTTTCTCCTGGACCAGACATGCCTCACAGCCTGGCTCCTAATATTATGATGTACAATCTTGCGGTGTTAGTTTTTAAGTGTGTGATATGTTATACTCACTGTGATTTAGTTTTAAGTTAGGTACCTTTATAAGTTTTTGTCATTTATTTAGTGTCAGTACCTCCCCACTATAGTATTAATGATGTACATAGTTGTTTCTCATGTCCTTTACTATAGTATAAATTATATCCCTAGTCATAACTCAGTTGTTCTGCTATACCTATAGTATTTAATTATATTTTGGGGATAATAAAACTATTTTTAATAATGGTGTTTTTATACATGATCACCTAAATGTTTGTCACTTTTAGACTTTCACCAAGACTTGGTATGATTCTCTGTTATGATTTCACCGGCTGACACAGGGACGAGCTCAGAAAAGGGATTTTGACAAAGGAAAAATCTATTTCTGAGGGAGGCCCTGTGTCACCCGGTGACCCCCCCAGGATCTAGGTTTCCCTCCCGAGTGGCATACCAAGCTTGTGGGGGGTGCTAAGCCTGGAATGAGTTCAGATGGCGCTGGGGTGTCGGTTGGCTGGGCAGTGAGGGCCGCTGGATCAGCTCCCCACATTCGGGGTTTTGTCATTGGGATATCTTCAGAGTGCGGTCCTGTGGCAGTGACAACAATCACTCACCCTTACCTATACCGACGTCTATTTCATTATAGATGTTAGATCTGGGGTAGTAACCCCAGCATTCCTGATAGCTTTTTCTCTGGTATATTTAGCAATATCTATACCTAGAAATTCACAATAGGAATTTCACCGGCTGACACAGGGCCTCCCCTCAGAAATAGATTTTTCCTTTGTCAAAATCCCTTTTTTACTATAGTAGTACAGTATATACTGTACAGTACTGTACTGTATATACGGTACATTATTACTGCACATATACACAGTACTGTGTACATTACTGTACATATACTGTACTGCACAGTACTAATTTTAATATTTCTGAGCTCGTCCCTGTGTCACCCATTGAAATTCCTTACTAGCACGAATTTCTAGGTATAAATATTGCTAAATATACCAGAGAAAAAGCTATCAGGAATGCTGGGTTACTACCCCAGATCGAGCATCTATAATGAAAATAGACGTCGGTATGGGCAAGGGTGAGTGAAGTCATCACTACCACAGAACCACACTCTGAAGACATCCCAATGACAAAACCCCGAAGAGCGGAGAGCCGACCCAGCTCCCACTCACCCGCCTAATGTGAAGACTTGCGACCCCAGCGCCATCTGAACTCATTCCATTCTAGCATGTGATCTCTACTGATTGTAGCTTTTTTTTAATGTGCTTTTTCCCAGCATTTTCTGCTTTGTATCATCATGTCATCGAGCAGCTTTACTGTCTCCAAGTTAAGTACCATCTTCTTGTGGGGTTTTTATGATTAGTTTGGCTGTTTAAGCCCGTATTTATAATTTATACGTGGTTTTTGTTTTGTTTGTTTTCCTCTTGTCAACCATGTCGACCTATAGGTACACCCATTCAGCTTGTTCTGTTTGGGTTTCTCTTGGTCGTTTACACTAATTATCCTTAATTCCCCGTCATGGGATCATCCTGGTGGCGTTCTCTTAGGGTGTGTCTTTGGGTCTCCTTTAATATTATTCTTTGTGAGTTTCCTCTCATTGGGGTTCTTGCTATTGTTTGGGGTATCCGAAGATTCCACTCGTTTGCTTTTCTCCCCAGGATGTCTCCCTTTTTGGACAGTACGTTGAATTTTTCTTTGTATGTGATTGATGACACGAAATTATTTTAATTATATCCGAGCGTGGCGTCAGGTACGGCCTGTTGGCTGTTTACATTCTGTCGCCTCGTTCGGTTAGGGCTATCGCCTAACACAAGCTTATACATTTTTATATTATTGGATGGTTATTTATTTGTTTTTGGTTAACATG
Source organism: Macrobrachium rosenbergii (assembly GCF_040412425.1). NCBI lineage: Eukaryota > Metazoa > Arthropoda > Malacostraca > Decapoda > Palaemonidae > Macrobrachium > Macrobrachium rosenbergii. Next base: position 1,176,053 of record NC_089794.1, read on the forward strand.
TTTATATCATTTAGCAGGGATGCTAGCCTAGTCCTATCACTAGTTGGTGGATTAGGCTACCTCCTTTATTTAGCTGCTTTACCTAACCTCCTGCTCTCCAAAATGTGTTATCGCTTGAGAGGGTAGGAGGGGGGATAGTCAGGTCGAGGGAGTTTCTGTTGTTGTTCCATCCGCCTACCACTTGTTTGGGTAGCTGAAGTTTCGAGACCCCATTTCCCCCCAATATCACTAGTGGGGGAGGAGGATTTTATCTTGGAGAGTCTCCTTCACGCTTTCCACAATCCTTTCCCTTACTCTAGTCGGTTACGGTTGGCCTTCGACACAGGAATTTCTCTCCCTGCTTTTTCCTCTCCCTTCCCTTCTCTCCTCCTTGTTATCTAGGCTATGCCTTCTAGGAGGGTGAGAGCGTGGTGGGGTTTGGTTTAGTGCTGTTCCCTTTCCTTCCCCTGTGCTTGTGGTGGGTCATGAGTCTCCCTGTACTTTGTTACCCTCTGGATACCTTCTACCTTTTGGGGTTACAGTTGAGCGGAGGGTACAGTCCCCAGTCTCCTGTTCTTATTATTTCTCTTGACCCACTCCTTCAAGTACTGCCCTTTCCTTCCTTTCTCCCCCCACTTCCCCCCCCCTGCCTGAGGTTCAAGTTGTTTGTCATTTCCTTGCGCGGACGTTGGGCCTCCGATGGTCACCCCGAGGTAGACAGGCCTACCCTAGTAGAGGGGCACGCTCCCTCCTGGGGTCGGTTCTGATGACAATTACTTGGCTAGTGTCTCGTTGATTCGCTCTCTCCGGATCGATGGATTTCCGACCACTCTCAGGGCTCATTCTCTCACTTATCTCTGCTCCACCATCCCGGTCCTCCCGTTGCCCCGCCCTGCTATCGCCGGCGTTTTGAGTCATAATGGATGGGTTTGATTTGGCTTTTCCACCTGACCATATTATGATCAGCTGTGATGTACTGCCTCGCCTTTCTGCTATGCTCTAGCTTTCGGAATCCCGGAGGGGTTTGCGCCGGAACCCGGGGCTTATGATGTATTATTCTTTAATGTGTTATTAACCAAATATTTGTGCCATCGCTTTATCTATCATACTGGATTATCCCGGCGGCCTCATGTATCCCTAATTGCTGGTTCCAAAATTTTGATTAGTTTAATTACAGTAGTTTAATTATTTTGTACCACGAGTCCAGTGATCCTGTCTTTGGGTTCCGCCATATTATCTCCGGCGTTCCTTGAGATAGGGTGTCTTGTCTGGCTCAGTATTTCTGGGTTTTCCGACCTGTGTCACCCGGTGAAATAACCTTTCAGCACTTATTTCTAGGTAAAGCTATTGCTAAATATACCAGAGAAAAGCTAAAAAGCTAAAAGCTGGAGTTACTACCCCCAGTGCGAGCTCCATGAAATGGAGTCGTGTATGAGAAAGGGTGAGATTGTCACAATCACAGGCCTCCGCCCTGTAAACATTCCCAATGTCAAAAGTCCCACCGAGTGAGGTGCCGTTACAAACCCCCGCACCACTCGCGGACTGTAAACAAACCAGCGTCACCCACATTCCATTTTTAGCACGCGTCGCTATTGTTCTGCTTTGTGTGTGCGCTCTTTTTGGCCCAATTTTTTTATTCAACTATGGCATCTTCCCAGGATTCTTCTTCACCTAAGTTGAGTACCATCTGTTTTTTTATTTTAGGCGGTTGAGGCTCCTTATTTCCCTCTAATTTAATAATTAGGGAGATTATAACGCCCGCCTCGTCCCTTCTCCCGGCCCCATGTGACCTTCAGTCTCGGTGCGGGATTTTTATGTCGGGGCTTCTTCCCCTTCATTTTCTTAATATTGTGCCTTTTTGCTTATCCTATATTCATTTGGGCAATTTTATTGTTGTTTTTTACCCTTTTCTGGGGAAGTTCGGGTCCTTGTCGTTTAGGCTACGAGTTTTCCCCTCTGCCTATCCGCTCTTTATCAATTCTTATATGTGTTGTATTTTGGACTCTCACTTCCTCCAGTGTTTGGGTATATTATTTGAGATGGTACAGTTATGCTTATTAGGTTTATTTTAGGCCTAGTGACGGATGTCTTTGATATTTACGGATTATGTCCTTTGTTTTTAATCTTGAAGGTCGGACATTTTCCCTCCGCGCTCTTATCGTGTTGGGTTTGGTCCTCCCTTCTACATGTATCCTTATGATTATATGAATTATTGAATTATTTTATTTTGCCTAGGATAGGTTAACTTTTAGGCTAGTCTGGTAGATACCTTCTCCCCCTGGGCTTCCTCCGTCAGCCAGCCGGCTGTGTTAGGCTAGCCTAGGAGTTAGGCTATGGCGTTCTCTTCCCTTCCTCGGAAGGGAAGGTTAGGTGTGTAGGAGGGCTCATGGTTGGAGCTTCCCTTTGTGTGGTGTTTTAGTTAGAGGTGTTGGGCCTGCGCTTCTCCCTCTCCCTGTTTCGGCCTTTCCGTTGGGACTATTGAGTCCTAGTAAGGTTAAGCTGGAATAGCGAGGGTACCTCGCGTAGCCTACCTTTCCGATCCACACCTTTAGGTTATCCTCCAACTTCATGTATATACCCTCTCCTACCTCCTTGCTCTTTCTCCCCCTTCTCCTTGCTCTCTTCCCCCTTGGTTTGCTTTCATATACTATGTTAACTTACCAAGGCCCGAGAGCTTTACCCTGTTCCTTATGCTATAGCCTATATCCCCTTCCTCTGCATTGATTGGTTTGTTCTCTCGCTACTGGGTTCCGACCTTACCCGGTCACACCTGTCGAGACCTTGATTGGGGACTGGGGTGCTCCCACACCTGTTCCCCATTCCTTTACCTCTTCTTTGCTTATTTGGCTTTTTGAGGGTTCCCCATTCTCTCCTCTCTTATTATCGTTCGATTTATACATGTTCGTCCAATCGAGAGGGAGAAGGGTGGATCTCATGGCGCCCGGGGAGTGCTTACTCACCCCCTGGTCGCTGCTATGGGTCCCCCTCTCATGGCCTGTCCCACTCCCCCCCCTCTTTTTCCTATAACGTCAGTGCGTCTTTTTTCCCCCCAACCCGAGTGTCGTTCTCCCAGACCGTCATCTCGGGGGGGGGAATTTGTGTACATGTTGCCAGTTAGAGTTTCCCACCTGACTGTCTTCTGTCGTATTCACACGCCATGACATTTACCTTCGTTCTATTCATTTAGAACACCTACGGTTCCCTAGTATCTACCCTCCGCCGACTAGCTATCTTTGTGTTTCTCCGCTAGGTAGTCGGGCGTTCTCGTCGCCTCCCACTCCGGTGGGTACGATGTTTGGTCGGCCGGTGCTCACCACACCTCCTCCGCCATCACCGTATTAGAGTACAGGACTCCCCCCGGCTCCAAGCGGAAATACCCACTCTTTATAGTTGACCTTTCACTAGCATGCATACATATATTTATATATATATATTTTATTGATTTTATTTTTCTGAATTTTCATATCCTTTTGGGACCTTCCTGTTGCTCCGGATTAACTCCAGCGGTCCCTTTAGGTTGTTGATCTTGCATGTTCTAGTAGGCCCCTTAACCTCCCGGTACGCTCCAGTGGGACCTACCTGAATAACTATCTATTATCCTAAGACACCGCTCCGGCACTCTACTCCGGCAGCCTTATCAGCATACTCATGTACCCGTCAACTTACAGATGGTGCGTTGTCAGGAGCAGGGGTGCACGGCTGTGCTTCAACAAGCCAGCGGACACATGAGGTATGCAGGTCCCACTCGGTGTGCTGTCCACGTGGGGACCTGATCGTCTGGCACCCTGATGGCTGTGAGGTGTGCTACGCTCTCTATGAGCGGGTTCTGGATGAGTCGGTAAGTTAGTTTTTCCTTTCGATTCATGTTTGCCTTCAGTTTTGTCTCTTATGAATAATTGGAAGATATTCTCCTTTTAGGAGGTTTGGTTTAGCCTGACTTTCTCCTTCTTCCAGATTGACCGCAGCTCTAGGGACTCTTCGCTGATGACCCTCAAGACCTGGGTCAGCGGCTTCGGGAGGAACGTCGGGGCAGGGAAACCCTACGTTCTCTCGAAGGACATCTGCAGCATTCTCTTCCCCGGCGCCTGGATCTCAGCTTCAGTTGCGGACGAGGTAGCCGCCCCTTTGATCGCTGGGATCCAGGAGATGACTCAGCCCTCCCAAGAAGACGTCGCTGCATGCGGAGAGGTCGCCGAGGATGTTGCGGCTCTTAATCTGGACCTTGAACCCATGAACGTTGACCTGGATCTTCAAGCAGGTAAGGGGGTAAGTAAGACAGGTGATTTCCTGTTTAGCTCTCCTTCTTCTTCTGCTTCTTCTTTCCGAGGATTCGTGAAATCCTCTTGCCTTATGGACGGTGCAAGGTCTACCGTCCCTAAGGTCAAATCAGTAAAGAAAAAAAAAGTCCCAGAAAGTCCGCTCCGGGGTTCCTCGAAGACGTCACAGGCCCCTGAGTCCGTGCCGTCTCGAGCAAGGCCTCTACTTCTGGAAAGGGAGCACGACCCAAGCAAAGTAAAGAGGTCCCCCTCCTTCCTTTGATGATGCAGAAGCATTTGCAGAGCTTCTTATGAAGAAGTTCAACAAAAGAGTTGACGACAAGCTGTCGCAACTCTCGAGTCAGCTATCTTCATCGAATGCTTCCGTGCTTTCCCTATCACAAGAGGTTAAGTCTCAAGGGACTTTAATCTCTGGATTCATGAGTGGCGGAGCAGCGCCAACAGATCCTTCTCCGTTCGGACACCTCCAGCCTTCCTCCCTTTGATAAAGGAAACCCCTGGCGCCTGACCCTTTTGCTCCCCAGCATGAGGTACCCTTACTATCGAGGGCCTAGGCACCCGTGAGGCTGGAGGAACTTAGAACTCTTCCCTCCTAACCTGCAATCACCTTACCCAGGTTTTGCCAGGCTCACCGAGGAAGCATGGGTTCGGTCCGATAAGGTCCCTAAGGAAACTGTCATCTTCCCGAGGGACCAAGCCCAGTCGGCTCTACTACGGACTCTGTCGGAGTGGCAGGCGGAGAACACCAAACTCACCCTGGCCAAGGGTGCGTTTACGATGTTCTCTTTGGGAGAGGTTCTTCCCACCCCTTGCACCTCCAAAGTGGCTTCCCTCACGAACCAAGCTTGCATGGAGGGTAAGCCCCTTCCCCATCTCCGGGAGACAGATCCCACCTCTCTGTCTTCCCGGAGATTCTCAGTTTTGGAAGGAGCCCCGGACACCTTCACGGTTACACTGGACCCTGACTGCGCTTCTAACCTCTTCAGTGAACAACTTCCTAAGATCCCGGAGTCGCTCCTGAAGGCTGAAGCTGAGACTAAGGACAGGCTTAGCAGGTCCTTAAACTCTCTAACTTTGGCAGAAGCAACGTCAGTGGTATATAGCGAAGACGCTTTATTTCAGGTGCTGACGAAATCTCTCTTAGCGAGTTTTCAGCAGGACCTGTATGACTTCATTAAGGCCCGGTTGAACTGCCAAAAACACATCTTTTAGGCAGCCACCATCCGTCATGAGCCTAACAGGCTCATGAAAAGCTCCATCTGGGGAGCTAATCTCTTCCCCAGGAAGAGGTTGATTCAGGTCCTAGCTGAGGCAACTAGGGCCAATCAGAGTCTCCGCTCCCGATGGGGCTTATTGTTTAAGAGAAAACAGTCTGAGCCCGCCGGAACCCACCCCAAGTCCGGGAAGAAGTTCAAGAAATTTAAACGGCTCCCGACTCAGACTGTCTTGCGGCTGTCCAGGTTCCCGCCCCTGGTCATCCTTCAACCTCCCAGTCCCAACCTCAACCTCAGTATGTGCTGGTCCAACCAGCCCATCAACCTCTCGCTGCTCCTTCATAAATGTCTCTCCCCCGGCTTTCAACGCTTCATATGAAAGCCAGGGTGCATTTCGGTCAATTCAAAATGCAAGGGGAATGAATGAGAGCCAGAGGATACTTTAGGAGGTGGGGAACACCTCGTTCCTCCTCCAGAGGAAGGGGAGGCAGAGGCTCCAGAGGAGGCAGACCCTCTCCCGCCCAGTGAGATATCTCAGGTAGGCGGGAGGTTATATCATTTTTGGGACCAGTGGAGCTTCAGTCCCTGGGCCCAGAGCATAGTCTCCAAAGGACTGGGGTGGAGTTGGTGCAAAGGTCCTCCCCCCCCAGTCAGATTCCATCAATCACCCTCCAAGGCTCTGAAGGACTTTGTGAAAGATCTATTATTAAAGAGGGCAATAAAGAAAGCGAGGCACCTGAAATTCCAAGGCAGACTGTTCAGTCTTCCAAAGAAAGGTTCCAGTCAGCGAAGAGTAATTCTAGACTTGTCTCGTCTAAATTCCTACATTCAATGCGACAAGTTTCGAATGCTTACAATCTCGCAGGTTCGGACCCTACTACCCGTGGAGCCGTAACCACCTCTATAGATCTTTCAGACGCCTATTATCACGTCCCGATTGCGAAGAGAAGGTTCTCTCCTTATCTGGGGTTCAGATTGGGAAGTCAAGCATACTCGTTCAGGGTCATGCCATTCGGTCTCAATATAGCCCCAGAATCTTCACCAAACTGGCAGATACGGTAATTCAGCAACTCCGGTCTCAGGGGATCATGCTAGCTGCATACCTGGGCGATTGGATCGTTTGGGCATCCAACGCCAATGAATGCCAGAGAGCAACAGCCATAGTAATCGGCTTTCTGGAATCGCTGGGCTTTCAAATAAACAGGAGAAATCCGCCCTAGTTCGGAGAGTCGCTTTCAATGGTTAGGGATCCAGTGGGACCTGTGTGCACACAAACTATCTCTTCCGCCAGCCAAGCGGAGAGAAATAGCCAAGGCAACCAGACAGTTCCTCAAGAACAAGAAAGCTTCTCTTCAGTTTGCTTCAGTGACGGATCTACTTCTGAAATCCAAACTGAAAGATATAAACAGGGTATGGCGGAGCCAAGCCAATGTCAGGTTCAGGGACAAGGTATCTCTGATTCCGCCGATTTTGAAAAAGAGACTCTGGCCTTGGATGACTGTCAAGAGCTTATCGAAGTCAGTACCTCTTCAATTTCCTCCTTCGGCATTAGTAATTCACACCGACGCTTCCCTAAGCGGGTGGGGAGGATACTCTCAACACAAGAAGGTACAGGGGACTTGGTCCACCATGTTCCGCCAGTTCCATATCAATGTCCTGGAAGCTATGGCAGTCTTTCTAACCCTGAAGAAACTGCGTCCAAACAATCTGATTCATATAAGACTGGTTCTAGACAGCGCAGTAGTAGTACATTGCATAAACAGGTGAGGTTCCAAATCGAGTCGGATCAACCAGGTTATGATAGCAATATTCTCCCTAGCAAACAAATACCGGTGGCATCTGTCTGCTACCCATCTTGCAGGGGTCCGGAATTGTCATTGCAGATTCCCTATCCAGGACAACTCCACTGGAGTCAGAATGGTCCTTGGACAAAACATCATTCAGATGGATTTGCAATCAAGTTCGGGTCTCAGGTAGATCTTTTTGCAACAGAATGCAACCACAAACTACCTTGTTATGTTGCTCCCAACCTGGACCCTCTAGCTCACTCCACAGATGCAATGTCCATAGATTGGAACAAGTGGAAAAGGATCTATCTGTTTCCCCCAGTAAACCTGTTACTGAAAGTCCTTCACAAGCTCAGGACATTCAAAGGTCAGATAGCCCTAGTGGCTCCCAACTGGCCGAAGAGCAACTGGTTTCCACTTCTTCTAGAGCTGAAGCTTGGTGCTTGCAAATTCCCAACCCAAAACTGACGGGTAGTACAAACTCAGACTGTGTCAGCTTCCTCAAGAATTCAGAATGCCCTGGCTTTGTGGATTTCATGAAGTTTGCAGCTCAGAAGGATGCTAATATTGATCCTATTAACACTTTGTTCCTAGAATCAGACAAAGGGAATCCACTCTCAGACAATATGACTCAGCAGTAAAGAAATTAGCACTCTTCTTAAAAGAATCTGAAGCAACTGTAATGACCACAAATTTAGCAATTTCATTTTTTTAGGTCATTATTTGAGAAAGATCTGGCCTCAAGTACTATTACTACAGCAAAATCAGCTTTGAAAAGATATTTTTGCATGGTTTAAGATTAACTTAACAGATTCTTATTTTTCATCAATCCCTAAAGCCTGTGCTTTCGTTTAAGACCAGTAACCCATCCCACATACGGTTTCCTGGTTCTTAAATGATGTTCTTAAATTAGCTTCAGAAACGGATAATCAAAATTGTTCTTTCATTAATTTATTGAGAAGACCTTATTTTTAATTAGTTTAGCTTCAGGTGCTAGAATTTCTGAGCTGTCTGCCCTGTCTAGAGAACCCAACCATATTGATTTCCTTCCATCAGGGAAGTGTTGCTAGCTCCTCACCCTAAGTTCCTAGCTAAGAATGAAGATCCTCAAGATAGGTGGTCTCCTGGAAGGTCATCCCCTCCCACAAGACCTGTTTTTTATGCCCAGTCTTTACTTTAAAGCCTATTTAGACAGGACCTCACAGATAACTCTGGGCCTCTGTTTGTAAAGGAAGGGGGAGGAACTACTTTCTATAAAAGCCATTAGACAACAGATCTTGTATTTCATTAAACAGGCAAACCCAGACTCAGTTCCAAAAGTACATGACATTAGGGCAGTGGCCACCTCCACTAACTATTTTCATTATATGAATTTCGAGGATCTTGCAAAATATACGGGGTGGAAGTCTCCCGTAGTTTTCAAACGCCACTATCTGAAATCACTAGAAGCTCTGAAGTTCACTAAAGTGGCGGCAGGGAACATCGTTCCTCCCTCTGTTTAATCCTTTCTAGTACTCAGTCACTCTCCTCCCTCCTACCTGCCTCATTTATTCCCTTTCGATCACCTCCAGGTCAGACATGCTTCACAGCCTGTCACCTGACCATGTCATAGTTTTTGTATTGTCTACCATGTTTAAATTTAAATACGCTTTGTGTTCTTTTGTCTTGCAGGGACATAGTTCCCCCACCTTAATCTTAAGTATAATGTTTAAGTACCTATATTACATGTTTATGTACTCATTAGTCTTATAGTTAGTTTTATATTTATGTACACCTTAATCTTACAAATAAGTTTAAGTATCTTTATTATATATCTAAATACCAATATTTTGCTACAACATAATTAAAACTCTTGTGGATTTATAGTTTTATTTCTTTCCTCTACAAGTTTCCCATTTTTGTTTCAGGATGGTATTTTGATTTCTCTGTTATTATTTCACCGGGTGACACAGGTCAAAAACCAGAAAAGGATTTTGACAAAGGAAAAATCTATTTCTGAGGAGAGACCTGTGTCACCCGTGACCCACCCTGATTCCTTTTTTTTCCCTCCCTGATAAAATACCATTCCAGGATGGGGTGCTAACATGGAATGTGGGTGACGCCGGTTTGTTTACAGTCCGCGAGTGGTGCGGGGTTTGTAACGGCACCTCACTCGGTGGGACTTTTGACATTGGGAATGTTTACAGGGCGGAGGCCTGTGATTGTGACAATCTCACCCTTTCTCATACCACGACTCCATTTCATGGAGCTCGCACTGAGGTAGTAACTCAGCTTTGCTTTTTAGCTTTTCTCTGGTATACTTAGCAATAGCTTTACCTAGAAATAAGTGCTGAAAGGTTATTTCACCAGGTGACACAGGTCTCTCCCAGAAATAGATTTTCCTTTGTCAAAATCCTTTTTAATTCATCTATTTTGAGTATTCCAGAGTGATGATATTAAAATTCTTAATACCTACTGTAGTTTAAGTTATCTTGGATTGGTAGGTTCATATTCTATGGTTTTTTCATCCCACCGGAGTGCTCCGGTTTTAATAAATTAATTAGCATGAAATTACTTAGTACCTACTTTAGTTTAAGTTATCTTAGATTAGTAGGTTCATATACTTGTTCACACTTACAGACTGTTCGTTGTGAGGAGCCCGGTGCACTGCTATCTTGCACCAGCCCTACGGGCACGTGGTGTGTCGTTCCCATTCTGGCTGCATGGTCGCCTGGGCGACCTGATCGTGTGGCACCCGGATGGCTGTGAGGTTTGCTTCGCTCTCACGGTGTATCCAGGGCGAGTCGGTAAGCCCGATTGTTTTTGTTCCGCCTCTCCGGGGCTCTCAGGCCGGCGAATCCTCCCAAGGATGCCCTCCAGTCCCTCCGTGCCTGGGTGGCTGGGTTGGTAGGGAACGTTCCGTCGGGAAACCTTATGTTCTCGATGAGAACCTCCGGAACATCCTGTACCCAAGCGCCCGATTGCTGCGGCTGTTCCAGCTGAGGTTGCCGCCCCCATCATCGAGCAAATCCGGGTAGAGACCCAGCCTATTCAGGATGACCCACTGTACGAGGAGGTGTCGGAGGGGTATTCGCTGCTTTAGATCTCGACCTGGAACCGATGAACACGGAACAGGACCAGGAGGTAGGTAGGGAGGTAAGTGAGGCAGTGGGGCGGGCGCCCTGTTTGATTCTCCGTCATCATCCGTTTCTTCTTTTCAGGGCTTTCATAAATCCTCTCTCTTGAAGGACAGAGCCCAGTCTACTGTCCCCAAGCTGAAGAAGTCGTGGAAGGCGAAAGGCTATAAGTCTTCGTCTTCCCGCAAGGCATCCCCCTTTCCCCCGTCGAAGCCACAGGGCTGGTCCGGTGGCCTCCAGGAAACAGACCAAGTACCTCGGGCAGAGGTGCGATTAAGAGAGCGGCCAAGCCTGGCCCTCCTCGCCAGCCTGCCTTTGACCCTGAGGCATTTGCGGGGATGCTGCTTGAGAGGTTCTCTACGGAGGTAGAGGCGAAGTTGAGCAAGCTCACGGAGAGGCTTCAGAACCAGGAGACTAAGCTCTCCGATATCGTGCGCTGCGTTCGGGGGGACTGCGGTGCACTATCCCATCCCGGACGCCTCGCCTCCTCCATTTGACAAAGGGAACCCGTGGCGTTTAGCCCTTCATGCTCCCCGGCATGAAGACACCTTGACTATCGAAGGTTTAGGCACTTTCGTGACTGGAGGAGCTAGGAATTCTTCCCTCCAGATCTTCTGCCTCCCTACCCAGGCTTCGCTAGGCTGACAGAAGAAGCCTGGGTAAGCTCTGATAAGGTCCCTAAGGAAACAGTGATCTTCCCTAGGGACCAGGCGCAATCGGCTCTGATGCGCACTTTTACAGAGTGGCAAGCGGAGAACACTAAGTTGACCCCCTTCAAGGGCAACTTTACCATGTTCTCCCTTGGGGATAAGCTCCCAACCCCCTGCTTGACTAAGGTTGCTCTCGCAACAGCTCAGGCATGTGCTGAGGGTAAGCCTTTGCCTCAGCTCAGAGAGACGGACCCCACGTCTCTAATCTTCCCAGGGGGTGACGACTTCTGGAAGGATGCTCCAGCCGCGTTTACGACTGGTAAACTGGACGCAGAATGTGCATCCAACCAGTTCAGTGAGCAGCTTCCCAAACCGACAGAAGCTCTTCTGAAGGCTGAGTTCGAGGCAAGGTGTCGCTTGAGTCGGTCTCTGAACTCGCTGTGCCTGGCGGAGGCAACCGCCGTCTCGTTTTCCGAGGAGCCGCTGTTTCAGGTCTTGACGAAATCCTTGTTAGCAGGGTTTCAGTCGGACCTTTTTGACTTCATGGTGGCGCGGCTGAATTGTCGCAAAATTCATCTTCGCCGATATCATTGGCACCATTCGACATGAGCCCAACAAGCTCATGAAGAGTTCCTTCTGGGGCCAATCTGTTCCCGGAAGAAGTTCCCGGAAGAAGAAGTCACCAGTGTCCTGGCTGAGGCAACCAGGGCTAACCAAAGTCTGCACTCCGGTGGGGTATTCCGGCCTTTAAGCGAAAGACCCCAGAGTCCTGGCTCCCAGTATAGACCGGGAAAAGGTACAGGAGGCATAGAAGACAGCAACATCAGTCTGTTGTCCAGGCGGAACCTGTCTCGGTGAGCCAACCCTCCACCTCAAGGCTCAACCTCAACAGTTTGTGCTGGTTCAGCCAGCTCAACACTCCTTGCTACTCCTTCTTATGTGTTGTCACCTGCATATAACCCTTCTTATGAAGGTCAGGGGCCTTTCATGGCCTTAACAGGAGTGCAAGGGGGTAGAGCTAGAGCCTCCTATAGAGGTAAGGCTGCCCTGGATCCCTCTCCCGGGAAGAGGAGGCCGCGGGTAGAGGTAACAAACCTGCTTCCTCCCAGTGAGACCAGCCAGGTAGGCGGAAGACTATTCTGGTTCAGAGACCAGTGGTCCTTCAGTCCATGGGCACACAGCATAGTGACCAAAGGTTCAGGTTGGAGCTGGATCAAGGGTCCTCCTCCCTTGACCAGGTTTCATCAACCCTCCTCCAAAGCTCTACAAGACTTTGTGACGGAACTGCTCAGGAAGAGAGCAATAAAGAAAGTGAGACACCTCAGATTCCAAGGCAGGCTGTTTTCTGTTCCCAAAAAGACTCCAGTCAACAAAGAGTAATCCTGGATCTATCGCTGCTAAACCCTTATATACAATGCGACAAATTTCGCATGCTTACAGTTCTTGCAGGTGCGGACTCTACTTCAGCGTGGAGCCGTCACCACCTCTATCGATCTTTCAGATGCATACTATCACGTCCCGACTGCGAAACTCTCTCCCCTTCCTGGGTTTCAGACTGGGAAACAGGCCTACTCCTTCAGGGTCATGCCTTTCAGGCTCAACATAGCGCCCAGAATATTCACAAAACTGGCGGAAACAGTAGTTCAGCAGTTGCGATCCCGGGGATATCGTTAGCGGCGTACCTGGGCGATTGGATAATTTGGTCTTCAACCGTCAAGGAGTGCTGGAGAGCTACGGCCATGGTGGAATCGAATTTCTGGAATCCTTAGGCTTCCAATTGAACAGGGAGAAGTCCCGCCCTAACTCCGGAGCTTCGGTTTCAGTGGCTGGGTATCCAGTGGGACCTAACCTCTTACAGGATATCTCTTCCGCCGGCCAAGTGGAAGGAAATAGCCACAGCTACCAGAAAGTTTCTGAATTACAGGAAAGCCTCCTGCCGGACACAAGAAAGAATTTTGGGTTCTCTTCAGTTCGCCTCTGTAACAGACCTGCTCCTAAAAGCGAGATTAAAAGACATAAACAGAGTGTGGCGGAGACGAGGCCAATGTCAAACCTCAGGGACAGGGTCTCATCTATTCCTGCCAAATCTAAAGGAAAAGACTCCGCCCATGGTCCACAGTCAAGGGCCTCTCAAAGTCAGTCCCTCTTCAGTTTCCCCCAGCAGCTCTGGTAATCTACACAGATGCTTCATGAAGCGGCTGGGGAGGATACTCACCAAAACAAAAGGTACAAGGGACATGGTCTACCATGTTTCAACAGTTCCATATAAACACTTTGGAAGCAATGGCAGTGTTTCTAACCCTGAAAAAGCTCTTTGTCCCACCAACCAGATTCACATCAGGCTGGTGTTGGACAGCGCCCGTAGTAGTACATTGCATAAACAGGGGGGTCCAAATCGAGTCGGATAAACCAGGTGATGTTAGCCATCTTCTCCTGGCGGACAAATACAGCTGGCATTTGTCAGCTACCCATCTAGCGAGTCAGGAGTCCGGAATGTCATTGCAGATTCTCTGTCCAGGTCGACTCCGCTGGAGTCGGAATGGTCCCTGGACAAGGACTCCTTCAACTGGATCTGCCATCGTGTTCCGGGACTTCAGTTAGATCTGTTTGCCACGGAGAGCAATCACAAACTCCCTTGTTATGTGGCTCCCAATCTAGATCCTCAAGCTCACGCCACAGATGCAATGTCCATAGATTGGAACAATTGGGAGAGAATCTATCTGTTTTCCCCAATAAACATGCTGATGAAAGTCTTGCACAAGCTCAGGTCATTCAAAGGTCAAGTAGCCCTAGTAGCCCCCAATTGGCCAAGAGCAACTGGTTTCCTCTTCTCCTGGAACTCAAACTTGCGGTGTCATCAGATACCCAGACCCAGGCTGACTCAGATAGTACAAACAAAGACTGTGCCAGCTTCCTCAAAAGTTCTGAATGCCCTGGCTTTATGGACTTTATGAAGTTTGCCTGCCCAAAGGGCAAATATTGACCCTGTTAATACTCTGTTTATTGAATCTGATAAAGAGATTCTACTCTCAGACAGTATGACTCAGCAGTCAAAAAATTGGCATCTTTTCTGAAGGCATCTGAAGCTCAAACTATGACCACTAATTTAGCGATAACCTTCTTTAGATCATTGTTTGAAAAAGGCCTAGCCCGGCCACTATTACAACAGCAAAATCAGCTTTGAAAAAGGTGTTTTGCATGCCTTCAAGATTGACCTAACTGACTCATACTTTTCTTCCATCCCTAGAGCATGTGCTCGTTTAAGGCCAGCGACATGCCCACATTCGGTTACCTGGTTCCTTAATGACGTTCTGAAATTAGCCTCAGATATTAATAATGCCCAGTGCTCTTATCTAGATCTGTTAAGGAAGACTTTATTCCTGATTGGTTTAGCTTCAGGTGCCAGAATCTCAGAACTGTCTGCTCTCTCTAGAGGTGTCGATCACATAGATTTCCTCCCGTCAGGAGAAGTTCTACTTTCCCCAGATCATAGATTCCTAGCGAAAAATGAAGACCCTCAAGATAGGTGGTCCCCTTGGAAGGTGGTTCCTTTTCACAAGACCTGTCTTTGTGCCCAGTCACTACCTTGAGGGCTTACTTGCAAAGAACTTCTCAGTGTTTGTCTGGTCCTCTTCTTATCAGGGAAAAAGGTGGAACACTTTCTTTAAAGGCTATAAGACAGCAAATCCTATACTTCATTAAACAGGCTAACCAGTTCAGTTCCCAAGGTTCATGATATCCAAGCAGTAGCTACCTCTACCAATTATTTTCATAATATGGATTTTGCTGAGTTGACAAAATACACAGGGTGGAAATCTCCATTAGTGTTTAAACGCCACTACCTGAAAACACTTGAAGCTCTGAAATTTCCTACGGTGGCTGTCGGGAGTGTCATCCCCCCACCTTAAAATTATCCTTTAACCTTATCCTTTCCCCCCCGCCCGCCTGCCTCATTTATTTGCCCTGCCAGTTTTCCTGGGCCAATCATACCTCACTGCCTGGCTCCTCAATTTATATGATACTTGAAATTGTTGGCCTTTAAATGATGTTTATTGTGATTATGTTTTTGATGTGTGCTATTTTGTAGGTTTAAGTCCTGAGGTACTTCTGTATTTTTGTATTCATTATTTTTGTACCTCCTTTCATTTTTTTTGCCGTACATTTATATTTTCATATCAATTTGTATGTTTACATAAGCTTTTCCTAACTATTATTCTGATTTCCTCTGTTGTGAAGTTCTGAATTGGTCATGAGAAATAATTAAACTTATTTTCTTACAGTACACGTTTTTATGCATGATCACCTTAGATAATTGTTTTCTTACATCTTCACAGTCTTGGTATGGTTCTCTGTTACGATTTCACCGGGTGACACTGGGACGAGCTCAGAAAAAGGGATTTTGACAAAGGAAAAATCTATTTCTGAGGGAGGCCCTGTGTCACCCGGTGACCCTCCCAGGTCCTAGTTTCCCCACCTGCACGGGCATACCAAGCCTGGGGATGGTGCTAGCCTGGAATGAGTTCAGATGGCGCTGGGGTCGCCGTCTGGCGAGCGGGTGAGTGCGGGAGCTGGGTCGGCTCTCCGCTCTTCCGGGGGTTTTGTCATTGGGATGTCTTCAGAGTGTGGTTCTGTGGTAGTGATGACTTCACTCACCCTTGCCCATACCAACGTCTATTTTCATTATAGATGCTTTCGATCTGGGGTAAAACCCCAGCATTCCTGATAGCTTTTTCTCTGGTATATTTAGCAATATTTATACCTAGAAATTCGTGCTAGTAAGGAATTTCACCGGGTGACACAGGGCCTCCCTCAGAAATAGATTTTTCCTTTGTCAAAATCCCTTTTTTATTATAGACTGTGTACCTGTTGTACAGAATTCATCGGCAACTACAGTGTACAGTGTACGGTACTGTACTGTACAGTACAGTACTGTACTGAACTGTATAAGTGTTAAGTACTGCTGTACTGTACCATGTAATGCACATCTCCATCTCCCACAACCAGTACAGTGTATCTTTCAAAATCACTGAAATTAGGTAAGGAATTCTTCACTCTTTTAATTTTTATACATTTTATATTGTTT
Source organism: Macrobrachium rosenbergii (assembly GCF_040412425.1). Classification (NCBI taxonomy): domain Eukaryota; kingdom Metazoa; phylum Arthropoda; class Malacostraca; order Decapoda; family Palaemonidae; genus Macrobrachium; species Macrobrachium rosenbergii. Next base: position 1,192,159 of record NC_089794.1, read on the forward strand.
TATAAAATACTTTAATTTGTATTTGCATACAGGACAGTACAGTATATTGTGTACTATAGTATACTGTACATTACTAATAAAGTAAATTTTTACATTCTAGAATCCCCTGAAAATTGGCCACACCAACATTTTGCTATAAGTACAGTGTGTACTGTACTGTACAGGGGTTATGAAGCATGACAATTTCAAAACAACATGTAAGGAAATATTAACTTTTTTTCATTTGGTATACTGTACATACAGTACACTACATGGTATACACTACGGTATAACAAAATGTATTCTTCTGTATGTAGTACAGTACAGTATGTGTTGCTGTTGCTTTAATACTGTACTGTACCAATGTTAATATTTTCATTACAGACTAATATGTACCTGCTGTACAGAATTCATCAGCAACTACAGTACAGTACTGTACAGTACCCCATAATGCACATCTCCATCTCCCACAACCAGTATATACTGTACATCTTTCAAAATCAGTGAAATTAGGTAAGGAATTCTTTACTTTTTTCATTTTTATACACTTTTTAGGTGTACCGTACTACTGTACACATTTTTTAAACTGTTACAAAGACTTACAGTACTCTATTGTACTGTATTTATTACAGTATGTTTACAGGTATAGTAATACTGTTGGACTTGAAGTATTGTATCATTTTTATCTTATGTAACTACTAATTAAGGTATTTTGACAAAGGAAAAATCTATTTCTTGGGGAAGACCTGTGTCACCCAGTGAAATGGTTCCAACAGCACACATTTCTAGGTATAACTATTGCTAAATATACCAGAGAAAAAAGCTATCCATAATGCCGGGTTACTACCCCAGATCGAAACACCATAATGGTGTCGGTATGCACTAGGGGTGAGTGGAAGCCACTATCACAGGTCTTCATCCTATAGATCTCTCTATTTTCAAAGTCCCAAATTTGGTGTGCCGTACCAAAGACTGCCTCCCGCTCACCCACCAAGCGTCCCACGCGGCCGCCATCTTCATCCCAATATTAGCACCCACCAAGCTTGGTATACTACTCGGGTGGGAAAGGAAGTGCAGGGATGGGTCACTGGGTGACACAGGTCTTCCCCCAGAAATAGATTTTTCCTTTGTCAAAATCCCTTTTCTGGGCTCGACCTGTGTCACCCAGTGAAATAGTAACAGAGAATCAGCCATACAAGAGCTTGGTGGTACGCCCCAAAGATTACCTTAATGGAGCTAAATAAAACTAAGAGAAAAATTTATACTGTGTTTTAATACTCCCAAATTATAAGATCAATAACATAAACAAAATTATGAGGCACACAGTCTAAAATTATAAAATAACCAATACCAAGACACTTAAGGCTAACAAGATATGTATGAAAACAGAATATCCGCGGTACAGGCAGGAGTCAGGCTGTGAAGTAGACCTGACCTAAAGGCTAGAAGCAGGGCAAGCAAGCGAGGCAGGTAGGCTAGAGAATATACCAATAGGTAAACGAGGATTACAAACCAAAAGGACAAAGAGGATACATAAACTAGTCTTGAGCTGGACCAGGAGGAACAATACTTCCTGCAGCTACTGTGGAATATTTAAGAGCCTCTAGGGACTTAAGATAGTGGCGTTTAAATACTGTTGGTGATTTCCAGTTCATATATTTTTTAAGGTCATCAAAATTCATATTATGGAAATAGTTAGCTGAGGTGGCCACCGCCCAAATATCATGTACCCGAGGTACTGAATCCGGGTTGGCCTGTTTAATAAGATAAAGAATTTGTTGCCTGATGGCCTTTAAGGAAATAGTACCTCCATTTTCCCTAACAAAAAGAGGGCCTGAAGTTCTCTTAGAAGTTCTATTTAAATAAGCTTTTAAAGTATTGACTGGACAAAAAGACAGATCCTATGGAAGGGGAACAATCTTCCAAGGAGACCATCTATTTTGTGGATCCTCATTCTTTGCTAGAAAACTGAGGTCCGGAGACAACAGAACTTCACCTGACGGGAGGAAATCAACATGATTCGGTTCTCTAGAAAGAGCAGACAGTTCAGAAAGTCTAGCTCCTGAGGCTAGACTTACTAGGAATAACGTTTTCCTTAACAGACTCAGGTATGAACATAATTCGTTATCAGTGTCTGATGCCAATTTAAGTACGTCATTTAAGTACCAGGAAACCATTTGTGGACGGGTTGCTGGTCTAAGACGAGCACATGCTTTAGGAATTGACGAAAAATATGAGTCTGTAAGGTTAATATTAAAGCCATGTAAAAATATTTTTCTTAAAGCAGATTTTGTTGTAGTAATAATAGTACTAGTGGCCAATCCTTTCTCAAATAATGATCTGAAGAAAGAGATCGCTAGGTTCGTGGTCATTTCATGAGCTTCAGATTCCCTCAGAAATAATGCTAACTTTTTAACTGCTGAGTCATACTGTCTGAGAGTAGATTCCCTCTTATCTGATTCTATGAACAGTGTATTAAGAGGGTCAATGTTAGCGTCTTTTTGCGCTGCAAATTTCATGAAGTTCATAAAGCTAGGGCATTCAGAATTCTTGAGGAAGCTGACACAGTCCGAGTTTGCACTACTTGTGTCAACCTTGGGTTGGAGATCTGTTTGTGCCGGAGCTTCAACTCTAGCAGTAAAGGAAACCAACTGCTCTTCGGCCAGTTGGGTGCCACCAATGCTACTTGACCTTTGAATGATCTGAGTTTGTGTAAAACTTTCATCAACAAGTTTATTGGTGGAAACAGATAGATCCTTTGCCATCTGTTCCAGTCGATTGACATTGCATCTGTGGAATGAGCTAGAGAGTCTAGATTGGGAGCAACGTAACACGGAAGCTTGTGGTTGCTCTCTGTGTTAAACAGGTTTACCTGGAGACCTGGTACCTGAAGACAAATCCACTCGAACGACTTCCTGTCCAAGGACCATTCCGACTCCAGCGGGGTTGTCCTGGACAGTGAATCTGCAATGACATTCCGAACACCTGCCAGGTGGGTAGCTGACAGGTGCCAAAGATGTTTCCTTGCCAGAGAGAAAATTGCAATCATTACTTGATTGATATGGCTCGACTTGGAGCCCCCTCTGTTCAGGCAATGCACAACTACTGCACTGTCCAGCACCAGTCTGATGTGAATCTGTCTGGCTGGACGCAGTTTCTTTAGTGTTAGAAATACTACCATTGCCTCTAGAATGTTGATATGGAACTGGCGGAATACTTTCGACCATGTTCCCTGAACTTTCGTGTTGGGAGTATCCTCCCCATCCGCTTAAGGAAGCATCCGTATGGATCACTAGTGATGGAGGGGGAAATTGAAGAGGCACTGACCTTGCCAAACTCTTGACTGTCAACCATGGTCGAAGCCTCTTCCTCAATATCTGTGGAATCAGAGACAGCTTGTCTCTGTTTCTGCTGTTGGCTTGTTTCCGCCATACCCTGTTTATATCCTTCAGTTTGGCTTTTAGCAGCAAGTCTGTTACTGAAGCGAACTGAAAAGAGCCTAGAACTCTTTCCTGGGTACGACGAGAGGCTCTTTTGTTTTTGAGGAACTGTCTGGTAGCTTTGGCTATTTCCTTCCTTTTGGCTGGTGGAAGTGACAGTTTGTGTGTGTTTAGGTCCCACCGTTCCCAACCACTGAAATTGAGCCGCGGAACTAGACGGGGTTTCTTCCTGTTTATTTGGACACCCAAGTATTCAAGAAATTGATTACTGTGAAAGTTGCTTTTCGACATTCTTTGACGTTGGATGCCCAAATTATCAATCGTCCAGATATGCCCAGCATAATCCCTTGGGCCCGTAGCTCTTGGACTACTGTCTCTGCCAGTTTGGTAAAAATATTCTGGGCGCTATGTTGAGCCCGAATGGCATGACTGAACAGTATGCTTGTTTTCCTAGTCTGAACCCTAGGTAAGGGGAGAAGTTTCTCGCAACCGGAACGTGATAATATGCGTCTGAAAGATCTATAGAGGTGGTGACGGCCCCACGGGGAAGTAGGGTCCGTACCTGCGAGATTGTAAGCATGCGAAACTTGTCGCATTGAATGTATAAGTTGAGACGAGACAGGTCCAGAATTACTCTTTGTTTGTCTGAGTCTTTCTTCGGGACACTGAACAGACGCCTTGAAATTTCAAGCGCCTGACTTTCTTTATTGCCTTCTTTTGCAGAAGTTCTTTTGCAAAGTCCAGTAAGTCTTTGGATGGATGTTGATGGAATCTGACTGGCAGAGGAGGCCCCTTGCTCCAGCTCCATCCCAGACCTTTGGAGATTATGCTGTGGGCCCATGGGCTGAAGGTCCAATGGTCCCTGAAGAGATATAATCTCCTGCCTACCTGTGGGGTCTCATTGATTGAGAGAGGCCTTACTTCCTCTGTTTCCACGGCCTCCTCTTCCACGTGAGAGAGGTCTGGATGCTGCTCTACCTCTGTAGGCGGCTCTAGCCCTGCTTCCCCTCGCATGCCTATTGTAGCCTCGAAACGCCCCTTGGCTTTCAAACGAGGCGTTGAAAGCTGGGGACGTCACGAAGGCTGGCGGAGCAGAAGCTTGCTGAGCCGGCTGCATCAGTACGAACTGCTGCTGAGGTTGTGACTTAGATGTAGAAGGCTGGCCGATCTGCGAGACCGGTACCCCCTGAAGCACTGTTTGAGCCTGAGGTTTCTTAAAGCCCTGGAATCTCCTGAACCTTTTCCTTTCTTTAGGTTGAGGTCCGGAGGTCTCAGAGAACTTCCTCTTAAAAGGAAGGCCCCAGCGAGAGCGGAGACTCTGGTTCGCTCTAGTTGCCTCTGCCATAACATTATTGACCTCATCCTCTGGGAAGAGGTTAGGTCCCCAGATAGAGCTCTTCATAAGTCTATTGGGCTCATGTCTGATGGTGGCGTCTGCGAAGATGTGTTTCCTGCAGTTCTGTCTCGCTACCACAAAGTCGTAAAGGTCCGATTGGAAGGAAGCCAATAACGACTTCGTGAGGACCTGAAACAGAGGTTCGTCATTATAAGCTAATGCCGTTACCTCTGAAATGGTGACGGAATGCAGGGAGCGACTCAACCTGCACTTAGCCTCAAATTCCGCCTTGAGCAGAGCCTCCGGAATTCTGGGAAGTTGCTTGCTGAACAGGGAGGAGGCACACTCGGGATTGAGTTTCCCCACCGTAAAAGTTGCCGGAGCTCCTAACCAACACTCCGAATCTCCGGGGAAGAGAAGGGAAGTAGAATCTGTCTCCCGGAGTTGAGGTATGGGCTTGCCATCTATCCCAGCCTAGAGGTTCAGCTCTACAATCTTAGTAGTGCAGGGGATAGGGATGGCGTCACCTACAGAGAACATCGTAAAGCTTCCCTTAAAGGGAGTAAGCTTCATGTTCTCACACTCCCATTCAGTGAGAGCGTGCATTAGGGTGGATTGAGCTTGGTCCCTGGGAAAGATGACTGTTTCTTTAGGGACCTTGTCAGACCTAATCCAGGCTTCTTCCCTTAACCTGGCAAAGCCTGGATAGGGAGGCACTAGGTCGGCTGGAAAGAACTCCAGTTCTTCCAGACGACAAGTGCCCAAACCCTCAATAGTCAGTGTGCCATTATGCAGGGGAGCATGCAGGGCCAGCCGCCACGGGTTTCCCTTATCAAAGGGGGGCAGTTTGGAGGCATCCGGGACAACATGTGATTGTTGTGCTGCTCCGGATCGGATGAATCTGGAGAGCAAGCTTTCCTGGGCCTGCACCTTTTGTGCCAATGACAGCACTGACTCTCCAGAGGTCTGCAAGCTTGTGACAATGTGAGTTGAAAGATCATGTAGCCTAGCTTCTACGTTGGAGTCGATTTTCTGCATCAGCAGTTCGACAAAGGCCTCAGAGTCAATGCTAGGCTGTGGGGGCTTAGCCTTTGGATCCCTGGACCTCGACCCCATAGAAGAGGGAGTAGCCTTATTTGAGGACGTCACTGGTTTGGGAGCCAGTGACGAACTAGAGGAAGCTGGCAGATTAGACCTTTGAGGTCTAGAGGACTTTGGTAAGTCCTTCTTTTTCAGAGATTTAACCTTGGGCATAACAGACCGAGATCTGTCCCCAAGGTTAGCTGACTTCTGAAATCCCTGGAAGGAAGACGAAGAAGAAGAAGGTGAACTAAATAAGGTCCTATCTAAACTAACCTCACCTGCCTCACTTACCGCCCTACCTACTCCCTGTGGGTCATCCACGCTCATGGGCTCCAGATGGATGTTAATAGCCGCCACCTCTTCCGCCACCTCTCCGCACCGGCTGTCGTCTTGGGAGGGTTGCGTCTCTTGCCTGATCTTTTCAATGAGTGGGGCGGCCAACTCCCTCGGTAATGCGGCGGAGATCCGGGTACCAGGATAGAGGAGATTACAGATCTCCTCCGAGAGCACGTAGGGGTTGCCAGACGCAACGTTCCTCCCAAATCCGCTGACCCAGGTCTTCAGGGTCGACAGCGAAGAGGCACGGATTGCTGGGTTGGACTGGAAGAGAAGGTAGGACTTACTGAAAATATTCTCCCAATTTTCGTATATATCCATATGAGCCATCAATATCAAAAAGGGGGACTAAAGGTTAGCAGTCTCCCATCACTTACTGACTCATCGGACACCAGCTCGTAAAGAGCGTAGCAAATTTCACAGCCGTCCGGGTGCCAAACGGTCAGGTCTCCAACATGCACTGCACAGCTGGAGTGCGAGCGGCACACCTCGTGTCTGCACAGTTGCTGGAGAACGGGAGAGCAGCCTGGCTCCTGACAACGTACCATCTGTAAGTGAAACGATGGTACATGAGTATCATTAAGGCAAGACTCGCCGGACTAAGTCCGGCGGCCACAGATTACCTTAACATAGATTATGGGTGATGATACATGTGAATCAATAAGGCAAAACCCGCCGGAACTGAGTCCGGCAGCAAGAATCTAAAACATAGCTTAAACTACCGAATGGTTAACTTATTATATATATGTGTTATAAACAGGTACTCTATGACACTCCGCCGTGAATAGTCACCGAAATCTCGTTGTGTCTCATAATATGGGAACGGCGTAATAGGGGCGGAGTAGGGGGGGGTCGTATATAGCCCCTTCTCAAACGCCCAGGGCGGAAACCATATAATGGAAACCGCCAACAACCGTGGCCCATATCCACCGGAGTGGTTAAGTGGACAAAAAAACAACGAAAAATCAGACTAGCCCGGCGGAGAAGTGAATTCTAAGATATCGTAACCGTTATTATGCATCCCAGGACAATGTTCGACGCTCCAGCTACTAACTACTAAAAGCAATTAGAAGCGAGCTAATGAAACACCGCCCGTAGGGGAAAGGTAGAGAGTGGCGGAAACCTGGCGAATAGCGACCGGTCAGGTGGGCAGCACCCTCCGGACGCCGACTATAACCTCCTTACGGGGGCGCCAAACGCAAGCGAACGGCTTGCCTCTTACGAGGACAACGCTCAGGCAACGTCGCCAAATTCTAATCGTTAAGGTAAAAAAGCGGGGACTAGGCTACATACACGAAAATATGGAGTTAACTGATCCTAGCCTACCCTCCAAAAACCAAAGCTTCTTGGGCTGGTCAGGAAGGCCAGGATTAATGCCACTGGTGTGGGGAGAGAAGGACCTTCGTCCTAACTCAGCCACACTCCCCAAAACCGAGATAGCTTGGTCAGGTGGCAAAATATGAAGTGAGGAGCCCTCTCACTAATCTAACCTTACCTTCCAAAACCTAACGGCCTGGCCAGGTGGGCTAAGTGTGAACGGAGGAACTCCCTCACTAGCCTAACCCTCCTCCCCCAAAACCGTAAGACGGCCTGGTCGGGAGAGCTAGGTAGCCTGAACATCGTGTAAGAGCACTGTCATGCCTAGCCTCGGTAGGCTAGGCTAGTCAACTACCTTATATTAGAAATAAAACTACCTAGCATATGAACAACAAAAATATAAGAGTCAACCACTGGTGATGTGAGCTAGCCTAGGATTAAACCTATATAAATACACATATAAATACATAATTGACTCGGCAGCAGAGAAGGTCCAGGAAACATGGGTTATATTGGTAACGTGAGGTACCCAAAATGGCCTCCCCTGACGCCGAATCACATGCATAAATTAATCCAGGAATGGACATGTCATCCATCCTTGTACATATCAGCTATCATCACGATCCAATAATTTACACCATCGAGAAGGAACCAGCTCACTGGTGGAGGAAGGAGACTGATAAAAAGACTCAAATTCTATTATCAGAAAAGGGTGAGCCTAGTTCTGTCGTGATACCCGGTTCCTCATCTCCTACCAGCGACCTGGTAAATTCTCCAATTAAGCTCCAAACTGAATGGAGTATAGATAAAAACTAGGAGAATTCGTTCTTTTAATAGAAAAGTTGAGATTGAAGGTCGAAAATGGGAAAGAGGCACACATACAGGCCACACTCAGCTGGAAACAGAACTGTTTACACTGGTAAACAATATTAACGTACAATTCATAAATACGATGCCTCTTGCGTTAAACAAACCAATCAGAAATAGTACTCAACTTAGGTGGTGGGAAACTCTCGGTGGAGGACATGATGATCTGCCAAAAAAACGGAACACAATCACAAAACAAAATTTCACGTGTTCTCGTAGCCGTGCTAAGATTGGAATGTAGATGGCAGCCGCGTGGGACGCTTGGTGGGTGAGCGGGAGGCAATCTTTGGTACAGCACACCCAAATTTGGGACTTTGAGAACAGAGAGATCTATAGGATGAAGACCTGTGATAGTGGCTTCCACTCACCCCTAGTGCATACCGACACCATTATGGTGCTCGATCTGGGGGTAGTAACCCCGGCATTATGGATAGCTTTTTTCTCTGGTATATTTAGCAATAGTTATACCTAGAAATGTATGCTATTGGAACCATTTCACTGGGTGACACAGGTCGAGCCCAGAAAAATTTTTTCCTTGGTTTCTCTTTAACGTAAATTAAATTTTCATCTTTACATAAGTCACGAGAAACTGCTTGTTGGTTCTTTTCGCTCCTCTCAAGGATTTTGTATTTATTGTTATATAGTTATATTTATCTGCTTGTTTCTTTTTTTTTTCATATTTCAAGGAGCGGAGTATTGTCTTCAGTAATTGCCTCTTTCGCCCAATGGTTTTTCGCTGTTTCTCGTCGCCCTTACTTGATGTGGGGGAGTTTTCCATCAGGTAAGGATTGATAGTTTCAGTTCCCTGAAGGGAGGTTCAGCATCCTATATTTCCACTGCACTCTTCGTCATTTGTTGGCTGCAACACTGCTTTCTGGCCAAGGCCAGGACTTTTAGATGCTCTTTTTTTTTTTTAATGTGAGGCTGCTGTTGGTGGAGAGGGTGTGCCTTGTGCCCTCTTGTGCGAGCTTGTCTGTGAGTTTTGCTTTTGCCCACCTGTGAGCCTCAAGGCCCATCCCTTGCATTGACGAGTGCACTGCTGTATCCTCCGGGAATCGTCAGGAGGCCTTCTGAGGCCGGAGAAGGGTGAGCATCCCCTTTTGACTATATTTGTTCTCCGTGAGTGGACTACCCTGTCGGAGCATTGCTTCAAAGCATCAAGCGGAGGCTCCTGTAGGAGCTTTTATAGACAGTTTCCCTGACTGAAGCAGTTTCAGCGTATTTTCACCATATTTGGTGAACGTTTATTAACTGTATGAATTAAGGTGTATCTCTTTGTTTTGTAAATATTAGTGTTAAGGAAAAAGTCAGTTATTAGTGTTAAGTTTCTTCACTGTGTCTCCGCCTATCGTGTACATGTGAGCGAGTGTTGATTTCGTTCTACTACTGTGACATTTCTCTCTTACTCTTCAGGTATGATAGGTAGGTAGGAGATTGGGGTAGGTGTGAGGGTATTGTATGTGCTTGTATGTTTTTTTTCTAGTTCCTCAAGCAGGTTTTCAAGGGCACTTTAATTATTAAGTTTGTTGTGTAAATAAATGTGTTAAATTTAGGCATTTGATCTTTTTTGTCACCCTCTTTGAGCGTGCATTACCTAAAGTCTAGTGTGTGGTAAATCTTTGTCTGGACTGGCAATTGATTTATTGAACAGAGGACCTGTTTAAAAAAGGAAAAAATAATTTGTGGCTCTTGTTGAAGAGTTCTTAACACTTATCATTGCAGACTCCCAGGCAGATTCCACTTCTTAGCCATTTTCCAGGGGATATGTAGCATGAAAATTTACAAAATGATGATAAGGAAACATTCACTTTTTTTCATCTGATATACTGTACTGTATATACTGTACTGCTGTACATGGTACAGTATTTAACAACATTATATTTTTATTACAGTACAGTATGTACTGTACTTTATTACTGTACATATGCTGTGTACATTACTGTACTGCACAGTACAGTACTAATTTAATATTTTCATTACAGACTGTATACCTGCTGTACAGCAGTCATCAGCAACTACAGTATGCAGTGTACTGTACTGTACTGTGCACATCTCCATCTCCCACAACCAGCATATACTGTATATCTTTCAACATCACTGAAATTAGGTAAGAATTCTTCACTTTTTTCATTTTTATACATTTTATATTGTTTTATAAAATACTTTCCTTTATGCAATAGTTGCTTATATGGCTGCACAGTAGTACAGTATATTGTGTATAGTATACTGTACAGTACTAATACATAGTAAATTTTTACATTCCAGAATCCCCTGAAAATTGGCCACACCAACATTTTACTGTAAGTACAGTGTGTACTGTACTGTACAAGGGTTATGAAGCACGGCTATTTTAAAACAAGTAAGGAAATACTGTACTGTACAGTATTCACTTTGCTCACTTTGTATACTGTGCATACACTACACGGTAATACTACATATAACAAAACGTAGAGAAGTACTGTACTGTACTGTGGTGTACTCTGCTAATTTTAACATTTTCATTACAGACTACTTTAATATGTTTACTTCACATTCATCAGCAACAGTAAGTTATACAGTGACAACATGGAATGAAGGTATGTATGTCTTGTAGAGGACACCCAAAAGGTTGTGAGGTCAGCCTTTCATCATTTTACAGTACAGTATATTGTACTATAAAGTACTACTAAAGTAAATCCTATACAAGGTATATAAAATATAGTTTTCATTATGATGCCGATAACCGGTCGGCGGCGCCGTACAATTTTTTCGGAGCCCACAGACTTTATTTTCGGTTGTCGTCGTGCCACCAGGAACGGAACCCTGCTGATAACCGGGGACTGCCTGTAGATGAATGTTGATTCAACAGGAGGTTTCCTAATTTCAATGCTGATATTTTCTTCTCTGTTTCTAAGGTCAGGAATCTCGATCAACTTCCACTCCAAAAGAGGGAGTTGAAGTAAGTCAAAGTTGGGTCAAGATATTTGCTTTTTTTCGGTTTGCTTTGTACTGGAGCATAGGGTTCCAGTGTAATTACATTAGGAATTTTATTTTATTTTTCCAGACAAAGGTTGTCAGAGGAAATTCCAGCAGTTGTCAACTGTGCTGAGTCACTAACATCAAAGGGCCCAGGGGTACTCAAAAAAAGAAAAAATTAACCCTGAAAACTCCAACAAGACATCATTAGCCCCTCATGAAGTCCATTCCTCCACCAACGGCACAAGTGAGAATCGACTCCCAAATGCCCACGTCCCCACCCCATCCTACAGGGGATGGCACAACACAACTAGAGTGGCCCAGACCCGCCTGCCAGGACTGAAGGCACCACAAGAATACTATCACCACCACCCCAACCACACTACAAGTTGCAAACCGGCCAGAATGCCTGAGAGTCCCCTCCCCAGAACCAGAAACCCGTCCCGGAATCCATGGTCCAGCCTCAAAAAACAGCTCCGCCCCCGAGCCATCAATCCGACAACTCTCAGGTCCAACCAGCATTGGGCAGCTGATGGTCCCACCACAGCTCCCACTATTTAGCTCCGGATACAAACCCAATCCCAGCCATGATATCTTTTCCTATTAAACAGGTCCAACAAACTTGAGCAAAAGTGGAAAATTCCACAAAAACAAATCCAAACAAATACCCAACCACACATGAGACTCCTGGACCCAAACCTGGGAACAAATTCCCGGGCCCAAGAGCCCCCTCACTACGTCAAGGTGGTCCCACATCAAGGGGGTTGGATGTTTGGTGATCTTGTTTGAGGGACCTGGTGTGTTCTGTTCTGCTTGCGTAAGAGAGGTGGTGGAGCAGCGAAAGCAGTGTCTTGTTTGTTGTAAAACGGTAACCAAAAAGCAATATCACCCTTTATTCATTTAGGAATCCAACCCATCAAGTGTCACAGATGAAGAGTTGGCCAAATTATAGGAATCCAAACTGCCATTGGTTAGAAGCGTAAAGTTGATATCTTTTTCAAGTACTTTACTCTACAGTAATCATATAAGGAAAACAAATGGAGAAGATAAGACTTTGAAATGTGGGAAAACCCTAATTAGTGAATTTGTTTATGGTGGTTGTTTATAGTTTAAGTGAAGTTAATAAAGAAAGCTTTATCATCCTTCTGTTTACATGTTGCAGGCAGGTAATTTTTGATAGTGTACGCACTTGTTTCGTCCTCAAGGAGGAGTTACCTTCCATGGTCTACCAGAGCTCCATGGTGATCAGACTAATATCAAAGAATTCCCTTCTAGTTGGTCTTTTTGGCCAGGTATTGTGTCATAATAATAAACACTATAACACATGATGGAGTATCTAATGTACTCGAAAAAAAGAGGACACTTTCCCTTATCTTCAGGGAAGCTGTTACTCAGTTATTTCCATCAAAACTTACTAGCAGAAGTGGCTACTGCACATTTGCAGTCCACAATATTGCCGACAACAGACTGGCACAAACAGTCAAGAAGTGTTACTTTCTTTTGGTCAATACGGAAGTTTCCTGCGGTTCCAGTGCTCCATAAAATTGGCATTTTCCTTTGATTTCATTATGGAAACATCTACACAAGCAACTAGATACCTAATTCTAAGTTCCAGTTAAAGTTTTAGTCTTGAACTTTTGGAATTCGTAATTAATTTGTGTGTGAAAGGTGAAAAAACTTGGTGTTTCTTGCAATCACATCGCTGGCGCTTAATGAGTTCAGATTGTTTCGGCCATAAGTCATTTGGGCCGTACGCATGTTCACGTGCAAAATGGGCACCATGTTTAGTACCAGCCCCTTGTGATATGTAAAACACAAAATAATGACGGTAAACACCATAAACATAACGTCTTACATTGTTTTGGATGTTGTGGCTTAGGCGACTTGTGGCTGAAGCAACCAGGATCGTGCTTAATCATATCACTGATTGGTAGTTTTGAAGAGCACAAATTGTTTTTCAAGAATAAGTCATTCTAATTAGATGTTTTGACTAAAAGAAATGTTCCACAATTTATCATTAACATAAAAATCCTTTCAGTTTATGTGATGTCTACAATAATCTAAGGAGTAACCTACATCAGATTAAGTGAGAAGAGATTAATAGTGGATGTTGTCTATAGCCTATAACCTAGGATTACATATCCTTAAGTGTGAGCTAAATAATCGAGATCAGGTAGTACCCTAAGTTAAGGTGCAAGAACCCTTTAAGAAATACCCAATTATGGGCTTACGCAAGAGCCTAACCTGGATCACGGACTGCAGGATTAGATAGTAGCAACGATCTGGGCAAGATAAAACTAATCTAGCTGTAAGTCTACATATAGTAAAATATTTTATTTTTACATAGCCTGTACACTTAAGCGTGATCTAAATAACCCAGTCTAAGCAGCTCCTTATATTAGGTTAAGTGAGAACCATTTACGAAACATCCCATTATTGGACTGATGGTAACCTAGCTCTAAGGCTACATATTAAGGTAATTGTGTCTTACATAACCCATACCCTTAAGTGTGAATTAAATCATCTTTATTAGGCAGCTTCCTAGATTAGAATAAGTGATAGCCTAACTATAAGGTTACACATTAGTGAGCCACTGTTTTATATAGTTGACCAAATAGCCTAGGATTACACCTAAAAAACAGCCCGGGTTAAACAGAAATGGTGGCCTAACTATAAGGTTACACACTAGTGAGTTTCTGTCTTTATATAGCCTATCCATTTATGAGTGTTCTAAAATAATCTGGATTAGGCAATACCCTATACTAGGCTAAGAGAAAACATTTTAAGAAATATCCTATCATTGGTCTATGAAGTAATTTAGACCAAATGGCCTAGGATTAGATACAAATAGTATCCTAGGCTTGATAAAATGATAAACCTAGTTTTACGACTTGGTAGCCTATCTGTAAGGCTACATATTAGTGGGGTTCTTATGTAGCCTATATCCTTAAAGGTGATATAAACCTAGAACAGACAGCAGCCTAACCAGATTAAGTAGGGATCCCTTCTTTATGGGAATATCCTACTATTAGCCTAAAATAGTAGTTCAAATTGAATAAATCAATGGCCAAATATCAGATAAAAGATAAGTCTCGGCCAGATAAAACAGCAAACTTAATTATATGAGAATTCTTTCCTGTATAGTTTATATCCTTAAGTGTGATTTAAATAAGCCCAGACTAGACAGTGGCCTAGAATAGGTTAAGCAAGAACCCTCTAAGAAATATTCTATTCTCAGCCTAACATAGATTGTGCTAGAAGCATTAACCTAAGCCATATAAAACAGTAGCTTGGCTTAGTTAAAACAAATTAACGTGGACCCCCACCTATTCGTGGTTCTGGATTCGCAACTTCACCTATTCGTGGATTTCTCTGTAGAACCTATGTACACATTATTCATTGAAAATTCCCATTTGCGGTACAGGTACTTTTCATAGAGAAATATTTGCAAATTACTGTATTTTCATATAATTTTCAGGACTAAATGCACTGTTTATGATAAAACTATTAAAATATTCAGGTATGAGCATTTTTGAGGGGTGTCAACTATTTGCAGGGGGTATGCATCCCCCGCAAATACTGGAGGTTGACTGTAGATTACAGCAGTTAGCCTGAATGGTATTACATTAAAAATTAAATTTCACGTAGCCTTTGCAAAAGGACTAACAGTGTACGTGTAAGTACTACAGCCATATAATGGTAACAGAACTATCCAAAACCTTAGATTGTTAAAGCTGACAAATTTAATACAGGCAGTCTCCAGTACTGGCGGGCGCAGTTATCGGTGATCTGGTTTTACCGGGCTTGTCTAGCGACGACAAATTGCCGATTTCTGCTTATAAGCGCCGATAATCGAGTATTGGTGCTGATACATTCCTAACAGAGGCGCTAATCTCTGGTTATCGGCGCTGATAATCGATGATTTTCGCTTATCGTCACACAGTCGGAACGGAACCCACGCTGATAATGGGGACTGCCTGTATATACAGCAATACCGCGAGCTTGCGCAATTCGAGTTGCACGAATTCACAGACACACGAATTTTTTATTGGAACCTAACTAATAGTCATACACGAGTTTTTCACAGACATGAACATTTCCGTACTGAAGCCCAGCAAAAGTGTTTGTTTAATTTTTTTATATAATTTATAAGTTTTCAAGCTTTTATGTGTAAAAAATTAAATATGGCCAAATATTATTAAAAATAATAATTTCTCTCTCTCTCTCTTTTCTTTCTTTTAGTGAGATGAATTTTATGGTACATGTAAACAGGTATGTTTATTTGTGATCAAAGGGATTTTGACAAAGGAAAAATCTATTTCTGAGGAAGGTCCAGTGTCACCCGGTGAAATTCCATTACAGCACGAATTTCTAGGTATAATATGCTAGATATACCAGAAAAAAGAGCTTTCAGGAAAGCTAGGGTTACCACCCCAGATCGGCGTCTTCTCCAGGAAGGCGTCCGATTATAACGAGGGTGAGTGAAAGATCACTACCCGCGAGGACTTTTTCGAAAGATCTCTCCCTATCAAAACCCCTGGAATAGAGCGGTGAGCCGTTACAGCCCCTACACCCAATACCCGCCAGGTCGGCGACACCAGCGCCACCTACCTCATTCCATGCTAGCACTAACCCCAGACTTGGCATGTGCAAGAAAGGGGGGGGAGCAATAGGTGAGTCAGGGAGGGTCACCGGGTAACACGGGACCTTCCTCAGAAATAGATTTTTCCTTTGTCAAAATCCCTTTTCTGAGTCCAGTCTCGTGTCAGCCGGTGAAATAGTGACAGAGAATCATGCCAAGGCTGCAAACTACGAGGAAACAAGGTAATCTGAAGAAAAAACATAAATTACGAAAGCAGTTTAATGAAGTCTCACCATGTGTGAAGAACACTAAACCTGAGGACATCAAGACTTAAAATTACGAAAGAGTGAAGTCCCACGACACAGCCCAAGGGGAAGGGCCCCAAAACATAATACTACTAAAGCATAATATCATACGTAAATTGCATAGGTTCAATACGTACATATAATCTTAATTGGTATACACAATCACCAAGCTACACATTAACTTAAGCTAAACACGTAGAATCAAATCAAATAGTAAATAAAATATACAGTCATATACATATATCTGGGGTACATGGAGCAAAATAAAAACACTTCAGTACCCACAAGCGCTTTCGTCGTAACATGTCCAGATTACAGTTTCACTCAACAGATTCAGATACATCAATATGAGGAGCAAGGCAGTGAGCATGATCAACCAGGAGGATAAGCGAAGTAAATGAGGCAGGCGGGCGGGGAAAGGAGGATAAGATATGATTGGTTAAAGGTGGGGAGATAGCCCACTTCCCACAGCTATAGTAAAGAAAATTTTAGGGCTTCAAGCGATTTTTAAAATAGTAGGCGTTAAACACTAGAGGTGATTTCCAACCCGTGTATTTAGATAGTTCTGAGAAATCCATATTATGAAAGTAATTAATGGAAGTAGCTGCTCAGAATATCATGAACCTTAGGAACTGAATCTGGGTTGGCCTGTTTAATAAAATACAGGGTGTTGTCTTATACCATTCAGTGAAGAGTACCACCTTTCTCCTGATAAAAAGAGGATGACTTACTCTGTGGAGTTCTTAAAGGTAAGATTTAAGTGTATAAACTGGACATAAGACTGGTCTTGTGGAAGGCACCACCTTCCAAGGACACCTGTCTTGTGGAGTCTTCGTTTTGGCTAGAATCTGGAGTCAGGGGAAAGGAGGACCCTCTCCCGGACCAGGAGGAAGTTCACAAATTATCACCTCTAGTGAGCCGACAACAGCTCTGAGTTCTAGCACCTGAAGCCAAGCTAATCCAGAAATAGGTCTTCCTTAACAGATCCTGATAAAAGCATTGATTGTCTATCTCTGATGCCTTGCTAACAAGGGCGTCATTGAGAAACCACGTAACCGAATGGGCGTGTCTGGGTCTCAGAGCGGCGCATGCTCTGAGGATGGATGAAAAACAGGAATCTGTAAGGTCGATTTAAGCCGTGCAAAATACTTTCTTCAGGGCTGACTTAACTGTGGTAATAGTGTGGCCGGAGCAAGGCCTTTCTCAAACAGTGACTAAAGAGACTCTAAATTAGTCGTCATGATTTTGGCTTCTAGATGCTTTTGAGGCTAACTTTTTTGACTGCTGAGTCATACTGTCTAAAGTAGAATCTCTTTTATCTGATTCAAGAAACAGAGTGTTGACAGGGTCAATGTTTGCTCCCTTTTGGGCTACAAATTTTATAAGTCCATAAAACTAGGGCATTCTGAATTCTTGAGGAAGCTGGCTACAGTCTTGGTTTGTACTGTCTGGGTCAGTATGGAGCAGGAATCAGCGAAGACTCCATGTCCCAGTTCCTGAAGAAGAGGGAACCAATTGCTCTTGGCCAATGAGGGGAGCTACACTAGGGCTGGTTGACCTTTGAATGTCCTGAAGTTTGTGTAATACTTTCGGCAGTAAATTTATTGGGAGGAACAGATAAATTTTCTCCCAATTATTCAATCTATTGTCATTGCGTCGTGGCGTAAGCCTGAGGGTCAGGTTGGGAGCCACATAACAGAGCTTCGAAGTTGCTCTCTGGCGCTGAACAGATCCACTTGGAGACCGAACCGGCCAAATCCACTTGAAAGATTCAGCGTCAAGGGACCACTCCGTTTCAGCGGGTAGTCCTGGACAGAGAATCGCCACCCGCGTTCGTACCCCTGCTAGGTGGATGGCTGACGGGTGCCAGCCGTGCTTGTTACGCCAGGAGAAGATAGCAGCCCATTGCTTGGTTTACTGCGACCTGATTTGGAACACGCCCCTGTTGATGCAATACGAACTACCACTCAGCTGTCAATACCAGCCTGATATGAATCCGGGTTGGGGCGGATTTTCTTTAAAGTTAGAAAAGACCGCCATAGCTTCAGAATGTTTATATGGAACTGCTGAAACATTGTGGACCCGTTCCTTGTACTTTTGTTTGGAGAATATCCCCCAGCCGCTTAGGGGCGTCTGTGTGGACAACTAGTGCGGAGAGGAGGTGGAGGCGGAACGGCTTGGACAGGCCCCTGACTGTGGCCCCAAGGCACTTGGTATTGTTTCTTAAGATTTGAGGATAGAGGGCGCCTTGTCTCTGGGCTTGACATTGGCTCGACTCCGCCCACACTCTGTTTATGTCTTTTAGTTTTAAGCTTTTAAGAGAACAGGTCTGTCACTGAGGCAAATTGAAGGACCCAAAGCACCCTTTCTTGGATCGGCGGGATGCCGATTGATTTTGAGAAATTTCCTGGTGAGAGATGCTATCTCCTTCCTCTTAGGAGCCCGGGAGAGATAACGTGTGAGAGGACAGATCCACTGGAGAGCAGCCACTGGAAACGGGACTCCAGGTCAGGCGGGACTTTTCTCTGTTCAGTTGAAAACCTAACGACTCAGGAAGTTGATGACTATGGGCGTAGCCTTCTGACACTCCAGAACTGTTGGAGCCCAAATTATCCAATGGGTCTGGAAATGCGCTGTAGGGATATCCTCGGGCGGAGTTGTTGAACTACGTGTCCGCCAACGAGTGAATACCTGAGCGCCAATGTTGAACCGAAGGGCATGACCCTGAGCGAGTAGGCTTGATTCCCGGGTGCAGAGGCAGGAACTGAGAGAGTTCCAGCGCCCAATCGGAGACGTGATAATAAGCGTCTGAAGATCGATAGAGGTGGTAGCGGCTCCTGAAAGTAGAGTCCGATGCCTGAGCTACACGTAAGCATCTCACGAAATTTATCGCATTTTATGTAGAGAGATTTAGGCCGCGACAGATCAGGATCACTCTTTTGCTGATCTGAGTCTTTTTGGGAACTGTGAATAACCTGCCTTGAAATTTTTAGGTAGCTTACTTTCTTTGTGCCCGTTTGTTGAGCAGATTCTGCCACGCTGTCCTGTAGGATTGATGAGGGTGGCTGGTAAAACCTGTTTGGAGGAGGGTCCTTGATCAGCTCCATCCTAGACCTTTGGACACAATGCACATGTGCCCAAGGGCTGAAGGTCCGTGGTCCCTGAACCAATACAGGCGACCACTTACCTGTGTTCTCTCAGTGGGAGAGCGGGTTCATTCCCTCTACCCGTCAGGTTTTTCCTCTTGGGGTGGTGTTTGCCTTTCCTCTGTGAGGGGCCCTGCCTCTTCCCCACCTGTGATCCTGTTAAGGCCGTGAAAGTACGGCCTCATGGGTGGGGTTGTATGCTGGTGAAGAAACATACGAGGCGCAGCAGGGAATGAAGCTGGTTGGACCAGCACATATTGTTGGGGAGTGAGCTTTTGAGGTGGAGGCTGTGCCACTGCACGGGAACCGGGGCGGCAGACTGCCGCTGCCTGATGGAGGCCCCTCTCTTATGCCTCCTAAACGTTTGCCTCCTCGTCAGGGCAGCCAGATTCTGGGGTCTTGCGCTTGCTTGGGCAGAGATGCTAGCCCGAGCGCGAACTCTGGATGGCCCTTGTAGCCTCAGTCCATAACATTTGTAACCTCTTCTTCTTGGAGAAGTTAGGCTGAATCGAGCTCTTCACAGGCTTGTTAGGCTCGTGGATGGTAGCATTGGCAAAGGAATAGAAACTTTCTGCATTTCCAGTCGGCCGCCCAGTGAACTCAAAAGGTCAGACTGAAAGCCAACAGCAGGGACTTAGCCAAGACTGGAAAAATGGCTGGAATCCGGCGCGGGAGGCGGCAGTGGCTTCCGTAAGGCCAGGCGGAGTTCAGGGACCGGGCTAGCTTAGTCGGGCATCAAACCTCGCCTTTAGCAGATTCCGGCAGCAGAGTTCCTCACTAAGAAACTGTGAGGAAGCACAGAAGGGTCAACTTCCCGACCGTGAAAGTGGGCCAGACATCCATCAGAACTCATCACTTCCCGGGAACGCAGAGAAGTGGGTTACATTTCCCTCAGCTGCGTGCGGATTACCTTCAAAGCACGCTCGGGCCGTGCCAGGCGACTTTGTTCAAACAGGAGTTTAGTAAGTTGTCTCCCAGAACAGCATGATGAGTTGCCCATGAAAGTCAACTTTGTGGTGTCTGCCTGCCACTCCGTCAGAGTCGCATGGGAGGCGACTGAGCTTGGCCCCTATATACTGAGGATGATGACAGTCTCCTAGAGACCTTATCAGAGCGTATCCTGCTTCCTCTGTCAATCTTGAAGCCTGGATGCGGGAGCAGAAAGATCGGCGGAAGAATTCTAACTCCTCAACTGTCTCGTGCCAGACCTTCAACAGTAAGTTTGCCATCGTGTTGGATGGCCGGAGCTGGCAGCCAAGGAGTTACCGACATCCCGAAGAGGCGGGAGGTCGCTGTGTCGGGAATGACATACTGGGGTTCGGCTGGGGGTGGTTTAGACATTCCCGCCAGCATGTTGTCATAAGTGGCAAACTTTTCGGATATCTTATTGAATTTTTGGTTGATATCCTCTGTGAATCTCTGAAACATCTGGTTCGCGAATGCCTCCGCGTCAAAGGCAGGTTGGCGAGGAGGGCTTGGTTTTGCTGCCCTCTTACTGCGCGCCTTTTGCGAGCAAGACTTGCTCCCGGAGGCTACAGGTGCTGAGACCTTGGCCTTGACGGAGAAAGCGTGCTTTCTTGGAGGCGAGGACTATAGCCCTTGCCTTCCATGGAAGTCTTCAACTTCAACTTGGGGATAGCTGATGGAGCTCTATCACCCAAGGAGGAACTTCCCAAAACCTGAAAAAGAAGAGATAGAAAGAAGCTGGGGAGGTCAAGAGCCCGCCCAGCAACCTCACCTACTGCGCTACTTACCACCTGGTCACATTCGGTAGCCGGTGGTTTCCCAGGTCTAAGTCCAAAGCGGCGTCCTCTGAAACCTCAGCGTGAGGATATCCACTTGGGGTGGCTGGAGTGCATCCCGGATCTGCTGGATGATGGGGTGGCAAGATCTTCTGGCACTGCGGCGCCACCCGTGCCAGGGTAGGCCAGGTCCCTCAGCAGCGTCGAGGGCGTAGGGCTTCCCGGCGGAACATTCCTGCCAAACCAGCCACCCAGGCGGAGAGATTCCAAGGCTGACTTCTTGGAGGACTCGTCCGCCTGAAAGAAAGCCAGCAATTAGCTAAGGATGAAAAAACAGTCCGGGAACCACGTAAACAATATTCAAAATAGGGCGTAAGCACGGAGGGCGCTCACTTACGACTCATCCTGGATGGTTCTGCGCTGGTGACCAAACCTCACAACCATCGAAGTGCCACACCAGATCGTCGAGCGGACCGCACAACCAGGCGTGGGTCGGCGCATGCGTGACCATAAGGTTGTTGCAGTGGCCAGCGGTACACGACTCCTCACAGCGAACAGTCTGTAAGTGGAAAAAGTGCATGAACCTACCACTCCTAAGCAATCTAAAGCCCGGCAGGGCCGGGAATTTCAACTGCAGCGGAATACTCCGGTGGAGAAGAAATCCACTTATCATAAACTAGGCCATGCGGCTCCAAAATACAGAGTGGAAGTAAGGCTTCCAGACGAATACTCGGGAATGAAAGGAATGAGACAACAAGAACTCACAGGGGTTGCCAGTAAAATAAATGATTGGTGTAGAACGGACTCACGTTTATAATTAAGGAGAGTACTCCGTTAGATACTTACAGTTATTTAAATACGTATATACTTGAACAACATTAAACAAGTAGCGGTATAAAGGGCCGTCTCCGGAGACGGATCCGCTCATATAAATAAATAAATCCCTTCTTCACTTACTTCCCGCCAGAGAAACAAGGTGGGCAAGATGCTCGTATATTCATAACGCAAAGCGGGCAAGTATAATAACCCAGCCAGAAGTAACCCGACGGGGAGAAAGAAGTCGCGGGATAGAGTATTCGAACTGCGTTAGACTCACGAGTGAGCAGACCACCAACACCAACACAGCGTGCTAGGGACTGTATGGGAGGAGGCGAATCCCTCTACCAAATGGAGAGTCCTGAGCTCGGAGAAGCGTAACATCTAGCGTCACCACGCCTGACAGAGCAAGGCTGGAAGGGTGGGGAGGGGGTGGAGTAGAGAGAATGGTGAGCTCACGAAGAAGAGAACAGGAAGCGGGGAAACATATAACCAGCTCAACTGCACATACACCACTCCAGAAAAATAAGAACTTAGGAGGGTGGCTACTACCTAAGTGAGACGGCCCAGCCTCGATGCCCGACTCCTGCCTAAACAAAGCCTAATGGGGACCCTAACCTAGTATAGGCTAGGAAGGAAATGGAAGGAGTGCGGAGGAGGAGAAACAAACAAGGAGAGAAATTTTGTGCCGAGAACCAACCGGGATGAGAGAGCAGAGAGCGAATAGCCTAGAGGGCACATCAAGAACTCTATTCCCCCAAAGGAAGGAAGAGAACTAAGGAGCTCTCTGTCCACCAAAAATGACCGGAGAAACAACCTTAAAACTCCCTCAACCTGATGGACCTCCACGCCGAGGCAAGGGGATGGAAACAAATAAGCCTCTCCACTAAAAACCATCACATAAACAAACAAAAAATGTGCTCAATAGGGTCACGTATTAGCCTACCTGGAACAACGGTTAGATCTGTAGCTGCCTTACCACGAGAGGTAAACAATATTAAAATAAATGAACAGAGAGCACTATAAGCAAAGAATAAAATAAATAAACTAGCCTAATACAGACTAAAATAATAAGGGCAACCTGGGGTACCTGAATGAGCATCACCCTCAAAAGACGGTAGGCCAAAAATATAAATTCGAAAAAAGGGGGCCACACTTGAAACCCACGCCAGGAGGAGGAGAACCATGGGGCAAAAACTAACATCTATAACGACAAAGGGCAACCCCAACAGAAAAAGAACTGATGGGAATTAGCCTCATGATAGACATGGCTGTGAGGCGCCGTGGCATCATAATAAGATCTCAATATATGTGAGACAGAGACCAAAACAGCCAAAATATAGAGCAAAACCCCACAATAAGTGGTACTTAACTTGGAGATAGTAAAGCTGCTTTCGATGACATGGCGAAAGATGAATAAATCCACAAAAAAGCCTGAGCACACAAAAAAGAAAAGGTAAGCGATCATTATGAAAATGGAATGAAGTAGGTGGCGCTGGTGTACTTCGACCTGGCCCGGGTATTGGGTGTAGGGGCTGTAACGGCTCACCGCTCTATTCGGGGTTTGATAGGGAGAGATCTTTCGAGTAGTCTCGTGGTGATCTTTCACTCACCCTTACGTTATGCCCGACGTCTTTCCCTGGAGAAGGCGCTCGAACTGAAATTAGTAACCAGCTTTCCTGAAAGCTCTTTTTTCTCTGGTATATCTAGCATATTATACCTAGAAATTCGTGCTGTAATGGAATTTCACCGGCTGACACGGGACTGGACTCAGAAATAAACTTTTTAAGTAATAATATGTACTAATTTTCAAATATTAATAAGATTAATAAAAATTAATAATAATAATAATAATATTAATAATAATAATAATAACAATAATAATAATAATATAATAATAAAACTGTAATACAAAATTTGTATTATCTTGAACAAACAAATTCTTCCCTCATCTTTTGTAAGAAGGTGGAAGGCAAAAGCTGTCAGACATGTCGACAACACTTGACAAGAATAGAGAGTGTTGCTAATCAGTGAATCAAATTTTCTTGTAATTCTCTCTGTCTCTCTCTCTCTGTCGTAATAATTCATAAAAAATTTACCTCTTAAGTAAGGACAACTGTTATCTCTATCTCTCTCGTTCAAGCACAACCTAATGACATAGCACTGTTTCTCTGTATGTCTTTAACTGTACAGTAGATACCTGAATTGATCTAATTTTACCTGTACCAAGCAAACTGTAAATGCGCAGTTCTAAAACATAGAGACACAGAGGATTTCAGAACAAAGAGAAAGTGACAGAATAAAAAAAGTTTGTAAAAAAGGGTTGAGAAGACTTCTAAAATAGATTGGTGGAATGGGGGAGAGTTACACACTATATTCTTAAGTCAAACCATTTATTTCTTTTAAGGGTAATGTATTGCTTAACTTCTCTCTCTCTCCATACTGTAATCTATAAATACAATTGACATTTCAAGTAAGGACAATTTCTCTCTCTCTCTCTCTCTCTCCGTAATAACTGATAAATAATTTCACTCTCTACAAGGATGCACCTTGGAACCAGGCCATTCTTCTTACCGCCTGCTGGTTCTCTTTCTCTCTCTCTCATAGTTACTAACACATTTTTACAACTTATTAATTCTCTGTACATCTTTACTCTGTACAGTAGATAGCCGAAATTGATCTAATTTGACCTGTGTCGTCTACTTAAGTTTAAATGCACTAGTGTTGCTAATACATGCTCTAAAACATAGAGACATAATAACTAAGAGTTGTATTAGTCAAAATATAAACATTGTTTGTTCAAGAAAAAGCATTTCCAGAACAAAGAGAACGAGACGCAGAATAAAAAAGTTGCTAAAAAGAGGTTGAGATGATTCTAAAAATAGATCGGTTGAGAGGAGAGAGAGAGAAATCTCTTACAACTCTCAATTTTTATGTAAACCATTTATTTCTCTTTTTTTAAGGGCAATGTATTAAGCTAACTTTTAAATGAAATTACAGTAACTTTAATTCCATTTAAAAGTTAACTTAATAATTTGTATATGATTAGGTCATATTTAGTGTTTAAACTTTAAAAATAAGCATTTATTAGCATTTTAGAGACCATTTTCCAAACTTACACGAAAAATTCACTCCTGTGCGGGGTTCTGGAACCCTAACTTGTAAGTTCAAGTATGACTGTATTACAATATGATAAATAAAATATATTACAGTTATACACTACCTATATAGTATAAGGACTACAGTCAATTAGTACTAACTAGTTTCTAATAACAACTTGTTTTATCACTACAGGGCTGCCACTATGCAGGACCCTCAGCTCAAGTGTTCTGTAGCAAATTGCTCGGTTCATTTTTTGCCAGTGGGTATGACCCATACCACTGCCATGAGCACAGTCCTTCTTGAAAACAAAGAAAACTTGGTTGGTTGCCTGATATGTATGAAATTTATAGTACTGATAATCCTTGGCGAGATGCCTTAATGTGCATTTTCTCTCCCGATGATAAGTATCTAATTAATGACAGAAAAACCATGATCGAAGTTGTACACACAGATTTAGAGACAGCAGCATTCCCTAATACAGAATGGTGCCTAGTAGTACTACCTTCGCCAGACATGGAGAAACCACTAAAAGAAGAGGTTCTCTTGCCTGTGCCTAGAGTATTAAAAGCTATAGAAGACACCCTTTACTAGGTCAACAAAAAATTGATCTCTACTTCCATTTTGAATAAGACCCAAGTTGCTCACCAAGTAGCCCCTGCCTTCTGTCTCTTCACTTTCAAAATAATTAATCATGTGAAGGCAGATTTTCAGAATTTTGTAGTGACTAGAAAAAAACAAGAGACAATGATAGAATTAAAACCATTTGCCACAGTCATCCCAGTTTCGGAAAATTCCACCAAGGAATGGGCAATGCTACAACTCCCTTTTGAAAGAAAAAAGCTCCCATTACACATAACTACACAGCAATTTGGGACCCCTTTGAGAAGAATCTCAGAGGGGCAGCCTCAGAAGAATTTCATGCTAGGATCCACCTCCTTAGTATTATAACCTCTACCACCTTGCTGGAAGTTGCCACCAAAAAGCCTTCCATACGATTCCAGAACAATTTTTTGCTGTTGTGGCCAAAAGTTTTATGAGAACCCTATGGGAAGCACTCTATGACTTTCTAGAATGGCGCATAAAAGTGCGAATGGAAACAATGAAGGGCTCCAATAAGTCACTTCCTAATGTAACTTCATTATTACATTCTAACCCCTTCTGTAAGGGCCTGTTTGAGGAGTCAGTTGTGGCTAAACTTAACGAGCAAGGCCACCAACAGAATTGTACAGTGTAACCTCTTCTGGGGAAAAGGGAATTCAGGAAATAAAAAACCGGGGAGACAGCATTATTTTCAAACGGGCTGGGGTGGAAATGGTCTAATCCCTCCCCCTCCTTTAAATGGGTTCTTCCAAAAACCAGACCCCTCTCTGGAAGATTTCGTGCAGAAGGCCCTGTTACAGGGAGTCACAGAGAAACATGCGTATATTTGCCACCAAGCACATCTCTTCAGTGTCCCCAAAAAGGATTCCTTCAGACAAGGAGTGATCCTTGACCCATGAACAAACACACTGTTTGCCAAAAGTTTCAGATGACTACCATTGCCCAAGTACGTTCAATCATTCCAAAAGGGACTTGGACAGTTTCTATAGATCTGAAAGATGCATACTGGCATCGCCCCCTATTGCCGCTCCCTTCCGCCCCTTCCTAGGGTTCCGGATAGGAAAGATACCTACAGTTCAAAGTCATGCCTCTTGGGCTAAACATTGCCCCAAAAATTTACAAAATTAGAACGCACTTGCCTGAGAACTCAAACAAGAAAGAACACAACTAATAGCCTGCACCTAGACACTGGTTTGATCTGGGGACCTCAAGAAAGAGTGCTTGAAAAACCTAAGAGCAGTGGTCAACAGACTCCAGTCAAAAGGTTTCATAATAAATTGGAAAAAATCCCGCCTCACGCACAGCAGACACTTTCAGTGGCTGGGAATGTCTTGGGATACTCTAGCACAGCCTGTTCTCTTTCCCCAGCAATACTCAAAGCAGAATAAGGAAAGACCTCAAAATGTTCCTTGCACAGCCCAGAGGTTCCAGACAGCAACTGGAATGTACGAAGGGCCTGCTGCAGTTTGCATCAGTAACAGATCCAATACTCAGATTGCAACTAAAAAATGTGAAAAAATTCTGGCTATCGCACTTAAGAAAAAAAGACGCAAGATTAACCTCATCAAAAGAATCAAAAGGTTGGGGAGATACTTTGGCCTTGGACCTGAAAGGAATCTCTGGTGAAACAGGTCACCCTGACTGTCTGTACGAGTGACAATACACACAGATGCCTCATTGACAGGTTGGAAGGACACTGGGAGGATTGACAGGTGGCATGGAGGTGGTCAGCTACTCTGAGGAATTGTCATGTCAATTTCCTGGAGCTGATAGCTGTCATTTTGTCTCTCAAAAAACTCAAACCTCCAGAAGAGACACATTTTGTTGGTTCTAGACAACATGACTGCAATGTCCTGCATCAAGAGGTTGGGATCACATTCACCTCCTCTCAATATGATAACGCTAGCTATCCTTTGGATGGCGCAAGCAAGTGGTGCTGTCCGCAATTCACCTCACAGGGTCTCTCATCGTAATAACAGACTCTCTATTAAGGAAAACGACAGCATCAACAGAGTGGATGTTGGGTAACCACTCTTTTCAAACAATAGCAATATGCTTCCACAACTGGAAGTGGATCTGTTAGCCACATACAAGAATCACAAACTCCTAGTACATGTGTCTCCGAACTTGGACAGTCAAGCAACAACAAGAGATGCCTTCATACAAGACTGGAACGAATGGAGGACGATACACCTGATTTTGAAGGTTTTGAGCAAGCTTCTAACCTTCAAAGGCACAGCTTACCTAATAGCCCCAAATGGCCAAACAGGCATTCGTTCCTATTACTCCAACAATGGGCAAAGAGTTCAATTCCACTACCGTCCGCTGTTCTATCCCATACAGTAGGGGGGAAAGTCGTCTATGCATCCTCTTTTCTGAGCCGAGACCTGCACGTGTGGACTTTTAAAATATCTACTGTGAAAATTACTCACCCAACATTGCTGGGTACCTAGTGCAATACCAGTCCTTATGGAAGATATGGTTAGATTATATCCATACTGAGAGCCCAGTTTAGATTTCAATGGAAATACTTTTAAAGTTTCTTATATACCTTTTTGAAGACAAACGTCTTGCAGTTGCAACAATCATGGTATACAAGGCAGCACTAAGAGAACCCTGGCTTTATGGATTTGGGGTTGACTCTAGTATAGCAATTGTCACTTCCCCCTGCGGTCTTTTGCACTACAAAGACCCACTCCTAAAAGGTTTCCAATTACTTGGTCCCTGAACAGGTTGCTTAGACTTCTATCAACACCTAAATTCAGTGGACCCAATGCAACCACAACTCACATGCTGCAAAAAGCAACCTTCTTGATCGCATTAGCATCAGGAGCTTGTATTAGTGAACTGGGCTCTCTTACATGGGGATGATACATCATGCAAACAGCATAGGCACTACAGAAGAAACCAGAGGTTTTCTTGACTGCGAGTATGCTAACCTTCACTAGGAGAAGGTAGACAGTACTGCAACCAAACCCAGCATGCTTAGGTAAGTCACTGTAGGACTACATCCTAAAACATAAATTCGTGCTTAGTCTTTGTTCTTTGTTGCCAAACCTGAGGGGTATTTGGAATAAAGAATGGGCATTGAAACATGTGGCTTGACCTCAGACCAGAAATGATTTTTCTTTGGGGTGGGGATGAAAAATTAACTACTTAAGCCTTTTTGTGGTAGTTGCTGTTGAGTCCTCAAAATCCCTCCTGCTTCCCTGACAAAAAGTCATGGGATTTGGGCGAGGGATCATCCTGCAATGACCAATAGAAAGTTATGCTTCTTGGTTGTTTGTGCCAGTCTGTTGTCGACAATATGGTGAACTGCGCATGCGCAGTAGCCACTTCTTCTGCTAGCAGGTTTTGACGATGATAGTAACTGGGTAACAGCTTCGCTGAAGATAAGGGACAGTGCTCTCTTATCTTTGAGTCCATTATAAACTTCATCAAGTGTTATAGTGTTTATCATTACGACACAATACCTGGCCAAAAAGACCAACTAGAAGAGAATTCTTTGATGAGAATTCTTTGATACTAGTTTGGTCACCACAACACTCTGGTAGTCCATGGAAGGTAACTCCTTGAGGACTCAACAGCGACTACCAAAAATAGGTTCTTACTATGTCAAAACCTGTTATTTAAGTAAACAATATGCTACAGAATATTGATAATTGTTATTTAGCATTCCAAACTACTTGAAGGCTTTACTTTTTGAGTATAAAGGTAAAAGAATATTATGTTAATAGAGTTACTTGCAGTGGTGTGATAAAGACAGGTATTAAAGGTGTGTACAAGGTATATATATGTGTGTATATATATATATATATATATATATATATATATATATATATATATATATATATAATATATATATATATAATATATGTATATATATATATATATATATATATATATATATGTTGACCATCACTAATCCGCAATCAGTAGTCCGAACAATCAGTAATCCGGCACAAATTTCGGCTAGAGTAATTTCTAATGTTTCCATGCACTAATCTTCAATCGCTCCCTGGTCGCTGTGCTAACAAGCTGTTTGTAAACGCCAGCCTGTTCCATTTTTTACATTTATTATTGTGGCGCATTGTGCTGCATCAACAAACTGGTAGCCTAGCCTACATTATACTGAACTCCATTCACATATTAACAGTATTATACAAACATCAACATAACGTAATGTGCATCTTTTCATGGATCTTTTTAAAAGTTATGCTTACTACATTGTTTCCAATTGTGTATATTCTCATATTGCTTTTGTATTATAAATTGCAATCAATGTTTTGTTTTGGGAATCGATATCGCGGTGTTTATTTACCGTGATTTAACTCAGTTCAAAGTGCTTTTCTTGCTTCTAGTTAGCGAAAATGAATATGGATACTTTATTTATTTGGGACACGGATATTTTTTGTTACACGAAGTGTTTTTAAGTTGAAATATAACTTAACTACGTCTCATTGTGAAATTAATTTAGCTATTTTTTTTTAATATATGATGTTTGCGGAATCGCGGCTGGCTGTTTTGGGGGCATGTTTGTTTTGTGTAAAAAAATCAAGATTCCGTCATTATTTTCTCTTGATTTCATCATAATACGAGCTTTATGTATTTATCTTTTTATTGGCATGAAAACAGCAATAATTTGTATTCTTTCATGCCCAGTAGTTTTGATTAAAAACATTCTCTCAATTTTATTTACAGTCTAGTTTCATCCATTTTGCCGATGTGCGATAATTTATAGTCATTAGCAGCTTGAACATTGTTTTTTCAGCTTCAGCTACAACTTGCAGCTTAAAGTTACTGTAGCAGTATATTTCCCCTGCCGATCTTTTCTCCACAGCTAATAAGGGTATAGTGTAAAAATATATCAGTCCTATTGTACAGCACTTAATGTCATTTGTAACATAACTACAGTAATTGTGTATTACCATGACGATGGTTGAAATACAAGCACAACAGTTGTTATCGATACGACATTAGCAAAACAAGAGTTTCCTGCTCGTTGTTTATGGTTGCACGATTTACGCAAGAGTATAACGCACTAACAATACTTTTATCATTCTCTTTTACTTTTTTAACTAGCAGATGGAATAAAGAGATGGAGGAAAAGAAGTTTTTCTATTGTAAGCTGGTCTCTCTCGCTGCCTGATTGTACCTGCTGCCTCTGAAAAATATTTCTAAAAATATTTCCCCAAATATTTTCGTACTGGCATTAATTGCTAACCCCATCATAAACTTGAAATATCGTAAGTCGAATTATCGAACTTAGCTAGCACTACCTGTATTTGATAATTGTCTTTTTTATTAACCAACTTGTACTGATTTATGGGGATATTTTAATTTAAGATGAGGTGCTTAGCTACTGGGTTTTGTGTACTCTAGCCTAATAAATGGCTAATCCGGCACCCGCAGGTCCCAATGATGCCGGATTAGTGATGGTCAACCTGTAGTATAAATGCATATATATATATATATGCGATTTAGGATATACCGACTTCGACGGCTACAATATAATATATATATAATAATATTTAATTTTTATATTTTTGCTAAATACGAGAGCCTTATATATACTTTTTCCGCTACCGGCAGCGCTCATATCCGAGAGATGCTCAGCTTTCGGCAACATAGTGTGTTTATGTCGCTCGAAAATGGTAAAAGAATCATATTTTTATATAATGTATTTTGTATTTCTATTTTTGCATATAAATCAAATATGTAATAACAAATTACCGTATTTGATGGCTTATACATACATACATGTCTGCATAGGGCATACATACAATTTCAAGCAGGACACTGAGGGAAAAAATAAGGTTTCCTAGCCTATGCTCATATGATTTTGGTAAGTAAAAATATGGGTATTAGGTTATCATATGCATATTGTTTCTATATAACAGAATCAACAAAACATTAATAAAGATACATTTACCATATTTATATTTATCAAAATATGTATTATACAATCAGCCATTTATATATAGTAACGAACTTTCGGCTCTCTGGTGAAAGTTCCAGGGTTTACAATAGATACCTTAATTGGAAAACATTGTTTCTTACCGCCAGAATCAAAAAAATTTATAAAGATGATAGACTGACCATTATATATTATAAAAAGTAATGCAATCAAGGGGTAAAATTCAATAAATAAAAGTTTTCTATGAACAGCTCGAGTCCTGGTGCAAACTGAACAAAAGCCATGTTATTATTCTTAAAAAAGAGAATGCTGCACAGAACTTAACTCAACGAAGCCTTGTTAGCGCTATTATGCCTAAAGAGAATGGTAGCAGGAATTGTTTTATGAATTGATCGAAGATGTTGTTTGGAAAGAGAATGTTAGCAGGAATTGCCAACTACCAACTGGGGACTGCCTACCTATTATCCGTAAACTCATGAGATAAAAGATAATCACCCCAATTCAGTGGCACAAAGACAATTTAGTTTATATCTTTAAATGTCCTGGGCCTCCAATGTAGGGGAAGGATAATGATAACCATTTTAATGAAAATATCGATAATAACAACGAGGATTGATTATAATACTCAAAAGTAATTGGCAATGATGGTAAGTGTTTTAATGATAAATAATTATAATAAACTGTTTTTTAATAGGTTATTAGATAACCACCAGATTTTACGCTAGGCTACAACATCTGTCTAAACAAATTCCATACATGGTTCTTGGCCAAAATTCTTAAATTTTGAGACAATGTACAAGTATTGTGGATTTTTAGGCCATTTTTTTTTTTTTTTACCTTTATACCGTCACGGCATGTAATTAATTCAAACCTATAAATAAACAAAAGTAAATAAATGAATAAGCCGATTGGCAATGCAAATGAGCTGGAATAAACAGACCAGAGAGATGGTTTGAATGCCTACAATAAAAATTTACATGGCCAAGAAAACTGGTTAATCAAAACGACCTCAAGCTGATAAGATTTCATGTGCTAAACGTAAAAATAGGTACTATTATGATTTTTGAGAAATATAAAATTGGCTAGATCAAATAGGATATATGATGGATAATATTCACGCAGAATACATGTACATGTGGTTGGTCGATTCATTTATCAGAGCTCTACCCACCCACATCCAATAAGAATATACTAGCACAAAAGAAGGAATATATATAATATTATATATTATAATATATATAAATATATATATATATATAATAATTATATATATATATATGTAGAGGAGAGCTATATATATATAATATATATATATATATATATATATATTATATATATATATATTATATATATACTGGGAAGATATATAAGAAGATAAGGATCACAAGCTGTTTTAATGAACTCATGAAGCTACAAATGTCGCTAATATCGAATTCACGCTACCACGATATCTCCGTTGGAAAATTGTCGCGAAGGGGAATTTATATAAGTGATAAATGAATTGGTATCGTCGGGACACGAACCCGTGACAAGAAAACCTATTCAGCAACTCCAGTGGACGTTACCCATTGAGCCATCAAGAGAGGTATAAGTATTTTGCCGAGATGTTGTACTGTTTTTACCCGTCGTGAGGGGGGAAATGTACTAGCCTCGGCAATGACCCACCTCCGCCATGACAGTTCATTGGTAGCGTGAATTCGATTTTAAGCGACATTTGTAGCTTCATGATTATATATACAGTAATACTTCGATCTTACACGATTCGAGTTGCGCGAATTCACACACACACAAACTTTTCACTGGAACCTAACTAATGGGCATATGCGATTTTTTCACAGACACACGAAATTCTCGAGAAACCCTGCAGAAGTGGATGTTTAATTTTTGAAGTAATTTACAAGTTTTCATGCTTTTATGTGTAAAATCTGTATGAAAAATGCATTTCATTCTTTTATGTGTAAAATCTGTATGAAAATGCATTTCATCCTTTTATGTGTAAAATCTGTATGAAAAATGCATTTCATGTTTTAATGTGCAAAATCTCTATGAAAAATGCATTTCATGCTTTCATGTGTAAAATCTCTATGAAAAATGCATTTCATGCTTTCATGTGTAAAATCTGTATCGAAAATGTATTATCTTTATTTTTGTACATGCATAATTTGATGCAAAGGTAATTTCAGCACATTCACTTAGTGTACTTTTACAAGATGTGATACCCATTTGCAAAGTTACTGCACTTTTCAAAGATGATACCCCTGCAGAAAATGCTTGTTTAATGTTTGAAGTACATTTATAAGTTATCATGCTTTTAACTGTAAAATCGATATGGAAAATTTATATTTATATTTCTGTACATAAATATCATACAAGTATTATGTCCATTTGCAAAGTCTTTGTCACAAGGACTTTACATGACCTTGAGATGAGGTTGTTCAGTCGCACTCATTTGATAAAATGAATTGGTTAATGTAATATCAGAGATGTAACTAAGAGTTGTATAAGTGTCATTCTTTGAAAATTACTCTGTTCACTTTGGAGAAAAGTGCTGGTGCAATTTGCATGTGCATGTAATTACAGCACGTTCAGTTGGTGTACTTTTACAAGATGTGATACCAAGAAACTGCATTTTTCAAAGATGATACCCTGTAGAAAGTGTGTTTTTAATTTTAAGTTTTCGTGTTTTTAGGTGTAAAATCAGAATGAAATATTTGTATTTATATATCTGCGCATAAATACGACACAAAAGCAGTAGAGTTACTTTATTACAGTATCTCTCTCTCTCTCTCATTCATAGTTAGCGCTCAAACATACTTTTACAACTTATTATTTCTCTGGTACGTCATTACCTGTACAGTATATAATTTTAAATTGATTGAATTTTACCTGTACTGTACTACCTTCTACGAACATTATGTACATGTTTTCGATGTTTTATGGAATTGTACTTTTGTTGACTGAAGGTCACATGAGGCCGGGAGAAAGGCGGCCGAGGCGGGCGTTATATTGTCCCCCAAATTATATAATTAGGAGGAAATACGGAGCCCCAACCGCCTAAAATAAAAGGAAGAGATGATACTCAACTTAGAAGATGATAATTCCTTGGAAGATGCCATCATGCAGGAAAATAAAGTCCAAAAAAGCGCACAGAAAGAAACACAACCGAAGAAGATGCGTGCTAAAAATGGAATGCAGATGGCGCTGGTTTGTTGATAGTCCAGCATCTAGTTTGTTGTATCGGCACCTCGCTCTGGGGACTTTGACATTGGGAATGTCTACAGGGCGGGGACCTGTGATAGTGACAAACTCACCCTTTCATATACACGACTCCATTTTATGGAGCTCACACTGGGGGTAGTAACCCCAGCTTTGCATTTAGCTTTTCTCTGGTATATTTAGCAATGAATTTACCTAGAAATATGTGCTGAATGGATATTTCACCGGGTGACACAGGTCGTATAACCCAGAAATTATTGTATTTTGGTCTATTATCATTGTAATATGTATAAAAAAAACCAGTTGTCTAGCCATTTGTAATGTTTACATTCTCAGAATCAGCTGCCTGAGCCTACTATCGAAAGAATTAGGAAAATAATTTTTTACTTGCTAAAAGAAACGAATTTATTAATGGAAATATTTTTAATTTTGTACATAAAATCAAAATGGGCATACAAAGGTAAACTAACATACTTTATGTTAAAGTAAAATCCCTCAAAATCACAAAACTGTTTTTTCCTGATTCATTTTACCGGTACCGGTGTAAACATACCTTTTCCTGATTCATTTTACCTATGTAAACATACCTTAGTTCTCTCTCTCTCTCAGTACTGTACATATCCTTTAATGAAATATGAATTACTGTATCATAAACATAAAAATATGAAGCTAAAACTCCAAGAAATTCCCGAAGCGAAGCTATTGACAGAGTGCAAGCAGACATATGTACGTGATACAATGTTTTTTCTTTGCTTGATTTACTGTACCATTTTTATTAGGTTTAGTTGATTCTAAGTATGATTAACAGACAACAGTACACAAGAGAATATTTTATAACTGTTCATTGCATTTATAATTTGGTATTTTTTTTAGCGCATGTCTAAATATTTAAGTACAGGCAGTCCCCGGTTATCGGTGGGGGTTCCGTTCTGAGGGTGTGATGATAACCAAAAATCGCCACTAAACAAAAATCTGTGATTTTTGGGGGCTTTTTCTGTGATATTCGGGGCTTATTGGCACCTAAAAGTGCCGATTTTCAGTTATTGGCACCTCTGTTAGGTATGTATTGGCGCCAATACCCAATTATCAGTGCCGATAAGCGGAAATCGGCGATTTTCGGCAACGAAAATTGCTGATTTTCGTCGTTAGACATGTGCCGTAAACCTGGGGACTGCCTGTACAGTACTTAAGTCTACTTGTGAATTCCCAATGTTTCCCCTATTGTAAAGAAAAAAGGGGATGGCTTGAATACTGTATGTGAGAAAATGGCTGTGCCTGAATATATAGGGGAACTTTGTTAGTTTCCATACATAGCTGTAAGGTATATTTGGTGTTCAACTATTAAAATAGGCAGTTATAAGCATTTTAGTTTAAGGTATATTTGGTGTTTGAACTATTAAAATAGGTAGTTATAAGCATTTTTAGAAGGGGGTACCAGTTTATCGCAGATAACAGCTTATTGTGGGTGGTTGTGGTCCTTAGCCCCTGCGAATACTGGGGGTCAACTGTATATACATATACATCATTGAAGTTAAATTTATGGACGGTATGAGACTTCTTAAATTCATATTCATTTAAAAGATTCTTAAGCAAT
Organism: Macrobrachium rosenbergii; assembly: GCF_040412425.1. Classification (NCBI taxonomy): domain Eukaryota; kingdom Metazoa; phylum Arthropoda; class Malacostraca; order Decapoda; family Palaemonidae; genus Macrobrachium; species Macrobrachium rosenbergii. Next base: position 1,228,492 of record NC_089794.1, read on the forward strand.
TGTGCTGGATGTTTATCATCAATCAGTCTATTAGCAAAAAGCTGACTATTAAAAATAACATACAGTAAACCCCGGTATTCGCGGTCTCATTATTTGCGGACTCACATATTCGTGGGTGAATTTCTCCGTGGAACGTATACCCATTATTCGCTGAAAAATCGCCCATTCGCGGTATTTTTCACTGAGAAATATTCACTAATTACTGTATTTTCATATCATTTTCATGACTGCATGCACTTTTTATGATAAAACTATTCAAATACAGTACTCAGGTATAAGCATTTTTAGAGTTTTTTTGTGTTTAAACTATCAAAATAGGCAGTTCTAATTGTTTTTAGAAGGGTTTTAAGTATTCACGGATCTTAGCTATTTGTGGGGGGTGCGGTACGCATCCCCTGCAAATATAGGGGGTTTACTGTATTTTAAAACATTTACTCAAGGTTCTATCTCTCACCAGATGATGACTTTTTACAAGTAAAAAGTATACATACTTTAGTCATTTGGCCTATATACAGACAGTTATTGTTATACCCTCACTAAGCAGAGGTGGAGCAAGCAAAATCACTGAAAATAACAAAGCAATAGCTCTCACTGAAGTATCACAAATTTTGTTCACTGGAATAACCACATACAGTACTGAAATTGAAAACAATGACATTCACACAAACTAATACAGTAATGGAAAAACCCAAAATAGTAAATTATCTAACATACCCAACATCAACTGGCTGCATGAATATGAAAATACTGTCATCATCAAGATTAATGAAACAGATAACCTTGCCTGGGCAGCCTTATTTAATGGTTAACTCAACAGTTTGCATAGCATAATTGGCCTAACCCACCAAAAATAGTTGAAAAAAAAAACACTAAAATAAAACTTCTGTACATACCTTTTCCTCAATTGTGATAAGACTATCTAGATTATCCATTGAACTTTTATAAAAATCAATGAGAAGAGAGAAAAACTTTCTGGTTCGCTTTGGATCTGTAAAAAAAAAAAGGTATACATCACAAAATGACAAATTTTTAAAGTAATTTTGTATTTTTCATAACTATACAAACCTGAAGTCTTTACTGAGGAAGATTGCTTCAGTGCAGCTGGAGACTAGCCGTTAACTTTAACAAGGTGGTACGTACAGTATGTAGTCAACTACTGGCTACAGGTAGGAGTCCCGCCCACCCAGTCGGTACGCATTCACTTTGCCTTTTGGCCCAGGGAGTAGAATGAGGGGTGGCTTGATGTGGGCAGTAAATGTAAAGACCTCATGTTTGTATAGTTAGGAAAAATACAGATTACTTTAAAATCTTGTCATTTGTTCCTACACAGTATACAAACCACTGGCCTTTACATGAGGGAGATTTACTTTGTTGGTGGGAGGATTCTGAGTAAGATTCTGAAGTGACTGGTGGTTTGCCTCACCAGGGTCTCCTTCCTGGCCATGTAAGAGCAAAGGAAGGAGACCATGCCTCTGACATGTTGTGTAATGCAAGGACATAACTAGAAATTCTGAATAAAAGGACAAAGACATTGATAGATAGAGAGAGAGGGAGAGAGAGATTTTAAGAAAACGAAGAGAGAAGAGGGAGAGAAAGCTTTTAAGAAAACGAAGAGAGAAGAGGGAGAGAGAGAGAAAGAGAGAATTTCAAAACATCCCTGTGTTTTGGCTATGCCTCACCACAAGGCCACAACTCAGAAACAGAGAGGTTTGTAAATAGCTAGAACAGCAAAACCGTGTCGTGATTAGAAAAGCAAAACACGGATAAATGTTATGATTGTGTCGTGGTTATGAAGCCATTATGACTGCTCTTAATCGAGTTCGTAATCACGAGAAATTCATAACAAAAAAACGCATGGTGGCCTTAGTGGGATAAATAGCCACCGGAAATTATAAGTTCCGGTGACATCAAAACACCCCCTTTTTGAAGGCGGTGCTTTTTCCAGAAATCCACCCAAATGGGCTGTGTTTAGATTAGCCTAACCAATTAAGCATCTACAGGGCCGGACCAAAACCAAGATTCTGCCTGCAGAGGGACAGGACAAAAACTTCCAAAAATCCTTATCAAGTCCAGTTCTGAAGAGAGAAGGGAGAGAAGCAAGGAAAGCAGAGAAGCATTAGAGAGCAGAGCAGAGAGGGAGCAGCTAAGGCACAAAGAAGAAGGCATGAGGTTGCAAACCTCACCTGTTGTGGGTTGATAAATAAGACAGGCTCACTTGGACCCACCTCCTATTAATACAACTCATCACCTTGTATTTCAGTTGTAAAGTTATTTCTATGGTACTAATGAAGAAAGAAAAATCAATTGTGTCTTCTTAAGACCTCCTGGGAAGAAAGAAAAACTAAGCTACTAAATAAAGTTAGAAAGATCAACAATCTAATTGCAGATAAAAACAGAAGAATAATAACCAAATAAATAAGACATTACAGCTGAACAAAAGTGTGAACAACTGTGTTTAACTGTCAGACTTCTGCCCCTTTCAAATTAATATGGTAGCAACATTTATTCGAAAAAGGCCACAGAGAGGGGGGGACTTGCATCTATTAACCCTTAAACGCCTATTGGACGTATCATACGTCGACTAAAATTGTCTGTTGGGTGCCAAGTGGACGTGCCGTCACGTTGACTACAAAAATTTCAACCTTCGGTCAACTTTGACTCGACCAAATGGTCGAAAAATGCAATTGTAAGCTAAAACTCTTACATTCTAGTAATATTCAATCATGTACCTTCATTTTGCAACAAATTGGAAGTCTCTAGCACAATATTTCGATTTATGGTGAATTTTTGAAAAAAACTTTTTTCTTACGCACTGGCGGTAACTCAGCCGAAAATTTCATAAATTCTTTCGTCATTTTGTCGTAATTTTTGCACTGTTCTATATTAACCGTTACATAAAATTTTATATATGAAAATGTGTGCAATTTCATGTACAATACAGCAAAATACAACCCATGGTTGTAGCTTTTATCAGTTTGGAAATATTTTCATATAAACCACGATAACTGCCAAAATTTCAACCTTCGGTCAACTTTGACTCGACCGAAATGGTCAAAAAACGCAATTTTAAGCAAAACTCTTACAATCTAGTAATATTCAATCATTTACCTTCATTTTGCAACCAATTGGAAGTCTCTACCACAATATTTCGATTTATGGTGAATTTTTGAAAAAACTTTTTCCTTACGTCGGCGCCAGAAATTCTTTCATCACGTTGTCGTAATGTTTACGCTGTTTTATATTAGTCGTTACATAAAGTTTTATATATGGAAATGTGCGCAATTTCATGTAGAATACAACAGAAAATAACTCATGGTTGTAGCTTTTATCAGTTTTGAAATATTTTCATATAAATCACGATAACTGCCAAAATTTCAACCTTCTCGGTCAACTTTAACTTTCGACCGAAATGGTAAAAACGCAATTATAAGCTAAAACTCTTACATTCTAGTAATATTCAATCATGTACCTTCATTTTGCAACAAACTGTAAGTCTCTAGCACAATATTTCGATTTATGGTGAATTTCTAAAAAAATTTTTTTTCCTTACGCTCTGCGCTTGTGGGTAACTCGCCGAACATCTCAGAAATTCTTTTGTCATGTTGTCGTAATGTTTGCATCGTTTTACATTAGTCGTTACATAAACTTTTATATATGAAAATGTGCGCAATTTCATGTAGAATACAACAGAAAATAGCTCATGGTTGTAGCTTTTATCAGTTTTGAAATATTTTCACATAAATCACGATAACTGCCAAAATTTCAACCTTCGGTCAACTTTAACTCGACCAAAATGGTAAAAAAATGCAATTGTAAGCTAAAACTCTTACATTCTAGTAATATTCAATCGTTTAACTTCATTTTGCAATAAATTGGAAGTCTCTAGCACAATATTTCGATTTATGGTGAATTTTTTAAAAAAACATTTTCCTTGCGTCTGCGCGGTAACTCTGCCAAACATCTCAGAAATTCTTTCGTCTTGTTGTTGTAATATTTGCACCGCTTTATATTAGTCGTTACATAAAGTTTTATATATGAAAATGTGTGCAATTTCATGTACAATACAACAAAAAATAACTCATGGTTGTAGCTTTTATCAGTTTTGAAATATTTCCATATAAATCACGATAAATAGAAAAAATTCGACTTTCGGTCAACTTTAACTCGACCGAAATGGTCGAAAACTGCAATTGTAAGCTAAAACACTTACAGTCTAGTGATATTCAATCAATTAGCTTCATTTTTCAACAAACAGGAAGTCTCTAGCACAATATTTCGATTTATGGTGAATTTTTGAAAAAAACATTTTTTTATCCGCTTCGTTACAATTCATGCATTATTTTGTGATAATATTTTCTCTGTGTTGCTTTGATCGTTTTAAAATTTGTTATATACCAAAATCATCGCAATTTAGTGTACAATACAACTAAAAAAAATTAACTCATTAGCTTTAACCGTTTTGCTTACAGCGCGATTTGTATACAATTATATGTGTTTTTTTTTTTTGCTGTCATATATTCCAATATTTATATATGATAATGATATTTGTTTTCATTTCTGATGGTTGCATACTAAACTTCAGGCAATGACAAAAAAATGAGCCAAAAATGAACTCTTAATCTTAAAAACTAAGCGTGCTGTGATTTTTTGAAAAAAACTTTTTTTCCGCTTTGGCGCTAACTCACCGAACGCCGCCGGCATGCGGGAGACGTTTTTGTAAATAGGGCTTCGGCGTTAAAGGGTTAATCTATAAGATTATAAACAGAGTACAGTACTCAGTTCTGTAGGCTCACCTGCATGACCCGCCCGACCAGCATGTGATGGATGCCTACTCGCCTCTCTCTGCGAGAGAGGAAAGATAAAAAAAGAGAAGGGAGGGAGCCAGTCCCCAACTCACATTCACTCTTTGCCACTGTCCACAATGGGAGCTGGGTGAGCTACACAACTTGTTGAGCAGCCACCACAGGACCCAGGGAAAAGGAGTCCCAGGCCCTGTGGGCAACATCCTGAAGGTAGAAAGACGTGAGTGGACGGCTTAGACCACTTTCTGTCCTAATACCTGTAAAACTGACAGGTTCTTCTCAAATGCGAGGGATGGACCAATGTCCCTCTCCTCATGAGGTGCTTGGAACAAACTCCTGGCCACATGTCTGGAGTAGAGTCCGTTTGTCTGATAGCTTCAAGAGGCTAGAGAGAAATCGTGTTCCTTAACACTTCCTTCTTATCTGAGCCAGAACTAATGAAGAGTCATCAACACTCAGGCCTGAGATGTTGAGTCCTCTGAAGATAGTACCGTTGTACTCTAACTGGACGCAGTAGTATCTTGTTACGCTCACTACCAACCAGTTCCTAGATGGGACTGAACGTGACTCGAAAGTCTTCGCTACGAGTTCTGGGACAAACTCAAGCGTGACAGAACCTGATCTCCTCGAGTGCTGTAGTCTTCCTCAAGGCTGAGGCCTCTACAGACAAGACTAATTAGTAGACCTCCTTCTCCGGGTGAGCTTACCTGTGGGTCTGCATCAGCTTTTTGGGACCCTTGTACCGCTTCCATGCGAGAACGTACAGGGGGGTGAGGCCGCATCTGTCTGCTGGGCATTCACTCTCTCTTGTAAAGTAGGGCCTGGGTCCGTAGACTGGAGGACATTACGACTGTCACTGGAATCCGTGTGACTGTGTAGCAGCAGAACCACCTTACCTGCCCGGGGAATTGATTTCCCGGGACCGGACCCGTATTGGTGAAACGGGGGTCTATTGGAGCCCCATGCACCTCTGGTGACACAGGTGTCCAAGGAGAACATGCACCTCCAGTGACATGTATCCTTGGAACCCATGTACCTGTAATTCCCATGGCACAGGGTTCCCTGGAACCTTGTGGAACAGTTGCTACCAATACACATGGGTCCGAGAAGCCCTGTGCAGTGGTGGAAGGTTCTTCACTGACTCGGGAAGGTGACTTCCGGAGACCGGTGTCGGTGGCATGAGTGTCTGTGGAGACCCGTTCCTCTGTTGCTCCTGCAGCATGGGAGTCAAAAGAGCCCAGAACAACAGTCCCCAATGTCCGTAGACAGGGGAAAGGAATTGAGAGATCCCTTTGCCTCTTCCGAGACCTCAAGATTGTTCCATGGGTGTTGGGAGATGTTTCTAGCAACGACCATGGAAGCGGAATGATGGAACAGCACAATGACAGTTTCTGTTGTATTGATTTATTGTTGCGAGGTTCCAAAGACTGGGAAATCTTGTGTGATGCCTGGGTGTAAGAGCCAAATCCCTGTCACCTGACAATGGTGACTGAGCTTATTTGCCATTAAGTTCGGTTCCCCAGAATATACCTGGCTAACAGGTCTACCGAGGGTGCAACCACTCCCTTATACACTTGCACCGTCAACATGTACAATTGAAGGGAAACCAGCAATGCCTTCTTGTTTGTTGGCAAAAGTTACTCTCATGGTGATAGGATTACTGACACTCCTCAGCACCACTGAGGAGCCTACCAATATCCCAAACCCCTCAAAGAGCTAAGGAAACTGTCTTGAGTTCCAGGATATTGATGTGGAGGTGTTTGCCATTCCAGTTCTGCTCACCTGAAAGCAGCACTCTTCCAGGTGTGTGCCTCTTCCCTCGGTCAATGCACCTGTGAACGGGTATGACGGGCGGGGGAGTGTGAAGAGATGCTCCGGCAAGGTTCCTGTCATCTAGCCACCAGGCTAGTTCCCAATTCACTTCCTCCCCAGAGAGGAATGGAGAGGAATGGAAAGGAATAGGGAATCCCTTATCGGAGACTAGAACTCCTGCATTCTTCACTGAAGGGAACGAAGGTGAAGCCACTCATGAGGGCCTGGCTTCCCAAAGGGCGACAGGTGAACGAGGATGACTTGCCACTGTCGAGCTGGTTGTTCCTTTAGAAACAGGAATAACTGTACTCTTCACTGAATCTGCTGATATGGTACTAAGACAGTAACAACAGCATGTCAGGACAATAAGTGTTCTGCTCTAGTGTGAGATCGGGCTTCCCAAAATTGAACGAGACTGCCAAGTTCTGGATATGTATTCGGAAACACGTATCCTAACGAGTACTAACAGTACTGCTTTCAGCAATGTCTTCACCTCTTCTCGAGGGCGAGGTTGACGACGAGCCAGGAACTGAAGTCTGGAAGTGGATCGCACATCTGAGAGGGGTGGCGGGAGCTTGAAGGTTTCCGCTCCGTACGGTGCCATGTGAATAAAATAGTGTTGGTTCATAGTATTAGGAGACGAATAGATGTCTTGATGTTTCCTATTTGGGATAGATTTTTTTAGGATAAATGAGTTGACTATGGTTGTGGAGAAGTGGTTGTTGCTGAAGGAGAAGTTAGTAGTAGCGAAGATACAGTATAGGACGAGACGGTCTGTATGGCTAAGTTTGTGGGAATGACTGATATGAGTCAGAGTGAAGATGAGGGTGTGGTAGAAGTCAGTAAGAGTGACAGTGACTTGCTGACTTTGGAGGATGTTGAAAAGATGCAGCAAGGGTGTTCGTCTGCAAGTGAGTTGAGAAGTTGTGTGAAAAGTAGAGTGCCACTACAGTTGAGGCCTTTGGTCTTAAGTGACTATAAAAGATTTGCTGATAGGTTTGTTTTGTGTGAAGGAGTAGTGTACTTTTTGAGAGAGTGGTTGGATGAGTTGATGTGCGTGCCTGTTTTTTCAGTAAGTGGTGCCGTAGGAATGTGTAAGTTAGTACATGATAGGTACGGTCATGTGGGAAGGTTCAAGTTGGTTGAGTGTAAGAAGGAGAGAATTTTTTCTCCATATTTGAAGAGAATTTGTGCAAACATTTTGACTTACATGTTATGAGTGTCAGAGAGGAAAGTATCTGAGAGTATGTGCGAGCCCACCTGTGCTGAGGTTGAGTATGAAAGAGCAGTTGTGATGGTGGATCACAAGAGCAAGTTTGTGAGTTGTGTACCTGTGAAGAATAAGAGTGCGAATGTAGCGAGGCTGTGTGTGTAAGAAAGCCTGTGTGAATGTTGAGTGACAATGGACCTGAGTTTGTTGGAAGACTGTTTGAATAAATGTTCAGAGAATGGGGAATAGAGCATGTACTGACAACTCCCTACGTGCCTAGTGCTAATGGACTGGCAGAGAGAACCATTAGGACTTTAAATGAGCTGTTACAAATGGTGACTAAGAGAGAGAATGAATAGGACTTGTGGCTGGGTAAGGCAGTGTTAGTGTATAATGTGTCTGTACATAAAAGCACTGGCATGTCTCCGAGTGAATATGTGATGAATTTTGAAAGGTTTGTGAAAACAAGGTTGGGTCTAAGTGAGGAGGAGCAGGAGATGGGGAGGCAAGCAAATGAAAGATTCGAGAGCTATAAGGTACGGGATAAAGTATTAAAATAAGTAGTTGAAAAGGGAAGATTAAATGTAAGTAAAATGTGAGACAAGTATGAACGACCATACATGGTAAAAAGGCTGTAGTCAAATGGGTTCAGTTATGTGATGGACTGTGGAGATGAAGAAGGAGAAAAAGGGGAAATCCAAGCACATCATAGTCAGTTGAGGTGGAGAAAACCCTCGGAATATATAAAAAATCCATCCGATAGCAGAAATCTCAGTAGAAGAAGAAGACGATAGTTTCTGGGGAGATAAGCAAGTAGTAATGGTTTTTAAGAGGATAAAACGTAGGAGAATGAAAAATCTATAAAGAAGTATGAAAATGGAATTGAGGAGAATACTTGTGCTAGGTTGTTTGGGGAAAGTACTGAAAATGACAAATATGACTTTGTGAGATTTTTTGGGGTGATCCTGAAGGATTCAGTTTAATAGCTGCTAGGACCACAAGTGAAGAAAGGGAAAATTCGAGAGGGGTTGGATTTGACAGGTACTGAGGGTACTTACAGTATACATGATTTTCCGTTAAGAGAAGAGGTAGAGAAGGTGAGTGTGGGTGCGAGTGTGAATGCAGAAGAGTTGAAAGTGAATGAATGTACAGTTGGGAAGATTTCCAATGATCTGGATCAGAGGATGAGTGATTGAAGAACATGTGGAAGAGATGTTGTGTGTGTTGTCAGGTATTGAGGAGATAGAATCGGCCTCAAGTCTGGAAAATCTGTGCTGTCTGAGACAAGAGGTTCAAGAAAGAGAGAGAATGAATGTGAGTATAGGAAACAGAGACTGTGGACCCACAGTCAGGACCCAGTTCTTGAGTATGAATAGATTGCGAGAAAAGGTTTTTAGTGCGAGAAGGGTAAAGTTTACCTCCTCTAGTAAGGGGGAATGTGGTAGGTTTCCAAAAAGACAGTGGTTCATGTTTTAGAAATAGTATGTCTTTTTCTTCATGACTATTTTTTTTTTATTTGCTTAGATGATTTTTTTTATAGCTGTAGTAAGTTTTTTTCTTTTCTTGTCTTTTCAGGGTAAATGAGTGGTAGGTCAGCCAACCAACTTTTCCCCTTTCAGAAGTTTGCCTTTTGGGCAAACCTGCCATTTGAAGTTTGCCCCATGGTCTGTGGACTCGTGAGGGCCATTTTGTGTTGTGGGGTTTGGAGGCTTTCTGTGTGTTGGTTTGCAATTGCAAGAAGCAATTGAACTATATTAAGGGCACTCTGAAGGCAAAGTGAAGTTAGTAAAGTTGGTAAGGGGTAGTCTGACATGCAGTGTCACGCAATTGTTTTGTTTCATAAAGCCTATGGAAGACTTGTGTATATGAATTTGAGAGATGCTGAAAGGTGCCACCTCTAAAGACTACAATTTTTAAGAAATTGGAGATCCTGTTTTTTTTCAGAGACAAACTAATGATCTATTGAACTGGCAGCTGGACTTTTATAGGGACTTTTCCTGACTTGTGTGATCATTTTGGATCCCAGGATTTTGGATTAAATGTAGGTTTTATTCTGCTAAGTTGAAGTCCCTGATGTTGTAAAGGGCAGGGTATGGTATGTTGTTGACCATCACTAATCCGGCAATCAGTAGTCCGGAACAATCAGTAATCCGGCACAAATTTCGGCTAGAGTAATTTCTAATGTTTCTGCACTAATTTTCAAATTTCCTGGGTCGCTGCGCTAACTCGCTCGCCAGCTGCTTCGATTTGGTGGCGTAGTGTGCTGCATCAACAAACTGGTAGCCTAGCCTACATTATACTGAACTCTATTCACATATTAACAGTATTATACAAACATCAACATAATGAATGTGCATCTTTTTCATGGATCTTTTAAAAAGTTATGCTTTACTACATTGTTTCCAATTGTGTATACTCTCATATTGCTTTTGTATTATAAATTGCGATCAATATTTTGTTTTGGGAATCGATATCGCGGTGTTTATTTCGCCGCATTTAACTAAGTTCAAAGTGCTTTTCTTACTTCTAGTTAGCATAAACGAATATGGATACTTTATTTATTTGGGACAAGGATATTTTTCGTTATATGAAGTGTTTTTAAGTCGAAATATAACTTAAATACGTCTCGTTGTGAAATTAATTTAGCTATTTTTTTGTTAATATAATTATGACGTTCGCGGAAATCTCGGCTGGCCGTTTTGGGGTATGTTTGTTTTGTGTAAAAAAAAATCAAGATTCCGTTCGCTATTTTCTCCTGATTTCATCATAATAAGAGCTTTACGTATTTATCTTTTATCGACGTGAAAACAGTAGTAATTTGTATTCTTTCATGCCCAGTAGTTTTGATTAAAATACATTCTCTCCAGTTTTATTTATGGTCGAGTTTCATCCATGTCGCCGATGCACAATAATTTACAGTCATTAGCAGCTTGAACATTGTTTTCTCAGCTTCAGCTACAACTTGCAGCTTAAAGTTACTGTAGCAGTATATTTCCCTGCCGATCTTTTCTCCAAAGCGAATAAAGGTATAGTGTTAAAAATATATCAGTCCTATTGTACAGTACTTAACGTCATTTGTAACATAACTACAGTAATTGTGTATTACCGTACGATGGTTGAAAATACAAGCAAAACAGTTGTTATCTGATACGATTAATAACAAAACAACAGTTTCCCGTTCGGTTGTTTATGGCTGTACGCATTTACGCAAGAGTATAATGTTACTAACAATATACTTTTATAATTCTCTTTTACTTTTTTAACTAGCAGATGGAATAAAGCACTGGAGGAAAAGAAGTTGGTCTATTGTAAGTTAGTCTCTCTCGCTGCTGAACCTGCGCGAAATCTAAAAATATTTCCTAAATTATTTTCGCATCAGTATTAATTGCTAACCCCATCGTAAACTCGAAATATCGTAAGTCGAATTGTCGTTTGTATACTATGTGGTATGTGAAAATAGAATACAGTATAATGTAGGCTAGGCTACCGTATATGATATACGAAAGTGCAGGCTAGGCCTTGTTTGTTATTCAATTTCTCTTTATACTGACTTATCATGTCAATCTGCATTGAATCTGCAGAATTAGCTGACACTAATAATTACTATACCATATATGTATAAAATATACTGTGTAGTGTAGGCTAGGCTACCATATATGTACAGATGGTACTGATTACCCTAGTGTAGGCTAGGCCATATTCGAGTTACAATTTTTTCAACAAACGATGGTTTTTTTGGAACCTAACCCTATCGTAAGTAGGGGAATATCAGTATATATATATATTTCTGAGTCCAGTCCCGTGTCAGCCGGTGAAATTCCATTACAGCACGAATTTCTAGGTATAATATGCTAGATATACCAGAGAAAAAGAGCTTTCAGGAAAGCTGGGGTTACTACCCCCCAGTCGGCGTCTTCTAGGAAGACGCTATAACGAAGGGTGAGTGAAATACCACTACCACGGAGACTTACTCAAAGAACTCTCCCTATCAAAACCCCGGAACAGAGCGGTGAGCCGGTACAGCCCCTACACCCTTCACCCGCCAGGAGTGAACCATACCACTTCCATTTTCTAGCACGGAGACTTTTGATTTTGTGTGCTCGAAAGAACTCTTTCATCATGTCATCAAAACCCGTTAACATATTATTGTGGGGTTTTTAGTTATATTTGGCTGTTTTGGTCTCATTTTATATATATATTGAGATCTTATTATGACCCACGGCGTCCCCAACACCCGCCCCATCAGTTCTTTTCTGTTGGACCAGTCTCATTGCCACCTAGATGATTTAATTCCATGCTAGCACTGGTTCCCAGACTTGGCATGTGCAAGAAAGGGGGTAGTCTGGCACCCCGATGGTTGTGAGGTTTGCTTCAGGTTCCCCACTCCAGGTTGGGTTCCCTTTATTTTAGTCTGTATTATCCAGGATGAGTTATTCTTGGCGACAGTGCTCTCGTTTTTACCTTCCTCCGTTTATATGCTCCTCATTTTGAATTTTGTTTATGGTTTTTCCGGACTGTTTTTTTCCATCCCCTTGCCCTTGGAGCTAATTGCTGGCTTTCTTTTCAGGCGGACTCTTCCTTCCTTTGTCCTCTGTCTCCTCTAGGCTAAGCTCCCTCTTCTCGGTGGTTTGGAATCTCTCCGGGCCTGGGTGGCTGGGTTTGGAAGGAATGTTCCGTCGGGAAGCCCTTAGTAGTAGGCCACCCCCTAATCGTTCCCATAGACTCAGTTCATTCTTGGAGTGGTGTAGTTGTTGAGGGACCTGCTCTACCATTCTCCCCGCACCCAGTGGCTTTGCTCTACTCGTGCGCGTGACGCTAGATGTGCCAGAAGATCTTGCCACCCCATCATCCAGCAGATCCGGGATGCGACCCAGCCACCCCAAGTGGATATCCTCTCTACTCAGAAGTTTCAGAGGACGCCGCCGCTCTTGAGACTTGAACTTCCTCTCCCTCGACTCTCCGGCTGGGTTGTTTTTTGCTCCGGTTTATGGCCACTGAAGAGAGGATTTATTCATTTTTATAAGGGAGGCGGATCCCTCCGGTCTCGGAGCATTTACTATTTATGTCGTCATTAGCAGGACCAGGGGTAAGTAGCCGAGGTAATTTTAGGTGAGGTTGTTGGGGGTCGGGCCCCCTTTATTTTAGATTCCCCAGCTTCTTCAATATCTTCTTTTTTCAGGTTTTGGGAAGTCTTCCTCCTTGGGTGATAGGGCTCCATCAGCTATCCCCAAGTTGAAGTTGAAGACTTCATGGAAGGCGAAGGGCTATAAGTCCTCGTCCATTTTATGCCAAGAAAGCATCGCCTTTCCCCGTCGAAGGCTAAGGTCTCAGCACCTGTAGCCTCCGGGGTGCAAGTCTGGTTCCTCCGGCAAAGGCGCGAGTAAGAGGGCAACAAAATCAAGCCCTCCTCGCCAACCTGCCTTTTGACGCGAGAGACCCACTGAACAGGACCAGGGGGCCGCAGAAAGAAATGTTCCAAAGGTTCTCCGAGGACTTCAATGACAAGTTTAATCAAATATCAGAAAAGTTTGCCAGTCATGATAATAAGATTTCTGAGAAGTTTGCCTCTTATGACAACATGCTGGCTCCCCACCCCAGCCGAACCCCAGTATGTCATTCCCGACACAGCGGACCTCCCCTGTTGCCTTTCATGATGTCGGTCTTGGCAACCCTTGGCGTTTTCCCCTCCGGGCCATCCAACACGATGGCAAACTGACTATTGAAGGTCTTGGCACGAGATTTCGGTTGGAGGAGTTGGAGTTCTTCCCCAGTATGTCATTCCCGATCGATCTTTTGCCCCCTTATCCAGGCCATCCAACACGATGGCAAACTGTGGAGGTTGACAGAGGAAGCTTGGATTCTTCCCCGCCGATCTTCTGATAAGGTTCCCAGGAGACTGTCATCATCCCTAGGGACCAAGCTCAGTCGTCTCTCCTGCGCACTCTGACGGAGTGGCAGGCAGACAACACAAAGTTGACTCCTTTCAAGGGCAGCTTTACTATGTTTGCCCTGGGAGACAACCTACCAACTCCTGTTTGAACAAAGTCGCCCTGGCTACGGCCCGAGCGTGCTTTGATGGTAATCCGTTACCGCAGCTAAGGGAAACAGACCCCACTTCCCTGGTGTTCCCGGGAAGTGATGAGTTCTGGATGGATGCTCCGTCCACCTTCACGGTCGGGAAGTTGGACCCCTCTGTGCTTCCTCACAGTTTAGTGAGAACTCCCAAGCTGCCGGAATCTTTGCTAAAGGCGGAGTTTGATGCCCGGACTAAGCTAGCCCGGTCCCTGAACTCCGTCTGCCTCACGGAAGCCACTGCCGTCTCCTGCGCGGACGAGCCCTTTTTCCAGGTCTTAGCTAAGTCCCTGCTAGCTGGCTTTCAGTCTGACCTGTTTGAATTCATCATGGCCAGACTGGTATGTAGGAAGTTTATCTTCGCAAACGCTACTATCCGTCACGAGCCTAACAAGCTCGTAAAGAGCTCGATCTGGGGACCTAACCTCTTCCCAAAAGAAGAGGTTACGAACGTCATGACGGAGGCTACAAGGGCCAACCAGAGTCTGCGCTCTCGCTGGGGCATCTCCACCTACAAGCGCAAGACCCCTGAATCTAGCGGCCCCCAGACGAGAGGAGGTAAACGTTTTAGGAGACATAAGAGGCCCCACCAGCAGACGGTAGTTCAAGCCGTCCCAGTCTCGGCAGTGGCACAGCCCTCCACTTCAAAAGCTCACCCCCAACAATATGTGCTGGTCCAACCAGCTCATTCCCTTGCTGCGCCCTCGTATGTTACTTCACCAGCTTACAACTCCACCTACGAGGGCCGGGGTTACTTTCACGGCCTTAACAGAATCGCAAGGGGGAAGAGGCAGGACCCTCACAGAGGAAAGGCGAACACCACCCCAAGAGGAAAACCTGGACGTGGTAGAGGAACAAACCCGCTCCTCCCACTGAGAAAACACAGGTAGGTGGTCGTCTCTATTGGTTCAGAGACCAATGGACCTTCAGCCCTTGGGCACACAGTATTGTGTCCAAAGGTCTGGGTTGGAGCTGGATCAAGGAACCTCCTCCTCCGAACAGGTTTTACCAGCCACCCTCATCAATCCTACGAGATTATGTGGCAGAATTGCTCAACAAACAAGCAATAAAGAAAGTAAGGCACCTAAAATTTCAAGGCAGGTTATTCACAGTTCCCAAAAAAGACTCAGATCAGCAAAGAGTGATCTTGGATCTGTCGCGTCTAAATCTCTACATAAAATGCGACAAATTTCACAAGCTTACAATAGCTCAGGTACGGAATCTACTTCCGCGTGGAGCCGTCACCACCTCCATCGATCTTTCAGACGCTTATTATCACGTCCCGGTTGCGCGGAACTTCTCTCAGTTCCTCGGTTTCAGACTCGGGAATCAAGCCTACTCGTTCAAGGTCATGCCCTTCGGCCTAAACATTGCGCCCAGGGTATTCACCAAGCTGGCGGACACGGTAGTTCAACAACTCCGGTCCCGAGGGATATCCCTAGCAGCGTACCTGGACGATTGGATAATTTGGGCACCAACAGTTCTGGAGTGTCAGAAGGCTACGACCGTAGTCATCAACTTCCTAGAATCGTTAGGTTTTCTGCTGAACAGAGAAAAGTCCCGCCTGACTCCGGAGTCCCGGTTCCAGTGGCTGGGCCTCCAGTGGGATCTGTCTGCTCACACGTTATCTCTCCCGCCTCCCAAGAGGAAGGAGATAGCATCTCTCACCAGAAAATTTCTCAAAAATCAATCGGCATCCCGCCGATCCCAAGAAAGGGTCCTTGGGTCCCTTCAATTTGCCTCAGTGACAGACCTGCTCTTAAAAGCGAAACTAAAAGACATAAACAGTGTGGCGGAGTCGAGCCAATGTCAAGCTCAGAGACAAGGTCTCCTCCATCCCTTGAATCTTGAAAACAAGACTGCGGCCTTGGGCCTCAGTCAAGGGCCTCTCCAAGTCAGTTCCGCTTCAATTTCCCCCTCCGGCACTAGTTGTCCACACAGACGCTTCCCTAAGCGGCTGGGGATATTCCCAAAACAAAAAGTACAGGGAACGTGGTCCACAATGTTTCAGCAGTTCCATATAAACACCCTGGAAGCTATGGCGGTCTTTCTAACTTTAAAGAAAATCCGCCCTCCCAACCGGATTCATATCAGGTTGGTATTGGACAGCGCAGTGGTAGTTCATTGCATCAACAGGGGCGGCTCCAAATCAGGTCGAGTAAACCAAGTAATGGTTGCTATCTTCTCCCTGGCGAACAAGCACGGCTGGCACCTGTCAGCCACCCACCTAGCAGGGGTACGGAACGTGG
Source organism: Macrobrachium rosenbergii (assembly GCF_040412425.1). Taxonomy (NCBI): domain Eukaryota; kingdom Metazoa; phylum Arthropoda; class Malacostraca; order Decapoda; family Palaemonidae; genus Macrobrachium; species Macrobrachium rosenbergii. The sequence goes on from NC_089794.1 coordinate 1,244,637, forward strand.
TGGCGGATTCCCTGTCCAGGACTACTCCGTTGGAGACGGAGTGGTCCCTGGACACGGAATCTTTCAAATGGATTTGCCGCCGGGTTTCTGGTCTCCAAGTGGATCTGTTCGCGACAGAAAGCAACTTCAAGCTCCCCTGTTATGTGGCCCCCAACCTGGACCCTCAGGCGTACGCCACGGACGCAATGACAATAGATTGGAACAATTGGGAGAAAATTTATCTGTTCCCTCCAATAAACTTACTGTTGAAAGTATTACACAAACTCAGGACATTCAAAGGTCAACTAGCCCTAGTAGCCCCCTATTGGCCGAAGAGCAATTGGTTCCCTCTTCTTCAGGAACTGGGACTGCGGAGTCTTCGATTCCCAAGCCCATACTGACCCAGACAGTACAAACCAAGACTGTGTCAGCTTCCTCAAGAATTCAGAATGCCCTAGTTTTATGGACTTTATAAAATTTGCAGCCCAAAAGGGAGCAAACATTGACCCTGTCAACACTCTATTTCTTGAGTCAGATAAAAGAGATTCTACTCTTAGACAATATGATTCAGCAGTCAAAAATTAGCCTCCTTCCTAAAAGCATCTGAGGCCAAAATCATGACGACTAATTTAGGAGTGTCTTTCTTTAGATCACTGTTTGAAAAAGGCCTTGCTCCGGCCACTATTACCAGTCAAGTCAGCCCTGAAGAAAGTATTTCCATACGGCTTTAAAATCGACCTTACAGATTCCTATTTTTCATCCATCCCCAGAGCATGCGCTCGTCTGAGACCCGTATCACGCCCACATTCCGTTACGTGGTTTCTCAATGACGTCCTTAAGTTAGCATCAGAGATAGATAATTTTCAATGCTCTTATCAGGATCTGTTAAGGAAGACCTTATTTCTGATTAGCTTGGCTTCAGGTGCTAGAATCTCAGAGCTATCGGCTCTCACTAGAGGTGATAATTTTGTGAACTTCCTCCCTTCCGGAGAGGTCCTCCTTTCCCCTGATCCTAGATTCTTAGCTAAAAACGAAGACCCACAAGACAGGTGGTCTCCTTGGAAGGTGGTGCCCCTTCCACAAGACCAGTCTTTATGTCCAGTTCATACACTTAAATCTTACCTTTTAAGAACTCCACAGAGTAAGTCGGGTCCTCTTTTTATCAGGGAGAAAGGTGGTACTCTATCACTGAATGGTATAAGACAACAAATTCTGTATTTTATTAAACAAGCCAACCCAGATTCAGTTCCTAAGGTTCATGATATTCAAGCAGTTGCTACCTCCATTAATTACTTTCATAATATGGATTTCTCAGAATTGACTAAATACATGGGTTGGAAATCACCTCTAGTGTTTAAACGGCACTATTTAAAATCGCTCAAAGCCCTGAAATTTTCTACCATAGCTGTGGGAAGTGTCATCTCCCCACCTTAACCAATCATATCCTTATCCTCCTTTCCCCCCCCGCCCGCCTGCCTCATTTACTTCTCTGCTTGTCCTCCTGGTTGATCATGCCTCACTGCCTTGCTCCTCATATTGATGTAATTTGTCTCTGTTGACTGGAAACTGTAATCTGACGTGTTACGATTGTATTTTTTTGTGGGGTACTGGGTGGTTTTTATTTTGCTCCATGTACCCCAGATATATGTATGTACACTGTGTGTTTTGCTTGCCAATTGGTTGATCTCTTACGTGTTTAGCTTAAGTTTGCGTGTGTAGCTTTAAGATTATATGTGCCATTTAAGATTGTATGCACCATTGTACCTATCCAATTTCGTGTAATATTGTACTTTAGTAATGTTAAGTGGTTTTGGGGAACCCTTCCCTGTCGTGCTGGGGACCTCCCCTAATCTTTCTGGTCTTAAGTCTTTGATGTAACTTAGGTTTAGTGTTTTTCTCACATGTAAGAGATTCCCTCATTAAAACTGCTTTTGGTAATTTATGTTTTTCTTCAGATTACCCAGTTTCCTCGTAGTTTGCAGCCTTGGCATGATTCTCTGTCACTATTTCACCGGCTGACACGGGACTGGACTCAGAAGAGGGATTTTGACAAAGGAAAAATCTATTTCTGAGGAAGGTCCCGTGTCACCCGGTGACCCTCCCTGACTCACCTATGGCTCCCCCTTTTCTTGCACATGCCAAGTCTGGGGTTAGTGCTGGCATGGAATGAGGTAGGTGGCGCTGGTGTCGCCGTCTTGGCGGGTGTTGGGTGTAGGGGCTGTAACGGCTCACCGCTCTGTTCGGGGTTTTGATAGGGAGAGTTCTTTCGAGTAAGTCTCCGTGGTAGTGGTATTTCACTCACCCTTTGTTATACCGACGTCTTCCTAGAAGACGCTCGACTGGGGTAGTAACCCCAGCTTTCCTGAAAGCTCTTTTTCTCTGGTATATCTAGCATATTATACCTAGAAATTCGTGCTGTAATGGAATTTCACCGGGTGACACGGACCTTCCTCAGAAATAGATTTTTCCTTTGTCAAAATCCTTTTATATATATATATATATATATATATATATATATATATATATATATATATATATATATATATATATATATATATATATATATATATATATATATATATATATATATATATATATATATATATATATATATATATATATATATATATATATATATATATGTATATATATATATATATATATATATATATATATATATATATATATATATATATATATATATATATATTATATATATATATATATATATATATATATATATATATATATATATATATATATATATATATATATATATATATATATATATATATATATATATATATATATATATATATATATATATATATAAATATACATATATAAACCCCCATATATAATATATATATAATATATATATATAT